>NC_091200.1:28914643-29264643 GCF_040958095.1 Procambarus clarkii
GAGTTGATGGGCAAATAGCCTCGGCTACCAACAGCTTTTGTCCGGTCGTGATGGTTGAATGGATTAAGGTGTCCTGTACACACCCGTTGCATTGTGATGCTGACAATATGGGTTCGAGTTCCATCTGGGGTGTGCGTTTTCAGTGGAATATATTAATGAGGAACATTCAGACTTGTTTGCATTGGTGTTCCTCATGTGTGCGTCAAGGAATGAGGTGATTTGATAAAATACTATGCCCAAGATTACCATCAGGGTACAGGTGGGCTGATGGGCAAAAAAACCTCGGCTTCCATCAGCTTTTGACTGGTCGTGATGGTCGATTGGATTAAGGTGTCCTGTACATACCAGTTGCATTGTGCTCCTGGCAGTATGGGTTCGAGTCACTTCTAAGGTGTAAGTTTTCAGTTGTATATAGTCCTGGGGACCATTCAGGCTTGTTCACAATTGTCTTCATCACGTGTGCCCCAAAGAATAAGGTGATTTGATAAAATACTATGCCCAAAAATACCATCAGAGTGCCATCGGGCTGAAAGGCAAAATAGCCACGCCTATCATCAGCTTTTGATCGGTCATGATGGACTAGTGGATTAGTGTGTCCTGTACACACCAATTGCATTGTGCTCCTGACAGTATGGGTTCGAGTAACTTCTCGGGTGTGAGTTTTCATTACATATAGTCCTGGGGACAATTCAGGCTTGTATGAATTAGTGTTCCTCACGTGTGCTTCTAAGAATGAGATAATTTGATAATATACTATGCCCATGATTGAAATCAGAGTGCCGGTGGGTAGATGGGCAAAATAGCCTCGATTACCATCAGCTTTTGACCAGTTGTGATGGTCGAGTGGATTAAGGTGTCCTGAACACAGGTTGCATTGTGCTCCTGGCAGTATGGGTTCGAGTCACTTATGATGTATGAGTTTTCAGTTGCATATAGTCCTTGGAAATTTAGGTTTGTTCAAATTTGTGTTCCTCACGAGTGCCCCAAAGAATGAGGAGATTTGAGAAAATACTATTCCCAAGATTACAATCAGAGTGCCAGCGAGCTGATGGGCAAAATTGCCTCGGCTACCATCAGCTTTTGACCGGTCATGATGGACGAGTGGATTGAGGTATCCTGTACACACCAATTGCATTGTGCTCCAGACAGCATGGGTTCGAACCTCTTCTCATGTCTTAGTTTTCAGTTGCATTTAGTCCTGGGGACCATTCAGGCTTGTTCGCTTTAGTGTTCCTTACGTGTGCTTCAAAGAATGAGGTGATTTGATAAAATACTATGCCCAAGATTACCATCAGAGTGCCGGTTGGCTGATGGGCAAAATATCCTCGGCTACCATCAGCTTTACACCGGTCGTAATGGTCGAGTGGATTAAGGTGTCCTGTACACACCAGTTGCATTGTGCTCCTGGCAGTATGGGTTCGAGTCACTTCTGGCATGTGAGTTTTCAGTTGTATATAGTCTTGGGGACCATTCAGGCTTGTTCGCATTTGAGTTCCTCACGTGTGCCCAAAGAATGAGGTGATTTGATAAAATTCTATGCCCAAGATTGCCTTCAGAGTGCCGGTGGGCTTATGGGCAAAAAAGCCTCGGCTACCATCAGCTTTTAACCGGTCGTGATGGTAGAGTGGATTAAGGTGTCCTGTACACACCACTTGCATTGTGCTCCTGAAGGTATTGGTTCGAGTCTCTTCTCGAGTGTGAGTTTTCAGCTGCATATAGTCCTGGGGACCATTCATTCTTGTTCACATTAGTGTTCCTCATATGTGCCCCAAAAAATGAGGAGATTTGAGAAATACTATGCCCAAGATTGCCTTCAGAGTGCAAGCGAGCTGATGGGCAAAATAGCCTCGACTACCAACAGCTTTTGACTGGTAGTGATGGTCGAGTGGATTAAGGTGTCCTGTACACACCAGTTGCATTGTGCTCCTAGCTGTATGGGTTTCCGTCACGTCTGAGGTGTGAGTTTTCAGTTGCCTATAGTCCTGGGGACCATTCAGGCGTGTTCGCATTTGTGTTCCTCACGTCTGCCCCAAGGAATGAGGTGATTTGGTAAAATACTATGCCCAAGATTACCATCAGAGTGCTAGAGGGCTGATGGGCAAAAAAGACTCAGCTACCATCAGCTTTTGACCGGTCGTGATAGTCAAGTGGATTAAGAATTCCTGTACATACCAGTTGCGTTGTGCTCCTGGCAGTATGAGTTCGAGTCACTTATGGGGTGTGAGTTTTCAGTTGCATATAGTCCTGGGGACCATTCACGCTTGTTTGCATTTGTGTTCCTCGCGTGTGCCCCAAAAAATGTAGTGATTTGATAAAATACTATGCCCAAGATTACCATCAGAGTGCCGGTGGGCTGATGGGCAAAATAGCCTCGGCTACCACCAGCTTTTTCCGATCGTAGTGGTCGAGTGGATTAAGGTGACCTGTACACACCAGTTGCATTGTGCTCCTTGCAGTATGGGTTAGAGTCACTTCTGGGGTGTGAGTTTTCAGTTGTATATAGTCCTGGGGACCATTCAGGCTTGTTCACATTTGTGTTCCTCACGTGTGCCCCAAAGAGTGAGGTGATTTGATAAAATGCTATGCCCAAAAATACCATCAGAGTGCCAACGGGCTGAAAGGCAAATTAGCCAAGGCTACCATCAGCTTTTGACCAGTTGTGATGAACGATTGTGTTGAGGTGTCCTGTACACACCAGTTACATTGTGCTCCTGACAGCATGGGTTCGAGTCACTTCTCAGGTGTTAGTTTTTAGTTGCATTCAGTCCTGGGGACCATTCAGGCTTGTTTGCATTAGTGTTCCTCACGTGTGCCACAAAGAATGAGGTGATTTGATAAAATACTATGCCCAAGATAACCATCAGAGTGCCGGCGGGCTGATGGGCAAAATATCCTCGCTACCATCAGCTTTACACTGGTCGTAATGGTCGAGTGGATTAAGGTGTCCTGTACACACCAGTTGCATTGTGCTCCTGGCAGTATGGGTTCGATTCACTTCTGGTGAGTGAGTTTTCAGTTGTATATAGTACTGGGGACCATTCAGGCTTGTTCGCATTTGTGTTCCTCACGTGTGCCCTAAAGAATGAGATGATTTGATAAAATACTATGCCCAAAAATACCATCAGAGTGCAAACGGGCTGAAAGAAAATATAGTTATGGCTACCATCAGCTTTTGACCGGTAGTGATGGTCGAGTAGATTAAGGTGTCCTGTACACACCCGTTGCATTGTGCTCCTGGCAGTATTGGTTCTCGTCACTTCTGGCCTGTGAGTTTTCAGTTGTATATAGTCTTGGGGACCATTTAGGCTTGTTCGCATTCGTGTTCCTCACGTGTGCCCAAGGATTGAGGTGTTTTGATAAAATACTATGCCCAATAGTAAAAATACTATAGGCTACCATTTTATTAATAAATAAAATACTATAGGCTACCATCAGCTTTACACCGGTCGTAATGGTCGAGTGGATTAAGGTGTCCTGTACACACTAGTTGCATTGTGCTCCTGGCAGTATGGGTTCGAGTCACTTCTGGGGTGTGAGTTTTCAGTTGTATATAGTCTTGGGGACCATTCAGGCTTGTTCGCATTTGTGCTCCTCCGTGTGCCCAAGGAATGAGGTGATTTGATAAAATTCTATGCCCAAGATTGCCTTCAGAGTGCCGGTGAGCTGATTGGCAAAAAAGCCTTGTCTACCATCAGCTTTTGACCAGTCGTGATGGTAGAGTGGATTAAGGTGTCCTGTACACACCACTTTCATTGTGCTCCTGACGGTATTGGTTCGAGTCACTTCTCGAGTGTGAGTTTTCAGTTGCATATAGTCCTGGGGACCATTCATTCTTGTTCACATTAGTGTTCCTCACATGTGCCTCTAAAAATGAGGAGATTTGAGAAAATACTATGCCCAAGATTGCCTTCAGAGTGCCCGCGAGCTGATGGGCAAAATAGCCTCGACTACCAACAGCTTTTGACTGGTAGTGATGGTCGAGTGAAGTAAGGTGTCCTGTACACACCAGTTGCATTGTGCTCCTGTAAGTATGGGTTCGAGTCACTTTTGGGGTATGAGTTTTCAGTTGCATATAGTCTTGGGGACCATCCAGGCTTGTTAGCATTTGTTTTCCTCATGTGTGCCCCAAAGAATGAGGAGATTTGAGAAAATACTATACCCAAGTAAGTAATTATCAAAAGAAGGCACCAAACCGGGAAGGCTATGTAGCACCATCAAATACGCAAAATAATCAGAGGGCGCTAAATATCACCAAGGATGCCAATTCGAGAACAAAAACGCATAAGGCAAATGATATCAAAAGTATCCGAGTCACCAAGAATTCTATCAAGGGACAGGTGACCGCGAGGGGCGGTCGGAAAGCAAGACACACGCTCGTCCTGGAAGTCAGGACATTCAAGAAGGACATGCACGACTGTAAGAGGGACAATGCAACTAGGACAATAAGGAGCAGGGCGGCGCTCCATCAAGTGACCATGGGTTAAGCGAGTATGGCCAATACGCAACCTCGCCAGAGCTGTTTCCTACCGCCGGTTACGGTGGCAGGAGGACGGCCACGAGGAAACACAACATTTAAGAGTACGTAGCTTGTTACCAGTAACAGACAACCAAGAAGCCTGCCAACGGGTAAGGACTGAGGAATGGATAACCGGGTAAAAGTCGGAATACGGAATGCCTTTACGAGAGATGGGACAAGAGCGGACAGCTTCCTTGGCGGCAGCATCCGCTCATTTAAAGACACACCAATATGGCTGGGAACCCAACAAAACTCAACCGACTTAAATTTACTGTGAACAAGAAACAGCCAATGCTGGATCTCGACAACTACTGGATGAACCGGATTAAAGGACCCGAGAGCCATGAGGGCACTACGAGAGTCAACAACAACTACAAAGGAAGACTGACAACGAGGAAGCAGGAGACGAAGAGCATAGAGAATAGCATAAAGTTCCGCATGAGAGATGCTAGTCTCCGGAGGCAAGCGACACATATAAGTGCGATCAGTAAAAACAACAGAGTAGCCAACACCGTCCGCTGACTTAGACCCATCGGTGAAGACAGAAACGGAGCGGGAGTGAGAAGAAAAGTGCTCCAGGAAAAGGCGTTTTAGAACTGAAGGAGGGGTAAAAGCTTTAGTGATACGGGTCAAGGATGTACAAAACCGCGGAAGAGTGACCCTCCACCGGGGCAAAGAAGGAACAACACGAGGAGAAACATCAGAAATATGAACGGAAAGAGAATCCTGTAGGCGAGATAACCGGACAGAAAGAGGGAGGTGGTGAAGAGGAACAGGAACCGAAGAGGGGTAAAAGTTAAAGCACGACAGAGGCGAGAGGAAGGATGTTGCAAGGACCGCGCAAGATAGCGAAGACAGTAGCGATCACGGCGGTCCTGGAGAGACAGGAAGCCAGTGTCAACATACAAGCTAAGGATGGGAGTCGAACGAAAGGCACCAGAACTGAGGCGCAGCCCAGTATGGTGCAAAGCATCAAGACGGCGAAGAGTAGAAGGAGAAGCAGACGAGTAAGCAGGGCAACCATAATCGAGCTTAGACAGGACGAGAGAGGAATGTAAAGCAAGGAGAGTGCGCCTATCTGCCCTCCAAGAAGTATGGGACAAGACCCGAAGGAGGGTAAGGGCCTTAGAGCACTCAACACGGAGGTAAGAGATATGGGGAGACCAAGACAAACGAGTGTCAAGGAATAACCCCAAAAGCTTCACGGAATCTTTGTATTCAAGGGGATGACCATAAAGTGACAAAGAGGGACGAAGAACAACCCATTTCCACGTAAAAGTCATGGCACAAGTCTTAGAAGTAGAGAGCTTGAAGCCATGATCTGTGGCCCAAGACGACACGGCATCAATTGCAAGTTGAAGCCGGCGTTGAAGGAGAGGCGAATCATCACCCTGACAACAAAGGGTAAGATCATCGACATAGAGAGCGGAGAAGACACCAGAAGGAAGAGAGGAAAGAAGACCATTGAGGGCAACCAGAAAAAGAGTAGTGCTCAGAACACTACCCTGGGCACACCTTCGTATTGCTGAAAAGAGGGAGAGAGAGAGCGGTACCAAGGCACACCCGAAAGGAACGACGAGAGAGGAAGCTGCGGAGAAAGAGAGGGAGATGACCACGAAGGCCAAAAGAATGAAGTTGAGATAGGATATGATAACGCCAAGTGGTGTCGTAAGCCTTTTCCAGGTCAAAAAGGACGGCAACAACGGAGGTCTTCGCAGCAAAAGCAGTACGAATATAGACCTCCAAGTTCACCAGGACATCTGTCGTGCTGCGGCACTTGCGGAAACCAAATTGAGAAGGGAGAGGAGGTGATGGTGTTCTAGGAACCACATCAGACGAACGTTTAACCATACGTTCAAAGAGTTTGCAGACACAACTTGTGAGAGCAATAGGGCGAAAGTCCTTAGGGGAAGTACCAAGAGACCCCGGTTTGCGAACAGGGAGGACAACGGCGTCGAGCCAGTCCTCAGGGACTGACGACGACTCCCAGATCCGATTATACAGACTCAGTAAATACTGAGACGTGCTCGGAGGGAGATGGCGAAGCATCTCATAATGAATACCATCGGAGCCCGCCTCCGTAGAACCGCAGAGGGCCAGGGCAGAACGAAGTTCAGAGAGATAGAAGGGATCGTTATAGGAAGCTGAAGATGAGTGCAGAAATCTAAAGGACGAACACTCAAGGACAGGTTACGAAGAAGGAAGAATTGGGGAAGATTAAGACCAGAGCTAACAGAAGAAAGTGGGAACCCAGTTTCGGAAGCGACCTGCAACGGGTCCGCCACAAGAGTATCATGGAGGTGAAGGACCGGTGAAACATCGGCAACGAACTTACTCGCTATCTTGCGGATACGCTTCCAGATCTGGGCCAGAGAGGTTTCGGCCGTAATTGTTGAGACATAAGATGCCAAACATTCACGTTTAGCAGTACGGAATGGCCCTACGGGCCACCGCTCTCGCTTTCCGAAAGAAAAGAAAAGAATCAGTCGTCTGCCTACGGCGGTGCCTCTTCTAGGCTGCACGCTGTAAGCGGATAGCCCGACCACAGTCCGCATTCCACCAGGGAACGCACTTCCGTGGACCCCGAGAAGAAGAGCGAGGAATAGAGCGGAGGGCAGCGTTGAAGACAGTGTCATGAAAAAGGAGGAGAGCGCGAGGAGAGAGGCAGAAGGAGAGGTCAGAGAGAGCAGCACTGAGGGTAAATAGGGTCCAGTCTGCCTTAGCAAACTGCCACCTAGGGAAAGAGAGGGAAGGGCGAAAAGAGAAAAAGGAAACAAGGATGGGGAAATGATCACTTCCATGGAGGTCATCAAGAACCTGCCACGTGAAATCTAAGTAAAGAGAAGAAGAGCAGAGAGAAAGATCAAGACAAGAAAGGTGCGAGTCCGAGAGTCCAAATGAGTGGGCTCACCAGAATTCAGAAGAGACAGGGAAGAAGAGAGGAGAAACGGCTTAAGGAGGCGACCCCGGGTATTCGTCAGAACGTCACACCAAAGAGAATGACGACAATTGAAGTCACCCAGCAGGAGCACAGGCTCCGGCAAGGAGTCTAGGAGGTGTTTCAAATCAGGAAGAGAGAGCAGGGACACTCGGGGGGAGATAAATGGAACAAACTGTGTACCATTTCCCCACAAAGATACGAGCAGCAGAACAATGGAGGGGCGAAGGAAAAAGTAAAGGAACAAAGGGAACATCAGCACGAATCAAGAGAGCAGAAGAATTAGAAGCCCAAGCAATGGCTGGGGGGGGGGGAGAGAAAGGAATAGCCACGAAAACGACCAGGACGAGCACCAAGCATTGGCTCCTGGAGACAGACACAAAGGGCGAAAACCCCGAAATCAGAAGTTGGAGTTCGAGGAAATTGGCGTAATAACCTCGAACGTTCCATTGAAGAATGGACAACGACGAGAAGAGAATGGACAAAAACAGAGAACAAGGAAGAAACAAAGGCGAAAGAGCAACAGAGCATGTTAAAGAATATCAGGGTCGGGATCAGGGTCAGCAAAGTCAGGGTTAGGGGGCATGGGTAAACTGAGCAAAGACGGAGGGGAAGGAAACGGGATAACAGATCAAAGGTGGGCGGGCGGGGTCCGGAGGAGGAGGAGGAGGAGGAAGAGGAGGACAACGGAGAGGAGCAGTCAAGGACAGCAGCAGGAAGAGGGAGAGTTAGAAAAGAGGGGAGCGCACCCCAGCAAGAGCAGCAACCGAAAGGGAAGCAGGGGCCAAAGAAACCTCCATAGCAGGAACAGGCGTGCAATCACTGAAACAGGAGGGGAAGGAGCAACAGAGCCAGAAGTAGGAGCTGAGGAAGAAAGCGAAGCCTTCTTACCCGCCGGGGAAGAGGAAGGAAAGGAGCCAGGCTTACGCTTCTGACTTAAAGAGGACCGGTGTCCCAGCAACTACGTACCGGGCAACGGATTCCAGTGTCCTCAACAGGAGGAGCCGAACGAGAGCACACACGACGGCCGTTCGGAGAGCGATGGACATCCGCCCGCACCGACAGGCGGTGGGGAGAGCCGATAGATGGAGGAAGAGGATGGGAAGGAGGATCGGAGGGGGACGAGGAAGAAGACACAGGAGACATGACAGACCGGGTTGAAAGAAGGGGAACCCCAGACAGAGGACCAGGAGGGGGACGAGGAAGAAGACACAGGAGACATGACAGACCGGGTTGAAAGAAGGGGAACCCCAGACAGAGGACCAGGAGGGGGACCCCCTCGGGAGAGAACTCAAAGGAACAGAGGAGGGGGCAGTGGGCGCATCAGGGTCCAAGGCCCGGAAACGGTTGAGAGTTTGAGGAAGGGGGGAAGGACGAGGAGAGGAAGAGCGCAACACGCGAGCATAAGAGATGTTAGTATAAGGCGGGAGCCGGCGAACCTGGTGCCTCGCCTCAGGAAAAGATAAACGCTCCCGGTGCTTCAGGTTAAGGACGGCCGTCTCAAGCTTGTAATGGACACAGGCACAGGAGAAGGTAGGATGGGCCTCACCGCAGTTGAGGCAGCGAGCTTGGGAAGAAGTGCACTCCGACTTAGAGTGACCTTCACTCCCACACAAAGGACAGAGAGAGACAGTCCCAGAGCAGTGGAGGGCACCATGCCCAAACCTCCAGCACTTGTTACAAAGTCGAGGAGAAGAAATATACTCCTGGACAGAGCACCTAGCACCAGCAAGAATGACAGAGGATGGAAGGGTCCTACCATCAATGGTGATCTTCACAACGCGAAGGGGTTGACGGCGACGACCACGAGGGGGACGAGTAAACGAATCAACCTGGAGGATAGAATGGCCTTGGGCATCAAGGATATGCCGAATATCAACGTGGCAATCCTGCAGATTCCGAACACCGGTTGCAACATGGGGTGGGAGGAGAATAGTGCCAACACTGGCATTCATCTGAACGTTCTTGGAGACCCGAACAGGGATCTCGCCAAGGCAAGATAAGGCAGCCAAGCGGGAAGCCGCATCCTGAGAAGGAGCAGCAACGACACGTGTACCGAGACGAGTGGGGTTGAAAGTAACAGACGCATCCACGGAATCTACAAGATGCCGATGGAGGGAGAAATCGTCAGGAGGCGCAGAAACAAGAGGGAGGAGATCAAAGTATTTGGCCCATGAAGCAGGACCAAACAAGGCCTGATATGCATCAGCACGGGAAGGAATCGAGCGAGTGCGGTTGGGGCGCGAATGGCGTTGAGAACCCCTAGAGAGAGAGTGGTCAAAAGCGCAGTAGTCACAACGAAAGACTTAGCCACACCAGGGGACGAAGTGGTCACCACAGGGGGCTGGAGGCTCGACCCAACCACAGAGGAGGGAGGGGAGCTGGGAGAAGAAGTCAGGACGGTTAAAGGAGGAGCAAGGTCGGGGCCCAACGCAGCGGGAGCTACAGAGCCTGGTCTTCCAATACAGGCCGACTCGGGGGCTTAGTCGTCCACCCCACGAGCCTGAGAGGGTACAACGGAAACATTCAATGACATAGAGACGAAAAGTGACAAATTCATCCACGAATGTGCCCCCATACCCACCATGGAGCCACAATTAGAGGCAGGACACCCAACAGGAAGCTATCGCCGATCATGCCGGGGCCCCCTAGGGGTATGTCGTGAGTATACGCCCCACAAACGCCACCTTAAGAACCGTCAGTCCGTCGAGATCGGGTTCAGCGACGAAAGGGGGATTGACAATAAAAGGTTCCCCTCGCTCGAGACGTTGGGTACTACAGTTCTACGGGTGCAAGAGTATGCCTCCTCAAGCACCCAGGCGTCAAAACAGAAGAAGTCCAAAGAAATAATACAAAACAAGCAAAAGGTCGGAAGGAAACGACAAGCAGATAGGAGAAGAGGGGGGAGAAAAACGAAACATAAGGAAAAGGAAAAGCGATCCGGCACAATTGGAGAAGACAGCAGCAGGAGTGCAAGGCCAGAAAAGGACAGAGGACTGCCCAACGGAGCATCACACTCCGGCAGCCGTCCACCAAGCCCCCTCACGACGCCAACGGGCCAGATGGGGAGGGGGTACAATACCCAAAATTACCATCAGAGTGCCGGCGAGCTGATGGGCAAAATAGCCTCGGCTACCAACAGCTTTTGTCCGGGCCGTCTTTTGTCTTTTGTCATGATGGTCAAATGGATTAAGGTGTCCTGTACTCACCAGTTGCATTGTGCTCCTGGCTGTATGGGTTCGAGTCACTTCTGGCGTGTGAGTTTTCAGTTGCATATATTCCCGGGGACCATTCAGACTTGTTCGCATTTTTTTTTCTCATGTGTGCCCCAAGGAATGAGGTGATTTGATAAAATACTATGCCCAAGATTACCATCAGAGTGCGGGTGGATGATAGGCAAAAAAGCCTTGGCTTCCATCAGCTTTTGACTGGTCGTGATGGTCGAGTGGATTAAGGTGTCCTGTACATACCAGTTGCATTGTGCTCCTGGCAGTATGGGTTCAAGTCACTTTTAGGGTATGAGTTTTCAGTTGCATATAGTCCTGGGGACCATTCAGGCTTGTTTGCATTTGTTTTCCTCATGTGTGCCCCAAAGAATGAGGAGATTTGATAAAATACTATGCCCAAGATTACCATCAGAGTTCCGGCTGTTAGATGAGCAAAATAGCCTCGACTATCATCAGCTTTTGACCGGTTGTGAAGGTCGAGTGGATTAAGGTGTCCTGTACTCACCAGTTGCATTGTGCTCCTGGCAGTATGGGTTCGAGTCACTTCTGGAATGTGAGTTTTCAGTTGCATTTAGTCCTGGGGACCATTCAGGTTTGTTTGCCTTTGTGTTCCTCACGTGTGCCCCAAAGAATGAGGTGATTTGATAAAATACTATGCCCAAAAATACCTTCAGAGTGCCAACGGGCTGAAAGGCAAAATAGCCATGGCTACCATCAGCTTTTGACCGGTCGTGATGGACAATTGGATTGAGGTATCCTGTACACACCAGTTGCATTGTGCTCCTGACAGCATGGGTTCGAGTCACTTCTCGGGTGTGAGTTTTTAGTTGCATTTAGTCCTGGGGACCATTCAGGCTTTTTCACTTTAGTATTCCTCACGTGTGCTTAAAAGAATGAGGTGATTTGATAAAATATGATGCCCAAGATTACCATAAGAGTGCCTGCGGGCTGATGGGCAAAATAGCCTTGGCTACCATCAGCTTTTGACCGGTAGTGATGGTCGAGTGGATTAAGGTGTCCAGTACACACCAGTTGCATTGTGCTCCTGTAAGTATGGGTTCGAGTCACTTATGGGGTATGAGTTTTCAGTTGCATATAGTCCTGGGGACCATTCAGGCTTGTTCGCATTTGTTTTCCTTACGTGTGCCCCAAAGAATGAGGAGATTTGAAAAAATACTATTCCCAAGATTACAATCAGAGTGCCGGCGAGCTGATGGGCAAAATAGCCTCTGCTACCAATAGCTTTTGTCTGATCGTGATGGTCGAATGGATTAAGGTGTCCTGTACACACCAGTTGCATTGTGCTCCTGGCTGTATGGGTTCGAGTCACTTCTGGGGTGTGAGTTTTCAGTTGTATATATTCCTGGGGACCATTCAGACTTGTTCGCATTTGTGTTCCTCACGTGTGCCCCAAGGAATGAGGTGATTTGATAAAATACTATGCCCAAGATTGCCATCAGAGTGCCGGTAGGCTGATGGGCAATAAAGCCTCGGCTTCCATCAGCTTTTGACTGGTCGTGATAGTCGAGTGAATTAAGAAGTCCTGTACATACCAGTTGCATTGTGCTCCTGGCAGTATGGGTTCGAGTCACTTATGGGGTATGAGTTTTCAGATGCATATAGTCCTGGGGACCATTCAGGCTTGTTCGCATTGGTGTTCCTCACGTGTGCCTCAAAGAATGAGGTGATTTGATAAAATACTATTCCCAAGATTTCCATCAGAGTGCCCGTGGGCTGATGTGCAATATAGCCTAGGCTACCATCAGCTTTTGACCGGTCGTGATGTTTGAGTGGATTAAGGTGTCCTGTACACACCAGTTGCATTTTGCTCCTAGGAGTATGTGTTCGAGTCACTTATGGGGTATGAGTTTTCAGTTGCATATAGTCCTGGGGACCACTCAGGCTTGTTCGCATTTGTGTTCCTCACGTGTGCCCTAAGGAATGAGGTGATTTGATAAGGTACTATGCCCAAGATAACCATCAGAGTGCCGGCGGCCCTCTCGGGTCGCAACTGGGTTCTTACTCTGATGTTGCTAGATGAAGGGTATCCGGCCCCAAGCCAGTAGTGGCTTTCAAGGGATGTGATCCGTAACGCAAGTAAATTAAAAGGGGAAGGGAAATAAAGTAAAAAACTTAATATAATATAATAACTGCAACCAATAAATAATATATAAAAAGATTACACGGGGGAAAGGGTATAAACACTTATTTACACTTGTCGTCTTCTTCTGAAGACCCTGGATCTTCTCGGTGCCAAGTTCTCGGTGCTCTCGTGGCCTCTCGACGAATCCTTCAAAAAGCTGAGTCTACCCCGGCCACAGGCCAGCCAAAACACAATTCCACTGGGGGCACCGCCGTGGAGGCCGTCAACCACAAGTCCTGCAGACTGCTGGCAGGTTCCGGATCAGCAACGCTGGTCAGGGCACTCCACGAGCGATACTAGGATAGCGCCCTAGTCAGGAGCCTCGTGTGATACCACAGATCACTCTCCTGTCCACAATACCCCAGTGGTCAATCGTCTCCACCAGTCAGTCCTGGGTACGACAATCCTTCAACTGCCACTTCACTGGCAGGGTAACACCACAGTGTTCCTCGGGGAGGCGACTCACAGCTGCTGCAGCAAAGCACTTGGTGTGGGGACGGCTGCCTTGGGTAGACTGACTCAACTTCCCTTACAGCAGTCCCAGGTCGACTCTGTAAGCAGACACGTCATCAATAACAGGGACACAAAAAAGCACCTCACTTACAGGCTCAGACACAAACGCCCGACATATCCACTCCATAGATGGCGCTGTTGTCTGAGCACCACCTCACCAGAGGTCAGCAGTGGCTGTGTTGTGAGCTGAACAGGACTGGAAACTGGCCCTTGTGGCCAGTACACTTCGTTCTCACCAGGTGTCGTCGTCCATTTGGAGGGGGTTTTGGGAGCTGACCCACAGATGGCGCGGTCGTCACTGCTCCAGGCTCGGACGCTGGATTCGGGTCCGTAGCACCTCCCCACCAAAAGAATTTGGTTTGGGGTTCTATAAAAGAGAAGACAAACCAAATTAGTACGGGGACACAACTCCAAATGGACTCACATGCTTTATAAACTGGAGCGGCGAGGCTGCTTTGTCCACAGAACTGTCCTACTGGGCAATTCCGGCACAACGGGAACTTGCAGATAGAAGGCAATGACCTGCCTTACTTAATCTTCCACCTCTCCACTGCGAGGGGGGGCATCATCTCACATCTCTCGAGTAAGGATCGATATCGACCCGATCTAGGGCGACTCGACACTTCCCTATGTCGTGGCACCGATGATGGCTTGTCACAGACGGCATTTCTGGTGCCGGTCCGGTAGTCCTTCAGGAAGACGGGAACCTGGAATACAGGGGTCGGATCATTTAGAGTCACAGCGACAGTTAAATCAGTACTCACAGCAGACTCCTCTACTGGGCTCACACCTAGTTCCAACGGGGCTGTTCGTACATCGAAGATGGCATTCGCTCTGCCACCGTCAGGTCGACCAACGTTCCGCATAACGCTGCATTGAGGCTCAGCTATCACGCGGGGGGTGTCAACCTTCCGGAAACAGTCACTCATATTATCATTTCTCGTACCTCCTGTATCTACCATTACCTTCCAGGTCCCTTCTTCAACTGCCACATTCACTGTGCCCGTCTCCAATCCCTGGGACCTCTTCATGGTGTTGACGGGGGCCATCATCTGCCGGGTCGTCCACTGGTCCTCACTGAGAGCACATACAAGAATAAAACAAAACACCGCTAAGAAACATTTGGTTAACTTAGGGATAAGCTTCCTGAGCCTGTCATGTCCATAGCCGGCAATATCCACTAGCCTGGTTTGGACCAAAGAGGGCACTAGACCTCTCGAACACACCTGACATACCTCTGACGTCTGGGGAATCTCTGGCCGGTTCAATGAACGCTGTACCTTGCCATACCGCAAGTACACATCCTCCTTCGCTCCAGACTCGTTGGTATCCGTGGGTGCCTGCACACAAGGCCTCTCTTCTTGCTCAGGTACTTCTGCCATCGTAACCTCATGTTCCTTGTCGAGAGAAAAATCAGGAGACTCTGCTAGAATACTGTCGATCTGCGGGTGAGAGGACAAATTAAACATGTTTAAATCCGGGTCTGTCTTTACCTGGAAATTACCACTGCCTGTTGTTACCTCAGACCTTGCTGTTCCGGCCGACTCGTCCACGATCTTGGGATGATTGGTGCTCCAATCCGATACCAAGTCGTTGGCTAGTACCACGTCAATCCCAGCTATAGGCAAGGTATCGACTACTGCCAACGCACATGTGCCGCTGAAGTAAGGCGAGTCGAGATGTACCGGCACTAAGGGGGCGATATACTGCGTCCTAGGAAACCCAACCAGGATAACTTTTTGTCTCCCATCCACACTCATTCCCTCGGGTAACGAGTTTCTCACGATCAGTGACTGGGCTGCTCCACTATCTCTGAGCACTTCAACAGATCTACCAGTGTGATCACTCGCTATATACCCGCTTGAAGTGTGAGGGGCGAACAAACTTGGTCCTTCCTGCGTCGTCGTCGACTGGCTTCCTGCTGGTGGTGTAACACAACTCATCATCATCACCTCCCTACGTGCGCCGCCACCTCTTCTGCCTCGGCACATAGCAGCTACATGCCCTTTCTGCCCACAATTCCAGCACTCCATATTCCTCCTCGGACTCCGGTGTTTCGGACTGCTAGGACTAGTCCTTCGAGGGCTACTTGGGGGCGTCTTCTTAGCGCTTTGTGGGACGGGGGTCTCTTCTTCGTCCTGAGGTTTGTCAAACCGGCGTTGGTAATGCCTTGGGACGTACTTAGTAGAAGGCCTGTGCGTCAAGATGTATTCCTCAGCCATGGTGGCTGCCGCACTCAAGGTCTCTACCTGCTGTTCCTCTAAGTCCGTCTTCAGGTCTCCAGACAAACAATCCGTGAAGTCCTCTAACAGTATGAGCTGCTCGAGGTCTTCTTTGGTCTCCACCTTCCGAGAGGCACACCATTCTTGGAAAAGTCGCTCCTTAATAGTGGCGAATTCGGTGAAAGTGTGCTCTGAGGTCTTTTTCAGGTTCCTAAACTTTTGCCTGTGAGCCTCAGGTACCAATTGGTACGCCATGAGCACGACCTTCTTCACCTTGTCGTAATCGCCGGAGTCGTCAAGGGATAACGTGGAGTAGGCGATTTGGGCCTTCCCAGTCAAGACTGACTGTATCATGATGGCCCAATTCTCCCTTGGCCACTCCAAAGAGGCAGCGACTTTCTCGAAGGCTGCGAAGAACTTTGAAACTTCCCTCTCGTTGAATTTTGGGACCATTTTGATGTTCCTTACCGGATCGAAACTACTTGTGTCCGTTGTTTGCCTCCGACCACCTAACCGCAATACTTCTAGTTCATGTTGTCTCTCTCTTTCCTCTCTGTCCCGTCGTTCTTGCCTGTCTCGTTCTTCTCTTTCTCTTTCTCGTTCTTCTCTCTCTTGTCTCTCTTCTCTTTCTCGTTCTTCTTTTTCTCGCTCTCGCTCTTCTCTTTCTTTTTCTCGTTCTAATTCTAAACGTCGTATCTCTAGTTCTTTTCCTAATCGCTCTCTTTCCATTTCTAACTTCTTATCTTCTCTCTTTCTCGCTTCCTCTTCTCTCTCTTTAGCGATTTCTAGCTTTTTCCATTCTATTTCTCGATGGATCTCTAGTTCACGCATTTTCACCGTAAGCACACTTATATTTAGTTCACTCTCATCACTTTCGACATCACTGCTCTTACCTTCCTGTTCAGTGGAAGCTATTTCCTCACCTTCCTTTATACTAGGAGTCTCGCCTTCCTGTTTCTCCTCTGCCTTCAAATGCCAGTGAACCTTGGACATGATTTCCACACGGGAATCACTGGCACGGATCTTTATCTCCAGGTAGGCGCTCACTAGTACAAGTTCCTGTTTGCTCAGATATTTTAATCTGGCAAGACAGTCCTCTCTGTTCAGAAAAGCCTGCACATCGTAGAGATCATCGGTGGTAGCTTTTTCTGCCATTGTCACAGATGGAACACTTAACTAGCACTTAACACACCGCTTTCACGTTAGCACTTAACGCACCGAGCACTGTTCTACGCCAATATTGCACTTTATCGCACCAAACACTGCACTTGCCAATATTGCACGTAATTACTTCGGGCACCGCACTACACAATATTGCACTGAATCGCAGCGAGCACCGCACTGCACAATATCGCACTTAGTCACTCTGAGCACCGCACAGGACGTATAACGTCCCAATCGTCACACACAGGGGGAATTATTTACAGGGATTACGCCACTTCACCACCCCTGTCAAACATACTTTACAAGGGGACGGATCCCGCTGGGGATGCCAATTACGTTACGGCCCTCTCGGGTCGCAACTGGGTTCTTACTCTGATGTTGCTAGAGGAAGGGTATCCGGCTCCAAGCCAGTAGTGTCTTTCAAGGGATGTGATCCGTAACGCAAGTAAATTAAAAGGGGAAGGGAAATAAAGTCAAAAACTTAATATAATATAATAACTGCCACCAATAAATAATATATAAAAAGATTACACGGCGGAAGGGGTATAAACACTTATTTACACTTGTCGTCTTCTTCTGAAGACCCTGGATCTTCTCGGTGCCAAGTTCTCGGTGCTCTCGTCGCCTCTCGACGAATCCTTCGAAAAGCTGAGTCTACCCCGGCCACAGGCCAGCCAAAACACAGTTCCACTGGGGGCACCGCCGTGGAGGCCGTCAACCACAAGTCCAGCAGACTGCTGGCAGGTTCCGGATCACCAACGCTGGTCAGGCCACTCCACGAGCGATACTAGGGTAGCGCCCTAGTCAGGAGCCTCGTGTGATACCACAGATCACTCTCCTGTCCACAATACCCCAGTGGTCAATCGTCTCCACCAGTCAGTCCCGGGTACGACAATCCTTCAACTGCCACTTCACTGGCAGGGTAACACCACAGTGTTCCTCCGGGAGGCGACTCACAGCTGCTGCAGCAAAGCACTTGGTGTGGGGACGGCTGCCTTGGGTAGACTGACTCAACTTCCCTTACAGCAGTCCCAGGTCGACTCTGTAAGCAGACACGTCATCAATAACAGGGACACACAAAAGCACCTCACTTACAGGCTCAGACACAAACGCCCGACATATCCACTCCATAGATGGCGCTGTTGTCTGAGCACCACCTCACCAGAGGTCAGCAGCGGCTGTGTTGTGAGCTGAACAGGACTGGAAACTGGCCCTTGTGGCCAGTACACTTCGTTCTCACCAGGTGTCGTCATCCATTTGGAGGGGGTTTCGGAAGCTGACCCACAGATGGCGCGGTCATCACTGCTCCGAGCTCGGACGCTGGATTCGGGTCCGTAACATATGGGGTATGAGTTTTCAGTTGCATATAGTCCTGGGGACCACTCAGGCTAGTTCGCATTTGTGTTCCTCACATGTGCCCTAAGGAATGAGGTGATTTGATAAGGTACTATGCCCAAGATAACCATCAGAGTGCCGGCGGGCTGATGGGCAAAATAGCCTAAGCTACTATGAGCTTTTGACCGGTCGTGATGGTCGAGTGGATTAAGGTGTCCTGTACCTAACAGTTGCATTGTGCTTATGTCAGTATGGGTTCGAGTCACTTATTAGGTGTGAATTTTCAGTTGCATATAGTCCTGGGGACCATTAAGGCTTGTTCGCATTTGTGTTTCTCACGTGTGCCCCAAAGAATGTGGTGATTTGATAAAATACTATGCCCAAGATTACCATCAGAGTGCCGGTGGGCTGATGGGCAAAAAAGCCTCAGCTACCATCAGCTTTTGACCGGTCATGATGGTCAATTAGAATAATGTGTCCTGTACATACCAGTTGTATTATGCTCCTGGCAGTATGGGTTCGAGTCACTTATAGGGATGTGAGTTTTCAGTTGTATATTGTCCTGGGGATCATTCAGGCTTGTTCGCATTTGTGTTCCTCATGTGTGCCCCAAAGAATGAGGTGATTTGATAAAATACTATGCTAAAAAATACCATCAGAGTGCCGACGGCCTGAAAGGTAAAATAGCCACAGCTACTATCAGCTTTTGACCGGTCGTGATGGACGAGTGGATTACGGTGTCCTGTACACACCAGTTGCATTGTGCTTCTGACAGAATGGGTTCGAGTCACATCTGGGGTGTGAGTTTTCAGTTGCAAATAGTCTTGGGGACCTTTCAGGCTTGTTAGCATTCGTGTTTCTCACGTGTGCCCCAAAGAATTAGGTGATTTGATAAAATACTATGCCCAAGATTACCATCAGAGTGCGGCGAGCTGATGTGCCAAATAGCCTTGGCTACCATCAGCTTTTGACCGATCGTGATGGTCGAGTGGATTAAGGTGTTATGTACACACCAGTTGCATTGTGCTCTTGGGAGTATGGGTTCCAGTCACTTATGGGGTATGAGTTTTCACTTGCATATAGTCCTGGGGACCATTCAGCTTTGTTCGCTTCTCTGTTCCTCACGTGTGCCCCAAAAAATGAGGTGATATGATAAAGTACTATGCCCAAGATTGCCATCAGACTGCCAGCAGGCTGATGGGCAAAATAGTCTCGGCTTCCATCAGCTTTTGACCGGTCGTGATGGTCGAGTGGATAATGGTGTCCTGTACACACCAGTTGCATTGTGCTCCTGGCAGTAAGGGTTCGAGTCTCATCTGGGGTGTGAGTTTTCAGTTGTATATAGTCCTGGGGACCATTCAGGCTTGTTCGCATTTGTGTTCCTCACGTGTGCCCCAAAGAATGAGGTGATTTGATAAAATACTATGCCCAACATTACCATCAGAGTGCGACGGGCTGATGTGCAAAATAGCCTCGGCTACCATCAGCTTTTGACCAGTCATGATGGTCGAGTGGAGAAAGGTGTCCTGTACACACCAGTTGCATTGTGCTCCTGGCAGTATGGGTGCGAGTAACTTCTAGGGTGTAAGTTTTCAGTTGCATATAGTCCTGGGGACCATTCAGGCTTGTTGACATTTGTGTTCTTCACGTGTGCCCCAAGGAATGAGGTGATTTGATAAAATACTATGCCCAAGACTACCATCAGAGTGCTGGTTGGCTGATGGGCAAAGAACCTCGGCTACCATCAGCTTTTGACCGGTCGTGATGGTCGAGTGGATTAAGGTGTCCTGTACACACCAGTTGTATTGTGCTCCTGGCAGTATGGATTCGAGTCACTTCTGGGGTGTGAGTTTTCAGTTGCATATAGTCCTGGGGACCATTCAGGCTTGTTCGCATTTGTGTTCCTCATGTGTGCCTTAAAGAATGTCGTGATTTGATAAAGTACTATGCCCAAGATTACAATCAGAGTGCCAGCAGGCTGATGGGCAAAATAGCCCCGGCTACCATCAGCTTTTTACCGGTCGTGATGGTCGAGTGGATTAAGGTGTCCTGTTCACACCAGTTGCATTGTGCTCCTGACAGTATTTGTTCGAGTCACTTCTCGGGTGTGAGTTTTCAGTTGCATATAGTCCTGGGAACCATTCAGGCTTGTTCGCATTTGTGTTCCTCATGTGTGCCTTAAAGAATGTCGTGATTTGATAAAATACTATGCCCAAGATTACCATCAGAGTGCCGGCGAGTTGATGTGCAAAATAGCCTCAGCTACCATCAGCTTTTGACCGGTCGTGATGGTCGAGTGGATTAAGGTGTGTTGTACACACTAGTTGCATTGTGCTCTGGGAGTATTAGTTCGAGTCACTTATGGGGTATGAGTTTTCAGTTGCATATAATCCTGGGGACCATTCAGGCTTGTTCGAATTTGTGTTCCTCACATGTGCACCAAAGAATGTGGTGATTTGAAAAAATACTATGCCCAAGTTTACCATCAGAGTGCCGGCAGGCTGATTTGCAAAATAGCCTCGGCTACCATCAGCTTTTGACCGGTGGCGATGGTTGAGTGGATTAAGGTGTTCTATACACACCAGTTGCATTGTACTCCTGACAGTATGGGTTCGAGTCACTTCTCGGGAGAGAGTTTTGAGTTGCATATAGTCCTGGGGACCATTCAGGTTTCTTCACATTAGTGTTCCTCACGTGTGCCTCAAAGAATGAAGTGATTTGCTAAAATACTATGTCCAAGATAACCATCAGAGTGCCGGCAGGCAGATGGGCAAAATAGTCTAGGCTACCATCAGCTTTTGACCGATCGTGATGGTCGAGTGGATTAAGGTGTCCTGTACACACCATTTGCATTGTTCTCCTTGGAGTATGGGTTCGAGTCACTTATGGGGTATGAGTTTTCCTTTGCATATAGTCCAGGGGACCATTCAGGCTTTTTTGCATTTGCGTTCTTCACGTGTGTCCTAAGGAATGAGGTGATTTGATAAAGTACTATGCCCAACATTACCATCAGAGTGTCGGCGGGCTGATGGGCAAAATAGCCTCGGCAACCATCAGCTTTTGACCGGTGGTGATGGTCGAGTGGATTAAGGTGTCCTGTACACAACAGTTGCATTGTGCTCCTGGCAGTATGGGTTCGAGTCACTTCTGGGGTGTGAGTTTTCAGTTGCATGTAGTCCTGGGGACCATTCAGGCTTGTTCGCATTTTTGATTCTCACGTGTGCCTCAAAGAATGAAGTGATTTGATAAAATACTATGCCCAAGATTACCATCAGAGTGCCGGCGGGCTGATGGGCAAAATAGCCTAGGCTACCATCTGCTTTTGACCGATCATGATGGTTGAGTGGATTAAGGTGTCCTGCACACAACATTTGCATTGTGCTCCTGGGAGTATGGGTTCGAGTCACTTATGGGGTATGAGTTTTCCTTTGCATATAGTCCTGAGGACCATTCAGGCTTTTTCGCATTTGTGTTCTTCAAGTGTAATTTGATAAAAATATGATTTGATTTGATAAAATACTATGTGATTTGATAAAAATACTATCCCCAAAACTACCATCAGAGTGCCGGTTGGCTGATGGGCAAAGAACATCGGCTACTATCAGCTTTTGATCGGTCGTAATGCTCGAGTGGATTAAGGTGTCCTGTACACACCAGTTGCATTGTGCTCCTGTCAGTATGGGATCGAGTCACTTCTGGGATTAGTTTTCTGTGGCATATAGTCCTGGGAACCATTCAGGCTTCTTTGCATTTGTGTTGCTCAAATGTGCCCCAAAGAATGAGGTGATTTGATAAAATACTATGCCCATGATTACCATCAGAGTGCCGGCGGGTATATGTACAAAATAGCCTCGGCTACCATCAGCTTTTCACCGGTCGTGATGGTCGAGTGGATAAAGGTGTCCTGTAGACACCAGTTGCATTGCACTCCTGGCTGTATGGGTACGAGTCACTTCTGGGGAGTGAGTTTTCAGTTGCATATAGCCCCTGGGACCATTCAGGCTTGTTCGGCTTTGCGTTCCTCACATGTGCCCCAAAGAATGAGGTGATTTGATCAAATACTATGCCCAAAATTACCATCAGAGTGCCGACGGGCTGAAAGGCAAAATAGCCTCGGCTACCATCAGCTTTTGACCGGTCGTGATGGTCGAGTGGATAAAGGTGTCCTGTACACACCAGTTGCATTGTGCTCCTGGCAGTATGGGTTCCAGTCACTTCTGGAGTGTGAGTTTTCAGTTGCATATAGTCCTGGGGACCGTTTAGGCTTGTTCGCATTTGTGTTCCTCACGTGAGCCCCAAATAAGGAGGTGATCTGATAAAATAGTATGCCCAAGATTACCAAGAGTTCCTTCGGGCTGGTGGGCAAAATAGCCTCGGCTACCATCAACTTTTGACCGTTCATTATGGTCGAGTGGATAAAGGTATCCTGTACACAACAGGGGTATGGTGCTCCAGACTGTATGGGTTCGAGTCACTTCTCGGGTGTGAGTTTTCAGTTGCATATAGTTCTGGGGACCATTCAAGTTTGTTCGCATCTGTGTTCCTCATGTGTGTCCCAAAGTATGAGGTGATTTGATAGAAAACTATGCCCAAGAATACCATGAGAATGCCGGCGGGGTGATGGGCAAAATAGCTTTGGTTACCATCAGCTTTTGACCGGTCGTGATGGTGGAGTGGATAAAAGTGTCCTGTACACAGCAGTTGCATTGTGTTCCTGGCAGTATAGGTTCGAGTCACAACTGGGTTGTGAGTTTTCAGTTGTATATATTCCTGGGGACCATTCAGGCTTCTTTGAATTTGTGTTCCTCATGTGTGCCCCAAAGAATGTGGTGATTTGATAAAATACTATGCCCAAAAATACCATCAGAGTGCCAACTGGCTGAAAGGCAAAATAGCCAAGGCTACCATCAGCTTTTAACCGGTTGTGATGGATGAGTGGATTAAGGTGTCCTGTACACACCAGTTGCATTGTGCTCCTGACAGTATGTGTTTGAGTCACTTCTCGGGTCTGGGTTTTCAGTTGCATATAGTCCTGGGGACTATTCAGGCTTCTTCGCATTAGTGTTCCTCACATGTGCTTCTAGAATGAGGTGATTTGATAAAATACTATGCCCAAGATTACCATCAGAGTGCCGGCAGGCTGATGGGCAAAATAGCGTCGGCTACCATCAGTTTTTGACCGGTCTTGATGGTCGAGTGGACAAAGGTGTCCTGTTCACACCAGATGCATTGTGCTCCTGGCAGTATGGATTCGAGTCAAATCTGAAGTGTGAGTTTTCAGTTGCATATTGTCCTGGGGACCATTCAGGCTTGTTCGCATTTGTTTTCCTGACGTGTTCCCCAAATAATGAGGTGATTTGATAAAATACTATGCCCAAGATTACCGTCAGAGTGCCGGTGGGCTGGTGGGCAAAGTAGCCTCTGCTCCAATCAGCTTATGACCGGTTGTGATGGTCGAGTGGATTTAGATGTCCTGTTCACACCAGTTGCATTGTGATCCTGGTAGTATGGGTTCGAGTCACTTCTATGGTGTGAGTTTTTAGTTGCATATAGTCCTGGGGACCATTCAGACTTGTTCGCATTTGTATTCCTCACGTGTGACCTAAAGAATGAGGTGATTTGATAAAATACTATGCCCAAGATTACCATCAGAGTGCCGGCTGGCTGATGGGCAAAATAGCCATGACTACGATCAGCTTTTGACCGGTCGTGATGGTCGAGTGGATAAAGGTGTCCTGTACACACCAGTTGCATTGTGCTCTTGGCAGTATGGGTTCGAGTCACTTCTGGGGTGAGTTTTCAGTTGCATATAGTCCTGGGGACTATTCAGGCTTGTTCGCATTTGTGTTCCTCACGTGTGCCCCAAAAAATGAGGTGATTTGATAAAATACTATGCCCAAGATTACCATCAGAGTGCCGGCGGTCTGATTAGCAAAATTGCCTCGGCTTCAATTATCTTTTGACAGATCATGATGGTCGAGTGGATTAAGATGTTCTGGTAACAAAAGATGCATTGTGTTTCTGGCAGTATGGGTACGAGTCACTTCTATGGTGTGAGTTTTCATTTGCATATAGTCCTAGGGACAATTCAGGCTTGTTCTCATTAGTGTTCCTCACGTGTGCCTCAAGGAATGAAGTGATTTGATAAAATACTATGCCCAAGATTACCATCAGAGTTCCGGCAGGCTGATGGGCAAAATAACGTCAGCTACCATCAACTTTTGACCAGTCGTGATGGTTGAGTGGATAAAGGTGTCCTGTACACACCAGTTACATTGTGCTCCTGGCAGTATAAGTTCGAGTCACTTCTAGGGTGTGAGTTTTCAGTTGCATATAGTTCGTGGGACCATTCAGGTATGTTCGAATTTGTGTTCCTCAAGTGTGCCCCAAAGAATGAGGTGATTTGATAAAATACTATGCCCAAGATTACCATCAGAGTGCCGGCGGGCTGATGGGCAAAATAGCGTCGGCTACCATCAGCTTTAGACCGGTCGTTATGGTCGAGTGGATTAAGGTGTCCTGTACACACCAGTTGCGTTGTGCTCCTGGCACTATGGGTTCGAGTCCCTTCTGGAGTGAGTTTTCAGTTGCAAATAGTTGTAACTGGGGATGGGTGAAATTGCTCTCTCTTTTCCATTATTCCACCCCTTAGTTAACTAACGAGGCCTGAGGGAAAAAGCTCTCTCTAGTCCGTTATCCCGCTCTCAATTAGCTAACTATTGTAGAGCACCTCCAGAATTCCTACGGCAGCCTCTCTCACTCAACACATTGTAAACTAGGCATTTGACTACCTAGGTGCGGGGACTACAGGGCGCAGTAACTTGATCAGCTACCCGAAACCCCCGAGAACTCTAGAATACACATTTCACTGCCTCAAACGTATAAGAGAAACGAGGAGGAAAAGATGAATAATGAAGTAATTAGTGAGGTTTTGGGGTGAGAGAGGTAGAGAGATGGGAGGAGCGAGGAGGATCGTCAGTTGAAAGGGAGAGTTTAGACATGGGTGGAGGGAGAGGAGTAGATAGGTAGAAGTAGAAAAGTAGATAGTAGAAGTTGAAGAGTAGATAGTAGAAGAAGATATTGCTGCCACTATCAATTCTAGACCATTACATACAAGACAAGGAATGGAACTTGTCTGTATCAACATATTCTCAAAGATGTTATCAAGAATTCATTATTAGTCTGTATCATGTGTGTCATGTACTCATTAAAATCATGAATGCAGTAACCTCAGAGGCTCTCTCATCTCAACTCAAAAAGCTCTAGGGAACCTAGTTAAAGACCATTTAAACAATAAATTCATCAATTATATTTTTCATGATAAGTATCAGAATTTAAGCCATTCAACCTAATGTTCATGATTAATCTACAAAGTGAGTCATTATCCAAGAATTCGAGAACCCTACAACTTGACTGACCCTGATCCTCACACAACACTTGTAAACACGACCAAGTCACCTTTCATGCTCAACTCACCAAGTGTCTGCCTATAGCTGGATTGAGAAGGAGGGAGGGGGGAGTCTGCAGTTGTCAGGCAGCGTCACCCCCCATCCGGCGACAACCTATTTCGACGGCTGTCCTCTGCTCTGCTCTGCTGACTGGTCTGCTATTGCTACTCCTTGTCTTCTTATGCTCCTGAATCGATAGCTCTCCGAGTAAATATTGGGAAACCTAGTAGCTAACTCCGCCCACAAGTAGATAACCTCAGGCTCTCTTCCAAGCCACTCCTTAAACGTCGGCATGTTGGAAGGCCAATTATCAGATAAGCGGAAGCAAGGTGAAATTCGCATGAGCTGACCTCAGGTCAATTTAAGATCATTAACGCTTAGAGGTGTGATTTTCAGGCCGACAAGCTGGCGCCTCTTAAATCCTTGTCTGTGACTCATGAACTTTACATATATATTAAATAAAACTAAACCAAACACCTTTACGGTGTTATATAGTCTTAGGGACCTTTCAGGCTTGTTCACATTTGTGTTCCTCATGTATGCTTCATAGAATGAGGTGATTTGATAAAATTCTGTGCCCAAGATTACCATCAGAGTGCCGGTGGGCGGATGGGCAAAATAGCCTCGCCTACCATCGGCTTTGACCGGTCGAAATGGTCGAGTGGATTAAGGTGTCCTGTACACACCAGTTGCATTGTGCTCCTGGCAGTATAAGTTCGAGTCACTTCTATGGTGTGAGTTTTTAGTTGCATATAGACCTGGGGACCATTCAGATTTGGTCACATTTGTGTTCCTCACGTGTGACCTAAAGAATGAGGTGATTTGATAAAAAACTATGCCCAAGATTACAATCAGAGTGCCGGCGGGCTGATGGGCAAAAAAGCCATGACTACAAACAGCTTTTGACCGGTCGTGATGGTCGAGTGGATTAAGGTGTCCTGTGCACACCCGTTGCATTGTGCTCTTGGCAGTATGGGTTCGATTCACTTCTGGGGTGTGAGTTTTCAGTTGCATATAGTCCTGGGGACCATTCAGGATTGTTTGCATTTGTGTTTCTCACATGTGCCCCAAAGAATGAGGTGATTTGATAAAATACTATGCCCAAGATTACCATCAGAGTGCCGGCGCGCTGATGGGCAAAAAAGCCTCAGCTACCATCATTTTTTGACCGGTCATGATGGTCGAGTGGATAAAGGTGTCCTGTACACACCAGTAGCATTGTGCTCCTAGCAGCATGGGTTCGAGTAACTTGTCGGGTGTGAGTTTTTAGTTGCATATAGTTCTGGGGACCATTCAGGCTTGTTCGCATTTGTATTCCTCACGTGTGCCCCAAAGAATGAGGTGATTTGATTAAATATTATGCACAAGATTACCATCAGAGGGCCAGCGGGCTGATGGGCAAAAAAGCTTCGGCTATCATCAGCTTTTGACCGGTGGTGATGGTCGAGTGGATTAAGGAGTCCTGTACACACCAGTAGCATTGTGCTCCTGGCAGTATGGGTTCGAGTCACTTCTGGGGTGTGAGTTTTCAGTTGCATATAGTCCTGGGGACCTTTCAGGCTTGTTCGCATTTGTGTTCCTCACATGTGCCCCAAAGAATGAGATGATTTGATAAAATACTATGCCCAAGATTATCATCAGAGTACTGGCGGGCTGATGGGCAAAATAGCCTCAGCTACCATCAGCTTTAGACCGGTCGTAATGGTCGAGTGGATTAAGGTGTCCTGTACACCAGTTCATTGTGCTCCTGGCAGTATGGGTTCGAGTCACTTCTGGTGTGTTAGTTTTCAGTTGCATATAGTCCTGGGGACCATTCATGCTTGTTCGCATTTGTGTTCCACACGTGTACCTCAAAGAACGAGGTTATTTGATAAAATACTATGCCCAAAAATACCATCAGAGTGCCGGCGGGCTGAAGGGTAAAATAGCCATTGCTACCATGAGCTTTTGACTAGTCGTGATGGTCGAGTGGATTAAGGTGTCCTGTACACACCAGTTGCATTGTGCTCCTGGCAGTATGGGTTCGAGTCACTTCTTGTGGGATATCTGGGGCTTGACTCATATATTCAATTATTTACTTATTGGATTTAATAAATCGAAGGACCACCCACTTTTGAGAAAAGAGGGAAAACTAATAAAAGTGATCATTAGAATAACACTAGAGAACCAGTGTCTATGGATAATCATTAAAAGAATAATCACATGAAATAATGATTGGACTGTATTATTAATTAATTAAAGTCAGAGCCTCAAAGACCTACATTGGGGGGGGGGGTATTTCAAGAAAATCATATATATCTAGGAACCAGTGTGGTTCGCCACCAGTTCATTGTTGAGTAAATAATCTAATAAATGTAAACTACTATAGATTCAAAATATGATAACTCAAATTGTGAATATTAAAGATCATGAATTACTGAGCAACAGTCAGAGCAAACACATTAATTACCAATCATCATTTCTGGTAACAATCTATTCAATGCAGAGATTCTACAGGAATTATATATGAATCTATAATCATATTAAATAAATTTGTACGAAAAATGTCTTAGCTTTAAGACGATTTCTGTAACATCATTTCGTCATTCGTCCTCGTGGTCACAGGATATCCACAAAGAAAGAACTCGAGGTGAATATCACGAATGATGAGAAACAACTTGATGACTCCTCGTATACACGCTAAAATCAGAGAAATTTAAGTAGCATTTGAATAGGCTACGTTTTATTTTCAATATTCATGAAAACGGAGGATATTGTCGAAATTTTACTAACGATGTATATGGGGTATCCTCGCTATATGACGACAGACTACTCACAAATATATAATCTAGGATGATGCATCAAACGAGAAACATATACTTAACATGAGCGTATTAAATACTGAGGTCTGCCGAAACCGCGTCAGCCAGTCAACGACGTCCACTGCTGTGTACGTGTGATTACGGGTCTTGGCTTCAATTGTTGATGCGTTATTAACTGGCTGGGCACTATAGCACACGTGGATAAGTAATTATTTACTGTTGACCGAATATCAGCATAAATCTTGCCGATATATTCCCCAGTCTTTACCACGTGTCTCGCCACTCTTCACGCCAGGGATCCCTTCTCTCGCAGAATGGCGTCGCTGCCTCCCTCAACCCGTTTCTCGCATTCACCACACAAATTATTAATCACGAATAATTCTTTTCCTCGCAATTATGGATGTAATACGTTAATGAGGACTGGGTTGCAATTATAGGGATTTAAATATTATTATATTCTCGTTTTATGGTGTCAAACGAGAAATGGAGAAGATTTTATTTTCTCCCATGACATTCGTATGTAACAGAAAGGACTGCTACTACATAATAATTTTAGTTAATAACTCGCGGTTTGAGATTATTGGAGGTTATATTATCCATAAGTAATTATTACACGGAATACTGATAATTTTAGAGAACCACATTCAATTCTCTAACCCATTGGTAATAAATGTGTCTAACTGGACATTAACTGACTCAATGTTGCTTCTCGATTTCATGAGAATTCTAGCATTAAATTAATTTAACACATTCATGCCCCCTTCACTTGGATGTACGGCCGGTTTATTTCTAGCGCTTGTGTGGTCGCATCGTACATTTACGGTCCGTTTTAATATATTTGTAAAAAATCCAGTTTAAATCCGATTTGCTTGAAGTTTGTTTCGTACTGCGCGCCATGAAATTCCCGTTCTCCCGAAATTCACGCAGATGCAATGGTTAATTTATGTTGACACTACCGTTAGTGAAATGAGTAACTACTGTAGTTAGTATATAATGATAATAATTTATTATACTACAATAGTAGTTTATTAGTGTTGCAAATTTCCAACACTTCACAGGTGTGAGTTTTCAGTTGCATATAGTCCTGGGGACCATTCAGGCTTGTTCGCATTAGTGTTCCTCACGTGTGCTTCAAGGAATGAGGTGATTTGATAAAATACTATTCCCAAGATTATCATCAGAGTGCCAGCAGGCTAACGGGCAAAATAGCCACGGCTACCATCAGCTTTTGACCAGTCGTGATGGTCGAGTGGATTAAGGTGTCCTGTACACACCAGTTGCATTGTGCTCCTGGCAGTATGGGTTCGAGTCACTTCTTGGGTGTGAGTTTTCATTTGCATATTGTCCCGGGAACCATTCAGGCTTGTTCGCATTAGTGTTCCTCACATGTGCCTCAATGAATGAGGTGATTTGATAAAATACTATGCCCAAGATTACCATCAGAGTGCCGGCAGGCTGATGGGCAAAATAGCCTCTACTACCACTAGATTTTAACAAGTCATGATGGTCGAGTGGATATAGGTGTCCTGTACACACCAGTTACATTGTGCTCCTGGCAGTATGGGTTCGAGTTACTTCTGGGGTGTGAGTTTTCAGTTGCATATAGTCCTAGGGGCCATTCAGGCTGGTTTGCATTTGTATTCCTTACGTGTGCCCAAAGAATGAGGTGATTTGATTAAATACTATGCAAAAGATTAGCATCAGAGTGACGGCGGGCTGATGGGCAAAATAGGCTTGGCTACCATCAGCTTTTGACCAGTCGTGATGGTCGAGTGGATTAAGGTGTCCTGGACACACAAGATGCATTGTGCTCCTGGCAGTATGGGTTCGAGTCACTTCTGAGGTGTGAATTTTTAGTTTCATATAGTCATGGGGACCATTCAGGCTGGTTTGCATTTGTGTTCCTCACGTGTGCCCAAAGAATGAAGTGATTTGATAAATCACTATGCCCAAGATTACCATCAGAGTGCCGGCGGGCTGATGGGCAAAATAGCCTCGGCTACCATCAGCTTTAGACTGGTCATAATGGTCGAGTGGATTAAGGTGTCCTGTACACCAGTTGCATTATGCTCCTGCAAGATGGGTTCGAGTCACTTCTGGGGTGTTAGTTTTCAGTTGCATATAGTCCTGGGGACCATTCAGGCTTGTTCGCATTTGTGTTCCTCACGTGTGCTCCAAAGAATGACGTGATTTGATTAAATACTATGCACAAGATTACCATCAGAGTGCCAGCGGGCTGATGGGCAAAATAGCTTCGGCTAACATCAGCTTTTGACCGGTCGTAATGTTCAAGTGGATTAAGGTGTCCTGTATGCTCCTGGCAGTTTGGGTTCGAATCACTTATGGGGTGTGAGTTTTCAGTTGCATATAGTCCTGGGGACCATTCAGGCTTGTTTGCATTTGTGTTCCACACGTGTACCTCAAACAATGAGGTGATTTGATAAAATACTATGTCCAAAAATACCATCAGAGTGCAGACGGGCTGAAGGGCAAAACAGCTTTCGCTACCATTAGCTTTCAACCGGTCGTGATCGTCGAGTGGATTAAGGTGTCCTGTACACACCAGATGCATTGTGCTCCTTCCAGTATGGGTTCGAGTCACTTCTGGGGTGTGAGTATTTTGTTGCATATTGTCCTTGGAACCATTCAGGCTTGTTCGCATTTGTGTTTCTCACGTTTGCCTTTAAAAAATGAGTTGATTTGATAAAACACTATGCCCAAGATTGCCATCACAGTGCCGGCGAGCTGGTGGGCAAAATTGCCTCGGCTACCATCAGCTTTTGACCGGTCGTGATGGTCGAGTGGTTTAGGTGTCTTGTAAACACCAGTTGCATTATCCTCCTGGCAGTATGGGTTCGAGTCAAATTTGGGGTGTGAGTTTTCAGTTGCATATAGTCCTGGGGACCATTCAGGCTTGTTTGCATTTGTGTTCCTCACGTGTTTTTCCTAAGAATGAGGTGATTTGATAAAATACTATGCCCAAGATTATCATCAGAGTGCCAAGGGGCTGGTGGGCAAAAGAGCCTCGGCTACCATCGGCTTTTGACCGGTCGTGATGGTCGAGAGTATTAAGGTGTCCTGTACACACCAGTTGCATTGTACTCCTGGCAGTATGGTTTCGAGTCACTTCTCGGGTGTGAGTTTTCAGTTGCATATAGTCCTCGGGACCTTTCAGGCTTGTTCGCATTTGTGTTCCTCATGTGTGCCCCAAAGAATGAGGTGATTTGATAAAATACTATGCCCAAGATTACCATCAGAGTGCTGTTGGAATTATGGGGGAAATAGCCTCGGCTACCATCAGCTTTTGACCGGTCGTGATGGTGGAGTGGATTAAGGTGTCCTGTTCACACCTGTTGCATTGTGCTCTTGGAATTATGGCTTCGAGTCACTTCTTGGGTGTGAGTTTTCAGTTGCATATAGTCCTGGGGACCTTTCACGCATGTTCGCATTTGTGTTCCTCACATGTGCCCCACAGAATGGGGTGATTTTTTAAAATATTATGCCCAAGATTACCATCAGAGTGCCGGTGGGCTGTAGGGCAAAATAGCTTCGGCTACAATCAGCTTTTGACCGGTCAGGATGGTCGAGTGGATTAAGGTGTCCTGTACACACCAGTTGCATTGTGCTCCTGGCAGTATGGGTTCGAGTCACCTGATGGGTGTGAGTTTTCAGTTGCATATAGTCCTGGGGACATTTCAGGCTTGTTCGCATTTGTGTTCCTCACGTGTGCCCCAAAGAATGAGGTGATTTGATAAAATACTATCCCCAAGATTACCAACCGAGTGCTGGCGGGGGAATGGAAATAGCCTCGGCTACCTTCCTCTTTCGTCAGGTCGTGTTGGTCGAGCAGTTAAGGGATCGTGTATGCCAGCAGAGTGCTGCTAGCAGTATGGGTTCGAGTCAATTCTGGGGTGTGAGTTTTCAGTTATATATATAAATATATATATATATATATATCTATATACATATATACATATATATATATATATATATATATATATATATATATATATATATATATATATATATATATATATATATATATATATACTCAGTATATATATATATACTTCTCAGCCTACTATGCAAGGCCCGATTTGCCTAATAAGCCAAGTTTTCATGAATTAATTGCTTTTCGACTACCTAACCTATATATATATATATATATATATATATATATATATATATATATATATATATATATATATATATATATATATATATTAGTATATTTTGGTAGCAGTCTTTCCTGTAGACATATATTATTAAATATGACCGAAAAAGTAAGATTAATAATTCTAACACGAATTTTCTCAATCTTTCGTACATTACGCTTCACTGTTGGAGGTAAATCAAAAAATTTTTGATTTACCTCCAGCAGTGAAGCGTAATGTACGAAAGATTGAGAAAATTCGTGTTAGAATTATTAATCTTACTTTTTCGGTCATATTTAATAATATATATATATATATATATATATATATATATATATATATATATATATATATATATATATATAAATATATATTTTGGTAGCAGTTTTTCTTGTAAACATATGTTATTAAATTAAATATGACCGAAAAAGTAAGATTAATAATTCTAACACGAATTTTCTCAATATTTCTTATGTTACTTTTCACTGTCGATGGTAATTGAAAAATCAAATCGAATTTCATTTTTATTTTTAGTCTGACACGACACTTAAAAGCGTTTCGTAATAACTTATGTTATGATCCTAGGAGCCAAAAAACGAGTCTCTCCTTTGAGAATTATTCTATCAAGCCTGACCTGACTAGTAGGTCTAGGAAATATAGAGGTGATAACACAGATGTTAAATAGTTGGTCGGATTTAATAAACGATTTGAGATTATGGGCAGTGAATAAAAAAATAGATAAATGGCTAGTTAGGAGATGTGGATAATTTGCTGGAGGTGTGAGGCTCGCTTTTGGAGGGCTTTGACCTCACTTGAGTGCCAGACATTGCAAGGGAAAGCTGTGCTCCGTTTGAGCTCCCTTCAGAAAGGAACCCCAAGTGATATATCTCCAAGAGAAGAGAAGTGTGCAGACGTTCCAGCTGGGAACGTTGTGGTCTCAAGTCCTGGACGGCGAGGAGTGTTTATTAAGCCGCCCAGAGACATTATCGTGGGCCGTGGAAAGTGCCCTGACCAGACTCCATCAGAGGGAGGAGCGCCCTCGACCAGACAATCTGTGGTAAGCAAGATTTAAGCCAGTTTATAGTGATTACTTGTAGTTGGTCGTGTGCCCAGCGACAGTAGCGTATGTTTATTGATAAGTTATAAATATTTTGGTAAAGCAGGAAGCCTAAATAAGAGGACGGAGATGAGAGAGACCGCTGGAGGGACGAGCAGCACGTCCTCCCCATCGACCACCTGAAGCCAACTGACAAGCAGCGGAGGAGAGTGAGGAGGACCTCCGGGCAAGGCGGAGCATGGACCCGCCCAAAACGTGGGCGTCCACTCTCACAGTATGTAGAGAGCACATAGATGTTGGAGGCATATTGTGTGGTTATTTTTGTTTATGTGTTTAAGGGGAAACATTTTTATTGGAGTGTCAGTGGGTTGCAGGTTTGTCTTTGGGGAACAAGTTGCTGTGAACTTCGAAGCCAGCACAGAAGGAGTAGTTGATGAGACTCCAAGGTAGTGGAGGAGAGGACCTCGAGCTGTGAGCAGAAGCAGTGAAGAGGAGTGTCACGTGCTTCTGTAGAGGTGGTGAAGCACTATAGTTGCTCAAGGAAAACTTCATGGTGTAGCAGCCTGAAAGAGCTGCAGAGGATCCTGGTAGGTAAACCTGGAAGAAACTGAAGAGATCAGGTTAGTGAACTTCCAGATGTGGAAGGGAAGTTCTAAATGATTACTTGTAGGGAGATGATAGAGTGTTTGGTTGTCATTAGCATGCAAGACGCAGTGAAAGGTGAGTGATTGTTTGCCATTCTTGTGCTGAGGAGTGTTTATACTAAAGTATAGAGTTACAGTCGTAGGCTGGATTACCTACAGTTGTATGTGTTCTAGGACTGATAGGGTGATCGATTGATCATTGTTGTGTATCAAGGAACATTTATACTGATTTATGTTATTGCATTCATACGCTGATTTTCCTTGCACATGTTTATATATATATATTTTTTGCTGATAGTGCACCATTGTATTATAAGACTTGACCTTCTTGAGGAGGTTGGAAATATTAGGCGGTGAATCAGAAGATAGGATACCACTTGATAAGCAGATGATAGAGTTCTGATGGTGTTGGAGTGCAACCTGACTGAAATAGTATAGAGTGTAGGATTCATTATTATTACATGTGTTTATGTATTGTGTATGTGCTTTGTCCAGTAAACGTATTCAAATTTGCTGGTGTTTGCCCTTGTCCTAGTGAGGCTTCCCAGGAAGTAGTCAAGAAGGAGAGAGAGAGAGAGAGAGAAAGAACCAAGAACCACTGCTGTGGACAGGGTAGAAGGTAATACAAATAAGTCAAAGGGGATTGAGATCATATCACATAAGGAGAGAGTGAAGAGTCACTTCGGCTCGAGTGGGTGTGTGCACGTGACAACGAGGTTAAGTATTGGAGCCGCATTCACTAAATGTGTGACGTTGAGCATCTCTCAAGGAGCCAGAAGCGCCCAGGGTGATCTGGTAAAGTATAAGCACTCTACCGAGTTGTGGGTTGGGTTGTCCAGAAAGAAGGATCAACAACGACAACACCACCAACCCACAATATAATACTTATTACATTTTCAAAGACTTTAGTTTACACACACACAACTATAACCTGCAACTCGAAACAGTTTTACTATGGTATCATTTAATCAGCTTTTATCTTATATACTCGCATTTGGGTGAGGAGATATGTTACAACAGTTTTGAATGAGATGAACAAAACTTTCAACACAAGACAGAACATGGTGCATTGGGTACCAATTGGATAAATTAAAGGGAAGAATGGAAGTAACTGCAAAGGACCTATTGGCCCATATTTCTTGATGCTTCTATATTGGTGCGGAGTATTGAAGTGGGTAGAATATAGTTGTGCATTAATTGGCTGTTGATTGCTGGTGTTGACTTTTTGATGTGTAGTGCCTCGCAGATATCAAGCCGACTGCTATCGCTGTATCTATCGATCGTTTCTGTGTTGTTTGTTTAGACTTCTCTGATGATGGTCTGGTTGTGGGAAGAGATTTTATGTTCCTTAATGGAGCCCTGTTGCTTATGCATCGTTAATCGCCAGGAAAGAGATGTTGTTGTCTTGGCTATATACTGAGTTTTTTGAGGCTTACAGTCCCCAAGTAGGCATTTGGTCTCTTTTAAAGCGTTCTGCTTTGTGTCTGGAGAGTTTCTCATGAGTAGGTTGGCCGATTTTTTGGTTTTATAGTAAATCGTCAATTGTATCTTCTGATTTTTGTCTGTAGGGATAACGTTCCAATGAACAATATCTTTTAGGACCCTTACCTCCGTTTTATGAGCAGTGGAAAAGAAGTTCCTGTAAAATAGTCTAATAGGGGGTACAGGTGTTGTGTTAGTTGTCTCTTCAGAGGTTGCATGGTGTTTCACCTTCCTTCTTATGATGTCTTCAACGAAACCATTGGAGAAGCCGTTGTTGACTAGGATCTGCCTTACCCTACAAAGTTCTCTATCAACTTGCTTCCATCCTAAGCTGTGGCTGAGAGCACGGTCGACATAAACTTTAACAACACTCCTCTTGTACTTGTCTGGGCAGTCACTGTTGGTATTGAGGCACATTCCTATGTTTGTTTCCTTAGTGTAGACTGCATTGTGGAAACCTCTGCTCCTTTCCATGACACTTACATCTTGAAAGGGCAACTTCCCATCCTTCTCCATCTCGTAAGTGAAACGCAACATAGAATTCCGCTCAAATGCCTCCTTCAGCTCCTGCAGATGTCTGACTTCCGGTACCTGTGTAAAAATGTCTTCAACATACCTGCAGTATATGGCCAGTTTCAAGTTCATGTCGACTAAGACCTTTTGTTCGATAGTACCCTTGTAGAAGTTCGCAAACAGGACACCTAGGGGAGAACCCATGGCGACCCCCATCTACTTGCTTATACATGTGCCCATCCGGGCTCAAGAAGGTTGCCTCTTTAGTACAAGCTTGGAGTAGTTTCCTTAGAATGTTTTCTGGTATGACAAGAGGAGTACAGGCCTGATCACGATACACTCTGTCCGCTATCATCCCGATTGTTTCATTCACAGGTACGTTCGTAAACAGTGATTCTACGTCCAACGATGCTCTTATCCCTGTGGCCCGTGTTCCCCGCAGTAAGTCAACAAATTCCTTTGGAGACTTCAGGCTGAAGGCGCAAGGGACATAAGGAGTCGGCAAGCCGTTGAGTCGCTTCGTCAGTCTGTACGTGGGTGTGGGTATCTGGCTGGTGATTGGCCGAAGTGGGTTTCCTGGCTTGTGTGTCTTGACATTTCCATATGCGTATCCAGGTTTGTATACCCCAATAATCTTTGGCAGGTGGAGTCCGGATTTCTTGGCGTTCACAATTTCGATCAATTTGTTGACCTTTGCTTTCAATTCGGCTGTAGTGTCCTTCATTACCCTTTGTAATTTAGTTTGGTCAGAGAGTATGAGGTTCATTTTCGCCAGATATTCGTCTTTTTTATGAATGACGTATATTGGCGACTTGTCCAAGGATGGGATTGGTCCTGAAAGATATTGGTAATAGAAACGTTATCCCTACAGACAAAAATCAGAAGATACAATTCACGATTTACTATAAAACGAAAAAAAACGGCCAACCTACTCATGAGAAACTCTCCCGACACAAAGCAGAACGCTTTAAAAGAGACCAATATCGTCTATGCCTTCAAATGCCCACTTGGGGACTTTAAGCCTCAAAGAACTCAGTATATAGGCAAGACAACATCATCTCTTTCCAGGCGATTAACGATGCATAAGCAACAGGGCTCCATTAAGGAATATATAATCTCTTCCCACAACCACACCATCACCAGAGAAGTCTTAACAAAAAACACGGAAATCATTGATAGATACAGCGATAGCAGGCGGCTTGATATCTGGGAGGCACTACACATTAAGAAGTAAACACCAGCAATCAACAGCCATTTAATGCACAACTATATTCTACCCACTTCAAGACTCCGCACCAATATAGAAGCATCAAGAAATATGGGCCAATAGGCCCTTTGCATTTACTTCCATTCTTCCCTTTAAATTTCCCCAATATTACCTAATATTTCGTGTTCTATCTTGTGTTGAAAGTCTGTTTTTACCTCATCCAAAACTGTTGTAGCATATCACCTCACCCAAATGCAGGTATATAAAATGAAAAGCCATTTGAGTTATAGCATAGTAGAACTCTGTTTAGTGTTTACAGGTTATAGTTGTGTGTGTGTAAACTAAAGTCTTTGAAAATGTAATAAGTGGTGTTATGATCTCAGCCTACAGGAGAAACGAGTCTCCCTCCTTGAGAGTTATTCGTCAAGCCTGACCTAATTAGAAGGTCTAGCAAATATTGAGGTAATAATCCATATGTAAAATAGTTGCTTGGATATGTGTAACAGTTTGAGATTATGGGCAGTAAGTAAGGAAATAGATAAATGACTGGCTAGGAGATGTGGACATTTTGCTGGAGGCGTGAGGCTCGCTTCTGGAGGACCTTGACCTCACTTGAGTGCCAGACATCGCAGGGGGAAGCCGCGCTCCGTTTGAGCTCCCGCCAGAAGGGAACCCCTAGTGATATATCTCGAAGAGAAGAGAAGTGTGCGGACGTACCAGCTGTGGAATCGAGCTGGGAACGTTGTGGTCTCAAGTCCTGGTCGACGGGCAGATATTAAATCGCCCAGAAGCATTATTGTGGGCTGTGTGAAGCGCCCTGACCAGACGCCGTCAGAGGAAAAGCGCCCTCGATCAGTTAATCTGTGGTAAGCACGATATACGCCAGTTCATAGTGATCGCTTGTAGTTTGGTCGTGTGCCCAGCGACAGTAGCAATGTTTATTTATAAGTTAGACATGTTTTAATAAGGCAGAAGGCCTGAAATAAGAGAGTGGAGAGGGAGGAACACGGAGCGACGTCCGTCCCCTCTGAGCGCTGGCGGACGACTGAGGGAGCCTGGCTCCGGATGGAGGAAGACCCTCCCAGCGAGTGAGACCGCCGCCAGGCGAGGTGGAGTATGGACCCGCCCAAAACGGGGGAGTCCACTCTCACTGTATGTAGAGGACAGATAGAGGTTTGAGGCAAGCATATTGTGTGGTTATTTTTGTTTATGTGTTAAAGGGGAACATTTTATTGGAACGTCGATGGGTTGCAGGTTTGTCTTTGGGGAAGAAGTTGCTGAGAACTTCGAAGCCAGCAGATGATGTAGCTGATGAGACTCCAAGGTAGTGGAGCAGAGGACCTCGAGCTGTGAGAAGCAGCAGTGAAGAGGAGTGTCACGTGCTTCTGTAGAGGTGGTGTAGCAGCCAAGAGAGCTGTGGAAGAACCTAACAGAAGGGTGAAGCACCGTAGTTGCACAAGGAAACTTCATGATAGCAGCCTGGAGGAGCTGCAGAGGATCCTGGTAGTGAAGCCCGGAAGAACCTAAGGATATTAGGGTTGTGAACTTCCAGAGGTGGAAGGGGAAGTTCTGGTGGATTACTAGTAGGGAGTTGATAATGTTTGGTTGTCATTAGCGTGCAAGACGCAGTGAGAGGTGAGTGACTGTTGGCATCCTTAGGTCAAGGAGTTGTTTTATATTGAAGTATCAATGAACATTTATACTGGTATATGTTATTGCATTCAAATGCTGGTTTTCTATATATATATGTTATCTTGCTGATGGTGCAACAGTGTGTAGGCTTGACCAACTTGAGGAGGTTAATAGTATCAGGTGGTGAACCAGGAGATAGGATACCACTTGATAAGCTGATAATAGAGTTCTGATGGTATTGGAGTTCATCCTGATTTGGATATTATAGAGTATAGGATTCATTATTATTATATGTGTGTATGTATCGTGTATGTGCTTTGTTCAGTAAATGTGTCACAATTTGCTGGTGTTTGCCCTTGTCCTAGTGAGGCTTCCCAGGAGGTAGTAAAGAAGGAGAGAGAGAGAGGAAGAACCATGAACCACTGCTGTGGACAGGGTAGGAGGTAATACTGGTAAGTCATAGGGGGATTGAGGAGATCATATCTCATAAGGAGAGAGTGGGGAGTCACAGCGGCTCGAGTGGGTGTGTGCACGTGACAACGAGGCTAAGTGTTGGAGCCGCATCCCCTGAACGTGTGACGTTGAGCCCCTCTCCAAGAGCCAGAAGCGCCAAGGGTGATCTCCTAGTATAAGCACTCTGCCGAGTTGTGGGTTGGGTTGTCCATAGAGAAGGATCAACGACGACAACACCAACCAACCCACGAGTCTATAATAAAATTGGGGGCCTGTGTCCGGGAGAGTGAACTGACACACCCACACCCTGTCCAAGAGTGGATTTGTACACCCTTGCTGAAATAGATAAACTGTATGACCGCAGGTGTATTTTCTCTCTCTTGGGAAGACTCACAGGACAAAGATGGATAAGGTGCAAGCGTTTGTGGAGTCAGGCAAGCCTGAGGACTTGGAAGGTTGCACGAGGGATCAATTGAAACAAATAGCAGAAAAATGTGGCATTAGGTTGAAAGCATCTAAAGTAGCTGGGATGAAGGATGAGATCCTGAGGCAGTTAAGAGCCAAAAATGAAGCGGCAGAACAAGGAGCCCAGAAAGGAGCTGAAAGTGGAAAGGAGGATGATGGGCAGGATGAAGTGAGATCCCAGGGATCGAGTAGGAGCAGCAAGAGTAGCCGCAGTAGCAGGAGTAGCCGAAATAGGAGCTTGGAGAGATTCCAGTTAGAGCTCCAGATGCAGCGTGAGGAGAGACAGTTCCAGCTGGAAAAGATGAAATTAGAACTCCAGATGAAAAATGAAGCTGAGAAGGAAAAAGAAAAAACCAGACTGGAAATAGAAAAAGAGAAAGCAAGACTAGAGGTGGAGAAAGAAAAAGAGAAAACCAGAATAAGAGAACTGGAGTTGGAACAGGAGAAGGAAAAAGAAAAAGCCCAGGTCGAAAAAGAAAAAGAGAGAACAAAACAAATGCAGATAGAAGCGAATAGAACCTTGGCTGAGCAAAGGATTGAACATGGGTTGCCAGAGAGCACCACCCAGGTATCACACCCACCAGATGTTAGGGTTAGGGAGAAGGACATTCCCTTGTTTGTTCCCGAAGAGGCAGAGAGCTTTTTCGAGCACTTTGAAAAAGTAGCCAGCATCAAGGAGTGGCCACAGGAGGAATGGGCCCAGCTGGTCCAGTTAAGATTGACCGGTGCAGCCAGGGAGGCATACACCCAATTGTCACTGGAAGAGTGCCAGGATTATGCCACAGTAAAGAGCAGCATATTGCGCTCGTTTCAGTTAACCCCAGAAGCTTATAGGAAGCGTTTCAGAGAAATGATCAAAGTTGGAGCGTGTACTTTTGCTGAGACAGCAAGAGATCTGGAAAGACGATTCCAGAAGTGGATTGAGGCTGCTGGAGTTGGATCTTATGCTGACCTGAAGCAGCTGATGGTCATGGAAAAGTTCTTGGAGATGATGCATCCCGAAACAAAGTTCAAGATCCAAGAAGCAGGGATAATGGAGGTGAAAGATGCCGCGGATAGGGCGGATATGATTACTGAAGCGTACAAGAGCTTAAGGGAGAACAGAGTGAGAAGTGAGGTGAGACGCAGCAATGGCAGATCCAGTGGAGTCTGGGGAGGAAGAAATTATGAGAGACCCAGAGGAGTCTGGGGTGAGAAAAATTTTGATAAATGGGCAGATAAAAGTAAGTACCCAAAAACTCAGAAGAGTAGGTCGCGCACTTCGTCTGAAAGTGAGGATGGAGGAGCTAAACGAGAAACTAATCGTGATCCAGGGAATCAAGAATCCAGTAAAGCTCCACAGAGTGCGAGCAGTACGTCTGGCCTGAGGAACTCCAATACGAGTGGGCAGAGTCAGAGCTACTCTGGTACATATAGGAGAGATTTTTCACAGATGAGATGTTACAATTGTAACGGATTGGGTCACGTGATGCGAGATTGTAGGCAGGGCAAGAGAGTTGTGACCCTGGCCATGTGTGACCCCGGAAGTAAATATACTAATGTGTTCCGAGACAAACCACAGAGAGCGAATTTAGTGAACGAGAGGTATAGGCCGTTCATGAGTAAAGGTTGGATCAGTGTAGGAGGCCAACCTGAGGTAGAAGTTGGTATCTTAAGAGATACCGGAGCTAATCAGAGCTTGATTACGAGAAGCCTGATTGGGAATGATCGACGGTTAGCTGGCAGGAGTAAGATGAGAGTATATGGGTTATTGTCTGAGAGTGACATGCCCGTATGTACTGTCCAGCTAAGGTCGGAATATGTGTCGGCGGAGGTGATGTTGGGAGTGTGCCCCGACATACCTATTCCAGGAGTCCAAGTGATCCTGGGAAATGACTTGTGCGGGACAAAGGTGTTGCCGAGAGTCATAGCGGAGACTGTGCCAGAGGAGTGCCCAGAAGGCCACGGCACGGGTGGGACACCTGAGAGAATGAACCTGACTGACATCCGAGGGGATGAGTCAGGAGACCGCCAAGCCATTGAGTACCCTGTCTCGGTAGTGATGAAGACAGAGGTGGCCGACAAGGAAGACACTGGAGAAGGTGAGACAGTGTCGATTCAGCCAGTGGAAGATATTGATGTAGACATAGCGTGGCTGTTCGATGAAGGTCCAGCCCAGAAAAATGAAGTCTCGGTGAGGTCGAAAGTGAAGATGGCCCAGCCGAAGAAGAATCAGGTGAAGAGAGCGGACCTGAGTAGAGTCCAGACTGCTGAAATTAAGGGTCGGAAGGTGAATGCAAATGTGCTGAGTAGGAATGAGGAAAGATGTGGACATACTGAGGACGGGAGTAGAGCGTCACGTTGTCCACGAGCACAGAGGCATAGGGATAGTGGAGTTAAGTTGTTTGAGATGTCAAGAGTTGGCATGTTTCACAGACAACGTGGAGGAGAAATAATGAAGAAGAGTGATAGTCGAGAAAATGAGAGGAGAAGAGACAGTATGTGTGGAGAGATGCTTACGAGCACTTTGGGAGAGGCAAAGCGACATGTATGGTCGAGTGCTGTTGGATGTAGTATAGTGCCCGAAGAAACTTTTAGGGAACGAAGAAGAGTTGAAGGAGAAGAAATGGAGTGGTATAGAAGTGAAAAATGTGAAAAGAGGATGATGATACAAGCATGGAGGAATAGGGGAAAGCCGAGGACTCGATGGAAGTCGAACAGGAGGAGGTCTCGGATAAATGAGGAGACGAAAGGGAGAATAGTTGGTGAAGACGAGGAAGTGAAGTATGATGACAGGAGACGAAAGTATAATGGCAGTAGATGGAAGAGTGAAGACGACAGAGGAGGTACAGACAGCAGATGTCTGACTCTGGACGTGAAGAGAAGAAGACGAGGAAACGGAGGGTGGAGACAGTAAGTAGAGTGGACCGATGGAGTGCAGGCGTCCAAGGAGGACAGCCTAGCCAAGAGGTGTCAGAGAGGTCAAATCGTTTATGAGAAGATCATGTTTCTGGAGAGAGGTGTGCCCGATGTTGCAAGGTGCAACGAATTAATTGTAGACTCCTAAGAGAGTATATTGGTTGAAGAACGAGACAGTGTGGTGGCGGATGTATTATACCGAGCTTTGCCACTGGAATAACTCTCAAAAATAAGGGGAGGGGAGTGTTATGATCTCAGCCTACAGGAGAAACGAGTCTCCCTCCTTGAGAGTTATTCGTCAAGCCTGACCTAATTAGAAGGTCTAGCAAATATTGAGGTAATAATCCATATGTAAAATAGTTGCTTGGATATGTGTAACAGTTTGAGATTATGGGCAGTAAGTAAGGAAATAGATAAATGACTGGCTAGGAGATGTGGACATTTTGCTGGAGGCGTGAGGCTCGCTTCTGGAGGACCTTGACCTCACTTGAGTGCCAGACATCGCAGGGGGAAGCCGCGCTCCGTTTGAGCTCCCGCCAGAAGGGAACCCCTAGTGATATATCTCGAAGAGAAGAGAAGTGTGCGGACGTACCAGCTGTGGAATCGAGCTGGGAACGTTGTGGTCTCAAGTCCTGGTCGACGGGCAGATATTAAATCGCCCAGAAGCATTATTGTGGGCTGTGTGAAGCGCCCTGACCAGACGCCGTCAGAGGAAAAGCGCCCTCGATCAGTTAATCTGTGGTAAGCACGATATACGCCAGTTCATAGTGATCGCTTGTAGTTTGGTCGTGTGCCCAGCGACAGTAGCAATGTTTATTTATAAGTTAGACATGTTTTAATAAGGCAGAAGGCCTGAAATAAGAGAGTGGAGAGGGAGGAACACGGAGCGACGTCCGTCCCCTCTGAGCGCTGGCGGACGACTGAGGGAGCCTGGCTCCGGATGGAGGAAGACCCTCCCAGCGAGTGAGACCGCCGCCAGGCGAGGTGGAGTATGGACCCGCCCAAAACGGGGGAGTCCACTCTCACTGTATGTAGAGGACAGATAGAGGTTTGAGGCAAGCATATTGTGTGGTTATTTTTGTTTATGTGTTAAAGGGGAACATTTTATTGGAACGTCGATGGGTTGCAGGTTTGTCTTTGGGGAAGAAGTTGCTGAGAACTTCGAAGCCAGCAGATGATGTAGCTGATGAGACTCCAAGGTAGTGGAGCAGAGGACCTCGAGCTGTGAGGAGAAGCAGCAGTGAAGAGGAGTGTCACGTGCTTCTGTAGAGGTGGTGTAGCAGCCAAGAGAGCTGTGGAAGAACCTAACAGAAGGGTGAAGCACCGTAGTTGCACAAGGAAACTTCATGATAGCAGCCTGGAGGAGCTGCAGAGGATCCTGGTAGTGAAGCCCGGAAGAACCTAAGGATATTAGGGTTGTGAACTTCCAGAGGTGGAAGGGGAAGTTCTGGTGGATTACTAGTAGGGAGTTGATAATGTTTGGTTGTCATTAGCGTGCAAGACGCAGTGAGAGGTGAGTGACTGTTGGCATCCTTAGGTCAAGGAGTTGTTTTATATTGAAGTATCAATGAACATTTATACTGGTATATGTTATTGCATTCAAATGCTGGTTTTCTATATATATATGTTATCTTGCTGATGGTGCAACAGTGTGTAGGCTTGACCAACTTGAGGAGGTTAATAGTATCAGGTGGTGAACCAGGAGATAGGATACCACTTGATAAGCTGATAATAGAGTTCTGATGGTATTGGAGTTCATCCTGATTTGGATATTATAGAGTATAGGATTCATTATTATTATATGTGTGTATGTATCGTGTATGTGCTTTGTTCAGTAAATGTGTCACAATTTGCTGGTGTTTGCCCTTGTCCTAGTGAGGCTTCCCAGGAGGTAGTAAAGAAGGAGAGAGAGAGAGGAAGAACCATGAACCACTGCTGTGGACAGGGTAGGAGGTAATACTGGTAAGTCATAGGGGGATTGAGGAGATCATATCTCATAAGGAGAGAGTGGGGAGTCACAGCGGCTCGAGTGGGTGTGTGCACGTGACAACGAGGCTAAGTGTTGGAGCCGCATCCCCTGAACGTGTGACGTTGAGCCCCTCTCCAAGAGCCAGAAGCGCCAAGGGTGATCTCCTAGTATAAGCACTCTGCCGAGTTGTGGGTTGGGTTGTCCATAGAGAAGGATCAACGACGACAACACCAACCAACCCACGAGTCTATAATAGTGGTTACAAAATGCGTTCAAATGTCATGTCAGACTAAAAATATAAATGAATTTTGGAGAATTGATTTTTCCATTACCATCGACAGTGAAAAGAAACATAAGAAATATTGAGAAAATTCGTGTTTGAATTATTAATCTTACTTTTTCGGTCATATTTAATAATATATGTCTACAGGAAAGACTGCTACCAAAATATACTAATATATATATATATATATATATATATATATATATATATATATATATATATATATATATATATATATATATATATATGTATATATATATATATATATATATATATATATATATGTATATATATATATATATATATATATATATATATATATATATATATATATATATATATATATACATATATATATATATATATATATATATATATATATATATTAGTATATTTTGGTAGCAGTCTTTCCTGTAGACATATATTATTAAATATGACCGAAAAAGTAAGATTAATAATTCTAACACGAATTTTCTCAATATTTCTTATGTTTCTTTTCACTGTCGATGGTAATGGAAAAATCAATTCTCCAAAATTCATTTATATTTTTAGTCTGACGCGACACTTGAGCGCGTTTTGTAAAACTTATTACAATTTCAAAGACTTTAGCTTACACATACACAACTGAATAGAACTTACACATCTTCGATTTGTTTATATCTACATTTGAGTGAGGTGGATGGGGTGAGGTGGTATTAATAGGGTATTAAATTCCTAAACACAAGACAGAACTCGAAACAATGGGTTTTGAATGGAAGTGATTTGTAGAAAGCCTATTGGTCCATATTTCTTGATGCTTCTATATTGGAAAGGAGTCTTGAGGTGGGTAGAATATAGTTGTGCATTAATTGGCTGTTGATTACTGGTGTTGCCTTCTTGATGTGTAGAGCCTCGCAAACGTCAAGCCGCCTGCTATCGCTGTATCTATCGATGATTTCTGTGTTGTTTACTAGGATTTCTCAGGCGATGGTTTGGTTGTGGAAAGATATTATATGTTCCTTAATGGAGCCCTGTTGCTTATGCATCGTTAAACGCCTAGAAAGAGATGTTGTTGTCTTGCCTATATACTGGGTATTTTGGAGCTTACAGTCCCCAAGAGGGCATTTGAAGGCACAGACGACGTTGGTCTCTTTTAAAGCGTTCTGCTTTGTGTCTGGAGAGTTTCTCATGAGTAGGCTGGCCGTTTTTCTGGTTTTATAGTATATATATATATATATATATATATATATATATATATATATACATATATATATATATATATATATATATATATATATATATATATATATATATATATGTATATATATATATATATATATATATATATATATATATATATATATATATATATATGTATATATATATATATATATATATATATATATATGCGAACAAGCCTGAATGGTCCCCAGGACAATATGCAACTGAAACTATATATATATATATATATATATATATATATATATATATATATATATATATATATATATATATATATATATGTATATATATATATATATATATATATATATATATATATATATATATTTATATATATATATATAGTGTGTATTAATTTTAAGAACCTCCAAAGATATAGGATTTGCTAACCTAGTACAAGAGTGACCCTAGGCTACTACCTATGGTGTTTGTTCAGCACTTATGAGCAACACCCCGGCCACAAGCCCAACAAGGCATAGTAGGCATCCTTCAGTCTAAAGACTATGGAGTTGCGCCCTGACAGGGCGCAAAGCCTGGGTAGGTAGATATGGAGGAGGAGCTGTTACCAATGCAGCAAGTCCACCCTCTCCACGTTGCTGAAATTATCCAATAGAAAGGCAAATGTCAATAAACATGGTTCCAGCAACGTCGCAGAAGCTGCCAGAACGAGGTCGACGTCAACAACGAACTGCCTTAGGGGCTCCAACTCCGGATTTTTCCTCGAGGTAGACTCCTGAAGCCTTTCCCAAAAAAAAGGGGGTATGGCCGCAAGGCAGCGGAGGTTTAAAATCAGGGTTTTCCTTCCCCTAGATGGGCTGCCTTCCCAGGCTATCGAGTCCCATCTACCCGGAGCAGCTGGTTTTAAGGCGCCAGAGGCACGCCCTCGCCCCTTCTCCTGTCGGTAAAAGCAGTTCCGCCGGACTTAAAGACTAAGCCACCCGTGCAGGCCAGGAGTTGGACTTGGTTGTCAGAGGCTATTGGAGTTGCATGCCGTATAGGAGCATTTTATAGGTCATGGGAGCTCGTCCCCCATTACCACCCCCTGGCTATGACAACCCCTTGGAACTAAACCAACAAGGCATAGCCCTAGTACAACTGTAGGAAGGCTTGCCCAAGCAGCCAATTAAACAGGCTCTCGCAGGTTTTAAAGGTTATTTAACCAGACAGATCAGTAAATGCGAGGATCTGTGTAAACAAATTCCACTTAATCATGTCGAACTGGAGGGCTTTAACATAAGGTTGCCGAAGAGAAATGTGACCAAGTAAGAAGCCAAATAGAGAAATATGTGGCTGTTCTTACTGACACTACCATAGATGATAGTGAATTAGAGGCCATCTAAATGAACAGGCAGATTATGAAGATACCATTCAAGCCAAACTACAGTCGTTTGTCAATGTAATAACCCATTACAAGGCAACAACAAACATTACAACCACAGCTTCCCTTAACCCGACACAACCAGAAGTTAAACTACCATCAGTTACTTTACCAACATTCTCTGGAACAAAGTATAAATTGAGATAACTTCTGGACCAAATTTGTTGATGTAGTGGATGCTAATGCAGTTATCCCTAAAACCACTATATTTACATACTTACAGGGACAGTTAAGAGGGGAGGCTTTAAAAGTGGTATGTAATTTAACATTATCAAATGACGGCTATGATAGTGCAGTGCAGCTCGTAAAGGAAAATTATGTTAATCCAGAACGAGCTGCCACACTTTTAGTTAAAAGTTTTTTGGAATTACCATCCACGGATTGAACAACTAACTTACGCCAAGCCTTTAGAATGGAGCTTGAGTCATTAATCAAAGCACTCAGCCATAAGATTGATTTAAATAGGGGTGAGTGGATAACTAAAATTGTTGTAAAATGCAAATTAGCCAGTGAATTACTGGATAAGTTGTGTACCTTGCACAACAAATCTTCTCTGACAGTATAGGAGATTACGGAAGGTTTACACTCTGTTATAGAACAACAAAACGCAAACACAGATTGCAAATCAACACCTAAATCTCCGCCAACACCCACAGTAAACCACAGAGAACACACAGTACTCCAAATAAACATAAAACATCTACCACCGCCCAAGGTGGAAACAAGGCAGTGTGGGCACATACGCAGTGGGTGCCTCCAAACCTACAATTACTGTGTCAGCCAAGATGGTGTCTCCCAAAGGCGCTGTAGTATGGAGGACGTGTTTATTCTGTGATGAAGAACATTCCATGTACAACTGCAATACTTATCCTGATCGTGCTACACATGTAAAGCGACTCAAGGAATTACACAGATCCACCAGGTGTCTAAAGCCACATAACCCCGATACCTGTGCACCCCAAATGCGCACCTGCAATAGGTGCAATTAGAGTCAACACCATGCAGCACAGTGTGGGGACACAAGTACAAAGGCTCTCTAACCACAGGTGGAGGAAGAAACTTCCACTACTGTAAAATTCTGTAAAGTACTTCCAGATGTAAGTGTACTATCAACAGAGTCTGATAGTAATTCAGCTTAGCCCCCTGTCCAATTACTCCTTAAGAACAGATGGTTCAAGGTCACTATTCGTGGATTATTAAACCAGGGATCCCAAAACACATTTATCACCCAGGAATTGGTAGATGCCATGAAACTCAAGTCTGTACGAGAGATGAAACTAGACATAGCAGAATTCCTGACTAACTCTGGAGCCCAAGTCTACAGAATAGTCGAACCTTAAGTATGTTTAGGCAGTTATGCTCGAAGGGTAAAGGCTAATGTCGTAGACAAAATCCCATCCCACCTGTATGTTTATGGTCTAGGGACAACAGCAAAATTGATACAAGAAAAAGAAATCAAGTTGGCTGACAAATTCACGTCTGACCACCTCTCCAATACTGGAATCCTTGTTGGTTTAGACGTCTACCATGCGTTTATCAAAGGAAAAGATAAACAGCAGGGAATGAACCTGTTAATGTCTGTAGGGATCGGGGCAATTTGCTAACAGGCACAGTATTGATACTGAAGCAACCCACACCTGTAGACCACCTACAAGTCAACCCAGTGATGGTTGCATGATGTGGATTTACTATTTTTGCTCTGCCGAATGCAATGCGTATGTCACCAATGTACATGTAGCAAACGTTTCACAAAGCTGTCGGAATTCAGCAGAAAAATACGAGAGCAACTATACAGGGCCTGGGAGTAAGGTCAAGTTAGAGTCCTTGAGGGTCTCTTCTCAGACTAGCGTCACTTGGTCCTGATCTATGTTGGTCGTTGAAGTCTCCTCAATGCTTGAATCAATCTAAGGGACTCCTACGGTCCTCATCACATTTATGGTTTAGTGAATAATAGGCAACTCGGTGTTGAAGACACCTGAAGCTGAAGGCTGAAGTAATAGTTGGCAGTATTCAGAAGTGGTTCAACAGAAACACTGCCTAAACCTTAACAGTAGTTTATTTACAAACTTGACCACTAATACAAAGGGTGCTTGATTTACTTTAGATAGGCGTCAGAAAGGCTATGGTTGCATTAGCAAGAATATTGATGGCTGACTAACTGATTCGGATCCACTCGTGGAGAAACACCTAACTTAGCACAATTGACAGCCAATAATTAACAAGGCAAACCTAACTGCCGGTGTACAAAGGGGTCACAGGAGCTCCAACTGGATACTCGAGTAATGAGGATGCACAATAAATCAACAATGGCACTGTCAATGGGACAGGCAATAATCATGCACAATAATAATGTCACACAATAACTTAATGTGTGGTGTATGTGAAACTCACATTGACAGACGAATGTAATGTTGTGATACCACAGATAAATATGCGTACACCGTCGGGTGTCTCCACCAATACCCGCGTCAGATATGAGAAGGGAAGAACTGTGGTTGATTCCTCAGGTCAACGCACAGACACACACAATAATAAAACACAATATCTTGTACTTACAGGACCTTTCCTATTCACTCACTCAGACACATTTATGAAAGAACTCGTAGGTGGCCTGACAGCTGGTTTTCCTCCTTACGATGTGAGACCATTAACGACTGGCTTTCCAAAAAAACCGTACTTGACACAGAGGGTACTCACAGGAGGGCGTGCTTATGCCTAACAGACAGACACACACACACTTGTTGGCACTGGCGATGAGTAAGATGGTGATGGGAGGTGACGTCTCGTAGTAGTATGAGACAGGGCGAGTGGTAGCTTGAGTCAGCTTCACGCTCTGGACTGAGTGGCGGCTGGTGGCAGCTGATTATATGGTACCATACAGTGCACTGTGGTAAGAGTCACACACAGATTACTTAAGCAGCGGAACTAAAGTCACTCTAGGTCACTCACAGACAATCTCAATTTGTCACGAAGGATTACCTAATACCAGTCTGTTTCGCTCTGGTGATTTGTCACTCCAGAAGGCTTCTGAACAATATAGTCAAGCTCATGATTCTGGGCGAGCGTTGGTATATCGAAAAGGCGCTGAGTTTAACTCGACAGTGAGGAATGGATGGTATTCTGTTGCCGAATAAACAGAAGGACACGATCACCATGTATGGACTTCCTTGCGTGAATACCCTAACCAGTGGTTGCAGGGCTCCTCATGGCTAGCACAAACACAAGGTATAAAGTGACCAATGGTGTAGCAGGAAAGGGGCCGGAACCAATGATATTGATCGTTACATGATCGGTAGCAAAGATGACGTCATGAACATATCACGACCACGTCACAGTTGTTATTCTCCATTGCGCCAGTTGAAGCTGACCCCAGAGGTCTGATCTTATCTGTCGTCCCGCTGGCTTCCCGTCTCTACCACTCCAACATATCCCGTCTCTACCACTCAAGTATGTCCAACATACTCCAACAAGTGCATTCTTCTTGGTTAGGTTAGTTAGTGGAGTTGTTCTGGACGTGAAATTTGGAATGAAAGTTCTATGGTACCCTGCAAGTCCCAGGAAAGATTTAACCTGAATCTTGGTGGTGGGTGGAGCGGCTTTACTAATCTTGGTGATCTTCTCAGGCAGAGGCCTGGTGAACCCTTCCCCTATCACGTGACCAAGGTACCTGACCTTCTTGCACCCCAACTAACACTTAGTGGGTTTTGCAACCATTCCTACTTCTTGTAGTCTTGCGAACACCTGCCTTAGCAAGCTCAGATGTTCTTCCCGCGTAGCAGAGTGGATGAGCACATCGTCCACGACACTTCCACGACAGTAATTCCCCGAAGACCTTGTGCATAGTTCTGTTGAACACGGCCGGGGCGTTCACCAGTCCAAACGGGAGGACTTGAACTGGAAGAGACCTTCGTTTGTTATGAAGGCAGTGCAGCGCTTATTGTCTTCATCTAGTGGAATCTGCCAAAATCCTTTTGTCAGATCAAGCTAGGAGAAATAGCAACTGGAAGCTAACCTCGAGAAGATCTCATTTTGATTGAACATTGGTTCAGCATCAAACTCTATGATGGAGTTCAACTTCCTGAAGGGGGTATTAGTTCCAAATATGCCAAAAATAAACAATATATGAAAACTCGTTCGATTTCAATCAAACGTGACATTGAACAGAGTTTAAAAAACTAAATAATGCCCCCTGAAGTCGAGGCAAATGCACACACCTCCCCCAGGCTTCTTCATTACTCACCTAATTGTGCTTGCGGGGGTTGAGCTTTGGCTCTTTGGTCCCGCCTCTCAACTGTCAATCAACTGGTGTACAGATTCCTAAGCCTACTGGGCTCTATCGTATCTACATTTGAAACTGTGTATGGAGTCAGCTTCCACCACATCACTTCCTAGTGCATTCCATTTATTAACTACTCTGACACTGAAAAAATTCTTTCTAACGTCTCTGTGGCTCATCTGGGTACTAAGTTTCCACCTGTGTCCCCTTGTTCGTGTCCCACCCGTGCTGAAGAGTTTGTCTTTGTCCACCCTGTCAATTCCCCTGAGAATTTTGTAGGTGGTTATCATGTCTCCCCTTACTCTTCTGTTTTCCAGGGATGTGAGGTTCAGCTCCTTTAGCCTTTCCTCGTAGCTCAATCCTCTCAGTTCCGGGACGAGCCTGGTGGCATACCGCTGAATCTTCTCTAACTTTGTCTTGTGTTTAACTAGGTATGGACTCCAGGCTGGAGCTGCATACTCCAGGATTGGTCTTACATAAGTGGTATACAGGGTTCTGAAAGATTCCTTACACAAGTTTCTGAAGGCAGTTCTTATGTTGGCCAGTCTAGCATATGCCGCTGATGATATTCTTTTGATGTGGGCCTCTGGGGACAGGTTCGGTGTGATATCAACCCCCAGATCCTTCTCTCTATTTGACTCTTGCAGGATTTCCCCTCCCAGATGATACCTTGTGTTCAGCCTCCTGCTCCCTTCGCCTAATTTCATCACCTTACACTTTCCCGAGTTGAACTTTAACACCCATTTTCTAGACCATTCCTCCAGTTTATCCAGGTCATCCTGTAGTCTCTGTCTATCTTCATCCGTCTTGATTCTTCTCATAATTTTTGCATCATCAGCAAACATCGAGAGGAATGAGTCTATACCCTCTGGAAGATCGTTCACATATATTAGAAACAAGATGGGTCCAAGTACTGAGCCCTGTGGGACTCCGCTGGTGACATCTCGCTACTCTGATGTCTCCCCCCCTCACCGTTACTCGCTGTTTCCTGTTGCTTAAGTACTCCCTTATCCACTGGAGCACCTTCCCTTTTACTCCTGCCTGTTGCTCCAACTTTTTTAACAGCCTTTTATGGGGTACTGTGTCAAAGGCTTTTTGGCAATCCAGGAAAATGCAGTCGGCCCACCCTTCTCTTTCCTGCCTAATTTTCGTTGCCTGGTCATAAAATTCTATTAAACCTGCGAGGCACGATTTACCATCTCTGAACCCATGTTGGTGGTGCGTTACAAAGTTATTTCCCTCCAGATGCTCTACGAGCCTTTTCCTCATGATCTTCTCCAGCACCTTGCATGGTATACAAGTTAAGGAAACTGGCCTGTAATTTAGTGCCTCTTGCCTGTCACCCTTTTTGTATATTGGGACCACGTTAGCTGTCTTCCAACTTTCTGGTAAGTCTCCTGTTTCCAGTGACCTGTTATACACCATAGAGAGTGGCACACTTAGTGCGTCTGCACCTTCCTTTAGTATCCATGGTGAGATTCTATCAGGCCCAACAGCCTTTATCACATCCAGCTCCAGCAGACACCTTTTGACCTCATCACTGGTGAGGTCAAATTCCTCCGAGGTTGCTTGGTTTGCCGCCTCCTCATTTAGTGCAGGGGCTTCTCCTTGTTCTGTTGTGAAGACCTCCTGGAATCTCTTGTTGATATATGTTCTCCCCTTTCCGCAGCTTCATCACTTCTTCCTTCACTGCTGTTTTCCTCCTGATATGGCTGTGGAGCAGCTCTGGTTGGGTCTTGGCTTTACTCGCGATGTCATTTTCAAACTGTCTCTCTGCTTCCCTCCTCACTCTGATGTACTCATTTCTGGCCCTCTGGTATCTCTCCCTGCTCTCTGGTGTTCTGTTATTTCTGTAGTTTCTCCATGTTCTTTTACTCAGTTGTTTCGCTACCTTACATTCCTGGTTGAACTATGGGTTTTTCTGTTGTTTTTTCGTTTTTCTCCTTTTGGACCGGGATAAACCTGTCTGCAGCTTCCTGGCACTTTTGGGTGACAAAATCCATCATGACTTGTACATTCTTGTCTCTAAGTTCTGTTTCCCATGGTATTCCCCTGAGGAAGTTCCTCATCTCGTCATATTTTCCTCTTCGGTAATTCAGTCTTTTCCCCTCCACTCCCATCCTTAGATAGGTTATCCCTACCTCCACCAAGTACTCAAAGGTCAGTACACTATGGTCACTCATTCCTATGGGGGCTTCAACTTTGACTTCCCTTATTTCTGACTCATTCAGGGTGAATATCAAGTCGAGTCTAGCTGGTTCATCATTGCCTCTCATTCTTGTGGGTTCCTTGACATGCTGACTCAGAAAATTCCTTGTTGCCACTTCCAAGAGTTTAGCTCGCCACGTATCTGCACCACCATGTGCGTCCCCATTCTCCCAGTCTATCTTTCCATGGTTGATATCACCCATGATTAAGAGTCTTGAGCCATTCCTGTAGGCAACTGAAGCTGCTCTCTCTATTATAATAATGGTTGCCATGTTGTTCCTACCAAACTCCTGTCTAGGTCTTCTGTCATTTAGGGGAGGGTTGTAAATGACTGCCACTATTATCTTAGGTCCACCCATTGTTATAGTTCCTGTTATGTAATCTCTGAATCCATCACAGCCCGGAATTTCCATCTCATCAAAACTCCAGTCCTTCCTTATCAGCAGGGCCACTCCTCCACCTCCTCTCCCTTCCCTCTCTTTCCTTACTATATAGTAGTCCTTTGGAAACACAGCATCTGTTATGACTCCTGACAATTTTGTTTCCGTTAGTCCTATTACATCAGGGTTTTCTTCTTGCACCCTTTCTGCCAGTTCACCCGATTAACACCGTCGGGCTTGAGTACGTTGAGGTCGACTTCTTTATTACTCCTGCGTTAATCATAGATCTCAGTTCTTCTCTCACCCGTGGTACAAGGTGGTGAGGAACAGGATATGGTTTGTTCATACCGCTTGCTGCTCTAGCAAAGGTATGCGGTAACCCTCTACCTTTGCTGCTCTAGTGACATCAGAGAGTATCTGCTACCAATCGAGTAACCTGGTCGACTTGATCTTCAGAAGGCTGATCATCAATCTTAACATCTCGGTGTGTCTCCTGCTGTTGCTTATTCAAGAGACCTAGTTGACCTACCTCCTCATCGTCTGTTATCACAGAAAGACCGGCGATCATTGCTAAGGGCAGAGGGTGGTCGGTCGGTCCTGTCGATGTCGAGCTATGTGGTCCTCTCCTGCTCTTACGTTCCACATTCTTCTTCGGCTTTGTGGATCCATCTACAGGAGGGTCCTCGTAGCGTTTGAGCATATTGACGTGGTACTTCTTCTTGGCACCATCGACGTCGAGCACATAGTTTAACAAGTGCGAGCACTCCGCTACCATGAATGGGCCCTTCCACTGCAGCAAGAGCTTGTTCCTGCTGGTGGGAAATAACGAAAGTACTTTGTCACCTACACTGAACTTGCGTTCTTTCGCTTTATTGCAGACACTCTTTGCAGACACTCTCTGAATGTATCATAATTTCAAGGGTTTTCCTGGGCGAATCTGCTTGTTGCTCTCTGACCTCATAGTGACAGTTGCCACGAGCGAGTTACCTGTTAATGGAGTTGCTGTCGCTTCAACCATGGGTTTTGCTTCTCCCTCCATTACCACACAGCTGGCCTTCTCTCCCTTATTCTTCCCCTTGTTTTTCAGCTGTGCGGGGTTGTGATCACTCCCAGTGACGTCACCCTCTGGTGAGTCACCCGTTTCCCGAGCTAACTGAGGAAGGCTGCACCCAGTTGAGGCAGCTTCCTCACTCTCCCCCGTTTTCTTTGAGGATGGGATTGGGCAGTCAGAGACTCCCGGGGACATTCCTCAGTAAAAGTCCACATACAGAACGTTCCTATTGAACGGCGCAAATTTTTCCTTTGATATATGGTATGTCGACCCACACATACACCTCCACCATCTCCTTAGCTTAGCCATATGAGGATTGGACATAGATGTTTCTACCTGCCTCAGATCCTGGCGTTACTAAGCTTTTCATCACCATTTGGGTGGTGGTGCTATTGTCATGGAAGATTTTCGCCAATTTTGCATTAACAGTTCCGTCCACCACCTCAAGGGTCTAAGTTAGTGTATTCTTTCCAACGTTAGGATGTTTCTTACCACTTGAGCTAACAACTGCTATGTAATCTGACTTTGGTTATGCCTTGCAATCAGTTGCCCGATGACCTGGCTTACCACAGTTGTAACACTTGTGCACATGCCTGTTGGAGGAATTTCCTTTCCCCCCTCCCGGCACACCAGTCTTAGGCTTAGCTACCTTGCCAGTACCATGCAGCATGATGATGCTTCTCATACGGCTTCACCCCTTTCACCGGTTTCCTGGCCCCAGCCCACTGATCAGCTTGCTTGGCCATAGACAGATTTGACACAACCTCCTGCTCTTTGAGCTTGACATGGAGAGACGATTCACATGCTTCTAAGAACTGTTCGTGAATCATCAGTTGATAGAACTCCTTGCTCCCAGGAGCAGTCTCTATGAGTTCACAGTAACGGTTTAGACTCGATTGTAACCGCTGTAATATGAGCACATATGTCTCCCTATTTTGCAGTTAAGCCCTACGGAAATTCTCTAACATCCGGTCTGCAGTGATGTCAAAACCGTTCAGCAGCGCTGTTGTCAATGGCTCGTAATCTCCGTGCTGGTGCGGACCCAGACTGTGATAAATGGTTAGTGCCGTACCCTTTATCAACACACTAAGAGCAAGTGCCCACTTTGATCTTTCCCACCTGCAATCAGCGGCGTGACCTTCGTAACGCTTGATGTATGCATCGATCGAGTCGCTCCTCTCATCAAAGTTAGCTAGTTTGGATAGTTGGCAGTCTTACCTTGTTCAACGTTAGTCTCTGTTGAACGGCCGCTTGTCTGGTCATCCTACCTCGCTTGCAGCTGCATGAGAGTTATGCATTCAGTACTCTCTCTGCTCTTCTGATCAGTCCAGAGTTTGATTTCCCTGTTCTGCTGATCGGTCCAGAGTTTCATAGCTTGCTCTACTACTTTATTCCCTTAGAATTCCAACCTCCTAACCTTGTTACGGTATTCCTCTAAGGTGAATAAGATTCTTCACCATAGAAATCCCCAACGGAGTATTTACAGGGCTAGATGCCCACACGACTTCGTTTCCTCTCGCAGTGTGCGTGATACTAGTGACATCATTCTCGGTGACGTCACCCACAGGGGTCTCTACCTCCAAGTTATCTCTCACTGGGGTCTCTCCCACTGTGTTATCTCTCACCGGGGTGTCACCACCGATAGCCTCATCCAGTATGATAAGACTCGTGAACGCCACCTCAGTACTACCCTGCATGTGTGCTTGTAGCACTTGAGGGCCCTCTTCCGTGGCCCTCAAGTGCTACTCCACTCGTTCCTTACAATCCTGCTCAGTAAAAGTGTCATAGTCGTCAGGTCTACGAGCGGTCATGGCCAAGCAAATATAAAGGTAGCACTGTTTGTACTCTCCACACTCAGACATACTGGTAGTGTGTGTACCTAACAGGGCATTAAACGTCCTCTTAATACTGCTCGTCACTTTTGAATTTTCAGGGAAATTTAAGTGCTAAACTTTTCAACCTAGTTCCTAGGTTCCAACTAAGCGCCAATCATGTTGGGCGCCATAAATGGGGTTTTCTATTTTACTTTCTTGACTGCAATGCGTATGTCACCAATGTACATATGGAAGACGTTTCACGAAGCTGTCGGAATCCAGCAGAGAAAATACGAGAGCAACTGTACAGGGCCTGGGAGCAAGGTCGAGTTAGAGTCCTTGAGGAGTCTCTTCTCAGAATAGCCTCACCTGGTCCTGATCCACGTTAGTCGTTGGAATCTCCTCAATGCTTGAAATACTTTAAGGGATTCCTAACGTCCTCATCACATTTGTAGTTTAGTGAACAATAGGCCACTCGGTGTTGAAGACACCTGGAGTTGAAGGCTGAAGTAATAGTTAGCAGTATGCAGAAGTGGTTCAACGGAAACACCACATAAAGTTTACCAGTAGTTTATTTACAAACTTAACCACTAACACAGAGGGTGCTTGATTTACTTAAGATAGGCGTCAAAAAGGCTACTGTTGCATTAGCGAGACTCTTGACGTTTGACTAATCGATTCGGATCCACTCATGGAGAAACACCTAACTTAACACTATTGACATCCAACTCTTTCTCAATTGTTACACGGCAAACCATTAACACGGCAAACCTAACTGCCGGTGTGCAAAGGGGTCACAGGAGTTCCAATCGGATACTTGGGTAATGATGATGTGCAATAAATCAACAATGGGACTGTCAATGGGACAGGCAATAATCATGCACAATAATAATGTCACACAATAACTAAATGTGTGGTGTATGTAAAGCTCACATTCACAGACGAGTGTAATGTTGTGATACCAAACAGATAAATATGCGTACACCGTCGGGTGTCTCCACAAATACCTGGGTCAGATATGAGAAGGGGAGAACTGTGGTTGATCCCTCAGATCAACGCACAGACACAATAATTAAATACAAGATCTTGTACTTACAGGACCTCTACCATTCACTCACTCAGGCACATTTATGAAAGAACTCATAGGTGGCCTGACAGGTGGTTTCACTCGTTACGAACTGAGACCATTGACAACAGTCTTTCATAATGAACTGTACTTGACACAGAGGGTACTCACAGGAGGGCGTGCTTATGCCTAACAGACAGACACACATACACTTGATGGCACTGGCGGTGAGTAAGATGGTGATGGGTGGTGACGTCACGTAGTAGAATGAGACAGGGCGAGTGGCAGCTTGAGTCAGCTTCACGCTCCGGACTGAGTGGCGGCTGGCGGCAGCTGATTATATGGTATCATACAGTGCACTGTGGTAAGAGTCACCCACAGATTACTTAAGCAGCGGCACTAAAGTCACTCTAGATCACTCACAGACAATCTCAATTTGTCACCAGGAGTTACCTGATACCAGTCTGTTTCGCTCGGGTGATTTGTCACTCTAAAAGGCTAAACAACATAGTCACGATCTCGATTTCGGGCGTGCAATGGTATATCGAGAAGACGCTGAGTTTAACTTGACAGTGAGGAATGGGTGATGATCTGTCTATTGGCTGAATACACAGAAGGACACGACCACCATGTACAGACTTCCTCACATGAATACCCTTGCCAGCAGTTGCAGTGCTCCTCGTGGGTATCACTAACACAAGGTCTAGAAGTAACCAATGGTGTCACAGGAAAGATGCCGGAACCATTGATGTAGATCGTTACATGATCGGTAGCAGAGGTGACGTCATGAACACGTTACGACCACGTCACAGTTGTTATTCTCTATTGCGCCGGTTGAGGCTGACCCCAGAGGTCAGATCTTATCTGTCCTCTCGTTGGTGTCCCCTCTCTGCCACGCCTTGCACCTTCCACTGTGTGCTTCCTGACTCCATGGCATGAATGCTTAATTCCTCTGTATCTAATTTATCCTTGGGCACATGGTGGCCTCCTTATTATAAAAGTATTCCTAGTTATGTGGGCATCCTGAGGACACCCCGCAAGACAGTTTAAATCCAAGGTTAACAGAGATAGCGCCCTATGCATGACTAGGTGCACGGTGCACTGCAATGAGCCATTCAAATCAGCTGTGGGATATCTTGAGAAACCATACTCTCACACATGACTAGGTGAAATGCACCACTGCAATTCAGATACTTGTCCGAGGATGAGCTTGATCCCCCTGTACATAAGTTGTTGGATCCAGCCACTCTAGGCATTGTCCCTGAACAACCTAGTCCAGATAATGACTGGACTTACAAACAATACCTAGATTCAGTTGTTTACAGGGACAATCAATAGTGGGTCAGATTAACATGGAAGCTGAATCCCCTTCAGCAACCCGTAAACCATTTCATGGCATAAAACCAATTAAGGTCACAGGTGATGTGATTAAATAGACATCCTGAGAACTTGAAATTGTACCATGATTTAATCCAACAACAACTTGATAACTAATTTATCGAGGTTGTAACTAATGATGACCCTAAGGAAGGACACTACCTGCCACACCATACCGTATTGAAGAATTCAGCTACTATGCCAATAAGGATAATATTTAACTGTAGTGCAGAGACCAAGCAGAATAGTGTTTCATTGAATGACTGCCTTCAAACTGGCTCTAGCCTGACTCAAAGGCTACACGACGTGATGTAGAAGTTCCGCATAGAGACTTATGCATACATGGCCGACATCTGTAAGGTATTCCCTAGAGTAGGTCTCCAGGAAGACCATAACTACACAAAGTTCCTATGGAGCAAGGATCCTAATGATCCAAACAGTGAATTAATCACCTACAGCTTTGCATCAGTTTTAATTGGTGCTACTTCTTTGCTGTTTCTGCTTCAAAGTACTTTAGACACACACTTGAAGAAGACTAAATAGCCCAAGTAAAACAGAAATTAGCAACAACTTGTATGTAAACAATTTCCAAGGAACAACTAGCAGTGAAAGTAAACTGCTGAACATATACCATGAGACCAAACGATAATTATTGGGAGCAAATATGCCTCTCCAGTCGTGGGTCTCCAATAATACCACTTGAAGTCTGATCGAAACAGAATTTCCAGACTACAATAAATCGAATGGAATACAACTTCAGATAAGTTGACCATCAAATCAGTGGAGACAGATACCACCAACCTAACAATGAGGAAACTACTATCCCAAGTCAGCAAACCCTTCGACCCATTGGGACTGTTAAGTCCAATCTTGATAAAGGGAAGTTGGTAATGCAGGAATGCTGGCAATGGAAGATAGGCTGGGATGATCTTCTAACACCTGTCTTAAAGAAAAATGGCATGGGCTAGTGAAAGATTTAAGTATCCTAGAGTCTGTCAAGTTCCCTCGGAACACAGTAAATGAAAAACAACCATTGAAGCTACGTGTGTTCTGCGATACCTCAGGAATGACTTATGGCACAGTAGCTTACCTGGTATCAAATGAGCAAGCCAATTTGCTCACATCAAAAGCCAGGATGACACGATAAAGAAACGATCATTGCCACAACTGGAGTTAACAGTAGGCCCTACTGTTAGGAGTAAGATTGGCTCATTATCTGATCAAGGCTTTAAGCAACATCCACTTTGATGAAACACTGGTATGGTCAGATAATGAGGCAGTACTACAGTGGACGAGAAATAATAACAGTAAAAATCCTTACGTGAGTAACCACATTAAGAAAATACTAGAGTTATCAGCAGGGAAAAAATTGAGATATGTACCCACTAAAGAGAATCCAGCTGATTATTTCTCCAGAGGCCTGACTTTACGGCAATTAACCAAAGCAGAGATGTGGTTCAATGGACCTCAGTGGCTAGTCAGTGACCAGTATCCTGAACAAAAGTCACAAGTCATTGTGACCAATATCACTGTTCCCACTGAGAATCCAGAACTACCTCGGACTTTTGTAATTGACGCTAATCGGTACTCTGAACTGAACAAACTAATAAGTGTCACACAAGTTGTGTTTGATTTTCTAAAGAAAATAGGAATCAAGCATCATTTCCATAGTCCCTTAAGGCACTGGGTCAAAAGAGCCCAAGCAGATACATTCAGGATGGAATTTTACAACGTCCCTAAGAAACTTGAAAATGATTTGGGTCTCTGCATTGACACAGACAATTATAATCTAATAAAGTGCGGAGACTGCTTACAACATGTGGACATAGATCTAGAAGCAATAAATCCAATATTACTTCCTCGTCAAAACACAATTAGCAAGCTAATTGTGTTACACATACACAAACACAACACTCTGCATGGTGGGGTACTAGATACCCTCATAGACTTAAGACAACAATTCTGGCTACCACAAGGTCATCAAACTGTAAAGTCCATAATTAAATCCTGAGTAAAGCTGCTGGAGCTATGATGCCAGAGTGAGTCCTAATCGAGGACCAGCTCCACTCCCAAAGGAACGAGTAGTTCATCTTCGTTCTTTTAAGACCACTCTAGTAGATTTCACAAAAGCACTAACACTAACAGGCACCAAGGATAAAATCCTAGTGAAGGCATATATCTGCTTATTCACCTGTACCACAACAAGGGGAGTACATCTAGAAGTGACTCCCAATATGAGTACCGAGGCATTCTTACAGGCTTTTCGCATAGATCCTGCCCTAGGTTAATGATCTCAGATAATGGGTCCAACTTAGTGGCAAGGGAATCATGTCTGAGGGAAATCTGAAACCACCCAAAGGTACGCACTGCCCTAAATCAACGTTAGTGCCACTGGAAATGCATACTTCCCGGAGCACCATGGCACGGAAGTTTCTATGAACGCATAATTGGTTCAATTGAACGCATAATTAATTAAAACGGTCTCTTTGGAAAACCCTGCACCGCCAAAAGATTGACATGCTGGAGCTCCAAACCGTTGTCATAGACATCGAAGCTAGTGTTAACAATCGACCACTTACCTACCTCTCTGATGATGTTTCTCAACGTGACCCATTAATTCCAGCTCATTTGATGTATGGGGGACTTCTAAGACCTCTAGTGTCCCTAACAGATGAGGAACCAGAAGATCCTTCATATGTCAGAGAGAGTGACTTGTTACAACGTTTTAAACATCTATCAGGAGTGATAAGTCGGCGGAATGACTTATGGACATGAGAATACCTAACTGTTCTGAGAAAGTATCATTACAGGTCAAACAACCCCTGCAACAAAATTAACTTGAACCCTGGTGACATAGTTCTGGTGGACAGTGAGTGGCCTATAGGCCAAATAGTCTCTATTCTTCCAGACCGTCAGGGTATTTTGAGAATAGTGAAAGTAAAGTGATAAGGCAACCCTACTCTCAAAACATTTGAGAAACTAGTTCCTTCAGAACTGGTAGGAAAAGATGCTTAACAACTTCCTTTACCCAAAGCGCCAGTCTGGGACATACGCCTAGAACGGACTGCTGCACGACAGTGTAAGCTCGAATTAAAGCGTATTTATAATTCTGAGAGTGAGGAATAAAGTGTTTGCAGTCCTTACAGGGACTTCGACCCATATTTGGGCCCCCCCCCCCCTGGAATTGTCAGAAATCTGACACACATGTTAACATAATATTGTTAGCCATTACTAAAGTTAAAGAAAATGGGAGTTTTTCATGACAGCATTATCACAATAACACGTATTTAAGCTTCCACAATTATTGTTTAAAACTCATTCTAGTGTTTAAACATAATAACATGAGTGCCATGGTATTCACTAAGACTAATTCTTAGATAATTATACAATACACCACAGGCTCCCTTGCTATTGTTAAATACACCTAGAAAAATGACAGAGAATTGGAACCGAACATTGTTGGAATACCTCCTCAGGGAAGGAGGCGGAATCATTGTCTCAGAAAAAATGTGAACATCACCACACACGAGATAGTACTCCCAAGAGATTTGCGACACGCTTCACACACGATGAACTTTTCTATCATAGTGACTTGCCACAGCAACCTCTACAACAACGGGAGTACCATAGTATCCGATTTGTGTAATATCCATGTAATGGTGGCAATTATCAGTCTAGGATAAATATCAATTCAGTCATACTGTGGGGCTTCAACCCCAACAAAGTGAGTCAAGCTCTTTACTACACACACACAAATATTTCATGTCACACCTGTATTATATATTTTATTGAGGCATAATTATTGCCCAGTCCTTCACAGGTAAATTTGTGATCTAGAGCTATCACCTGTTAACCAACTATATGATCTGTGATGCTTTCATGCAAGATCTGGCTGCTTCACAGTGCTAGGCCCCATTACATGGCACTCGGACAACATGTAGCCACACCCTAACAGATGTTGGAGGAATCATTGACAGCCTAATCAGACCATCGTAACTATACAGCTAAAAAAATTATAACATTTCAAGTATTAATTACCTGTAGCTTAATATAAGCCACCATATGTGGTATAATTTATATGAAATAGAAAGAAAATATTCATGGTTTATTTATCTCCATCAATGTGGGATAAACTGTGAACATTTATGCCCAACTATGTGCAGGTAAATTCTGGAACGCTGAATCTTACATATAGTCCACTTAGAAACATAATTCAATATTGAAGTAACTAAAGAATATCAAGCAAATTAAATACAAATTAAATATTCACAAAGTATAAAAACAAATAACTGCCTGCTAGGTTTACCCCATAGTAATAATAGATAAGACAAGTATATTAGGCAGGATATAAGAAGCATTGATAGAAGAGCAAGAGAGGAGAGAGATACTTTAACAAAGATTCCTTAACTTTTGGGAGATAGTAAGTACAGTAATGATGAAAGATTAGCAAGATTAAGAGATAATAGAGAAGAATTAAGGCAACGAGAATGAGGAGGGACAGGTGAAAAACATGGATTGGGAGATATTAAAGAAATATATCAGATGTCATTGTTAAGTGGTAAAACGGTGAGAGACATACTGATGAGTAAGAATAAGTGGAACACTGAGGAAGATGTAAAGGCCAGCAAGAAATGGATTACAAAAATTGAAGTGTGAAAAGTACTGAGAAAGATATTAAAATACGAAACTGAAAAACAGTAATTCAGGAACAGAGGTATGAGGACTGAGAGGTAGGAAACATCTCTTAATGGTAGATGTATCAAGCATATGGGGTTACCTTAAGGTGGTAGGTTTACCTTGAGGCGGCTTCGGGACTTAGCGTCCCCGCGGGCCAGTCGTCGACTATGCCTTCTCCAGACGTAGGAAGAATCTCCACGAGGAAGATGTTGTAGAACACAAACCTACGGGAACACTAGAGGTAGAAGACATCTCTACAAGGAACATGGAGAACACAAACCAATGGGACACAAGAGGTAGGAGACATCTCTACAAGGAACATGTAGAACACAAACATGTGGGGAACTAGAGGTAGTAGACATCTCTACAAGGAACATGTAGAACACAAACCTATGGGGAACTAGAGGTAGTAGACATCTCTACAAGGAACATGTTGTAGAACACAAATCTTCAAGGAATAATATGAATAAGACATATGTGAATGAGAAGTAGTGAGAGGAAAAGCAAGAATGAAATATGTAAGAGGTGAGGAACAATATTACGATGTTTCAGATGACGAGAATTAGGATATGGTGACACGAGGTTTAATTAGGATATGTTGACATTATGTCTGATAATATTTCCTTCATGTGTTTTATCATAAAATTGTTTTTCCTGTATTATCACAAGTAATTCTGTTTTCTCTGGTAACAGCCAGGACCTCTCCTGAGTCAGCATTGAGCAACGTGATACAAGGAGGACACACCCGGCTCGCTCACCAGATTCTGCAGAGAAACATAACAGGTACCAGTAATGTCATTGGTAAGTTGCACCTTCAGTATTGAACTTGAGATTTTATATCCTGTCTTTCCCACTGACGGTCGTCAAATGGATTGACTCCCGTCCAACATTTTTATCTCACAAATATATATTAACTTGTGATTATTATGATATATTGAGATTCAGATTTGTGTGCAGGTACTAGAAACTTCTGACTTATTTCTGTGTCATGGACATGTGTTGTGTAAATGTGTTTACTGTGTGTTATATTTGTGGGTGTTTATGTATGAATGGCCCTCTGTGTTAAGTATGAAGCACCAGGAGGAGATAACGCTAGGATTTTCTTCGTGAACATTATTCATGAGGGTGGTCTCTGCTTCCCTCTCATCAAATTAATTTATCAAACAATTAGTCCTATGCTGTATGAGAACTTTTACATGTCTCTAAAGCTTATTTTTCTTTGGCTTCCACAAATGATATCTAATTCTCCTTTCATTAATAGTTAACATTTCTTTCTTTTCCAGCTTGTCATTTCCCAGTAAAATGTTATGTGTCTCTTTTGGGTAAATATGTCTTCTTCACTGCTCCACTGTAAAAACCTTGTGTTCCACCAACCATTCTTTGTACTCATTCCACATAGTTAGGTCCCAGCCCCTTTATGTACCCATCCCTGACAGTTTGTGAAACTTTTCAATATAGTTTAGGGACTGGCCATGTTGTGTATTCATCACATAGTTTAGGGACTAGCCTCACTGTGTACCAATTCTGCGTTGTTAAGGGCCCATCCTAAACTCATACACAAATTTAGGACAGTAATAGAATTAGGAGCAAGGAAGGAATCCCAATCAAATGTGGCATTCTTCCAATAAATGGAGTTGGAAATGAATGGTTGTCGAGGTCACTTAATGTTAATTGCCGACGGGACACATATTGTAAATCAAATAAAATATCATTCATTAATAACTGCGAACATTTCTATGGATGGAATGACATGTATGCTCGGGATGGGGTGCATCTACCCAGAGCTGGGGTTGTTGCTGTTGCCAACTCATTGGAATCTGTGGTTGGAAAGGTTTGTTTGGGTTTAAACAGTTAGTACATAGTTATCGTAGATAAACGATAAAAGTAGATAGCTGTTAGTAGATAAACTGTTAGTTGATAGAATTTATATGGGAAAAGGAGGCAATCAAGGTATGTGTTGGTTTGGAAAAAAATGGCAAAACGGACTGGGAAGGAGAAAGGCTTCAAAATAACAATACAATTTAGGTATATTACACGAACAGTAAGAGTCTTATAAAAAATAAACAATTTAAATGCTCTTGTCTGCACAGAAAAAAATATGTATTATTATTGCACTTACCGAATCATGGATGAATGTAGAAAACACAGAACTATTAGCTGAATATCAAATAACCCCGTCCCCTCGTCCTTCTGAACCATTCCTCACTCCTCTCTCCCCTTGTCCTCTCACCCAATCTCCACTCCCCAATCACCTTGTCCTCCACACCATTCCCGCCCTCCCCCGTCCCTTTGCTCTCCTCTATATCCCCTCGTCCTTCTAACCAATCCCCATTCCACCGTCCATTTGTCCTCCCCACCATCTCCTACTCCCCCGTCTCCTCATCCTTCCTACCATTACCCCCTTTCCCGTCCCGCTGTATTCCCCCACCATTCCCCACTCCCCTGTCCCCTTGTCCTCCCCACCACTCCATTCCCCTGTCCCCTCCCAACTCCCATGGACCCTCGTTCTCCCAACCATTCCCCACTCCCTTCTCCAATGAATTATCAAATAAGTTAATGTTCCCATCAGAAAATTGAGAACACCAAACGATCTGATGTTCCCATCACTGAAATATAAGAAAAACGTTTAAAAAACGAAAAGAAAAAAATGAACAAATAAGAAAATAGGCTATATTCATGAAATGATTGGTATGGTAAACAATACAGCTCAATTCCAAAGCAATGACACAAAATAATTAAATAAAAATAAAAATAAATTGAAATCTGTGAAATTTCAATTTTATCACGGAAATTGGAACCATTGAAATGGAATCATAACATATTTAGTAAAGCATATGCTGCTCTTACATGCAACAGATGGCGCTGTTTATAAAAAAAAACATGATTTTACCTGTCATAGGTGTGGCATCTATACATATACTCATGAAATGAGTGGTATGGTTAACAACACAGTTTAATTCAAACGCAACGTTACCCAAAATTAGTGAATCGAAATGAAAATCAATCGAAATCTATGAAAATTCAATTTGTCAATGCAATCTGAAACATTGAAATGAAATCGTAACATATTTAGTTGAACGTGTGTTGTTCTTACGTGCAACAGATGACAGTTTCTTAAAGTTTCTAAAAAAAAGAATGCTTTTACCTATCACAGGTGTGGCATCTATACTTATAGTCATGAAATGAACAGTATGATAAACAACATAGGTCAATTCCAACGCAATGTCACAGAAAATAATGAAATCAAAATGAAACTAAATCGAAATCTATGTAAATTCAATTAGTACAGAATAGGTATTGGGTCCACTACCATCCACAGGATGGATATAGGGTCCACTATCGCCCACCGGATGGGTATGAGGACCACTATCATCCACAGGATGGGTATGGGGTCCACTACCACCTTTAGGGTAGGTATGGGGTCCACTGCTACCTACAGAATGGGTATGGGGTCAACTAACATCCACAGGATGGGTTTGGAGTCAACTACAAACTACAGGATGGGTCAGTAATCCACTACTGCCTACAGGCTGGAAATGGGGTCCACAACTGCTTAAAAGATGGGTATGGGTCCATTACCATTCACAGGATGGGTATCGGGTCCACTATTATTCACAGGATGCGTATGGGGTCCACTACCATCCACAGGATGGGTATGGCGTCCACTACTGCAATATAAACAACGGGAAAAGACAAATATTGACTGGAGACGCCGATGACTTAAAGCTTGAAAGTATTAACAATGCTAGAAAATTGTAACACAAACAAAACCATAGTAGCTAATTTTAATGTGAAATGTTTTACGTCAGGATGGGTCAGTAATCCACTACTGCCTACAGGCTGGAAATGGGGTCCACAACTGCTTAAAAGATGGGTATGGGGCCCATTACCATCCACAGGATGGGTATCGGGTCCACTATTACTCACATGATGCATATGGGGTCCACTACCATCCACAGGATAGGTATGGGGTCCACTACCATCCACAGGATGGGTATGGGGTCCACTACTGCAATATAAACAACGGGAAAAGACAAATATTAACTGGTGACGCAGATGACTTAAAGCTTCAAAGTATTAACAATGCTAGAAAATTGTAACACAAACAAGACCATAGTAGCTAATTTTAATGTGAAATGTTTTACGTGAGTAAATTAATGATTAAGTGATAATTAACAAAGTTTTCAACTTATGGAACAGATTGACAAATTTTAAGAAAATCTAGGTAGAAATATATATTGTCACACTCCGTATAACGCTACCCTTCACTACCACCACCCTTCACTACTGCCACCCTCCACAACCACCACCCTCCACTACTGATACCTTTCACTACCGCCACCCTTCACTACCGACACCCTTCACTACCGCCACCCTTCACTACTGCCACCCTACACAACCGCCACCATTCACTACCGCCACCCTTCACTACCGCCACCCTTCACTACTGCCACCCTCCACTACTGCCACTCTACACTACCACCACCCTTCACTACCACCACCCTTCACTACCGCCACCCTTCACTACTGCCACCCTCCACTACTGCCACTCTACACTACCACCACCCTTCACTACCACCACCCTTCACTACCACCACCCACCACTACTGCCACCCTTCACTACCGCCACCCTTCACTACCTCCACCCTTCACTACCTCCACCCTTCACTACCACCACCCTTCACTACCACCACCCTACACTACAACCACCCTACACTACCGCCACTCTTCACTACCGCCACTCTTCACTACTGCCACCCTTCACTACCTCCACTCTACACTACCGCCACCCTACACTACCACCACCCTTCACTACCACCACCCTTCACTACCGGCACCCTTCACTACCTCCTCCCTTTACTTCCACCACCCTTCACTACTGCAATCCTTCACTACCACCACTCTACACTACCACCACCATACACTACCGCCACCCTTCACTACCGCCACCCTTCACTACCGCCACCCTATACTACCGTCACCCCTTCACTATCGCCACCCTTTATACGAACACCCTACACTACCGCCATCCTTCACTACCGCCACCTTTCACTACTGCCTTTCACTATCGCCACCCTACACTACTGCCACCCTACACTACCGTCACCTTTCACTACCGCCACCCTTCACTACCGCCACCCTTCACTTCTGCCACCCTACACTACTGCCACCCAACTCTACCGCCACTCTACACTACTGCCACCCTACACTACCGCCACCCTACACCACTGTCACCCTACAGTACTGCCACCCAACACTACCACCACCCTACAGTACCGCCACTCTTCACTACCGCCACCCTTCACTACCACCACCCTTCACTACCGCTACCCTTCACTACTGCCACCCACTACTATTGCCACCCTACACTACCACCACCCTTCACTACCTCCACCGTTCACTACCACCACCCTTCACTACCACCATCCTACACTACCACCACCCTACACTACCGCCACTCTTCACTACCGCCAACCTTCACTACCGCCACGCTACGCTACCTCCACCCTTCACTACCTCCACCCTTCACTACCACCACCCATCATTACTACCACCCTACATTACCACCACCCTACAGTACCGCCACTCTTCACTACCGCTACCCTTCACTACCGCCACCCTTCACTACCTCCTCCCTTCACTACCACCACGTCCAAAAGAGCCACCCTACACTACCACCACCCTACACTACCACCACCCTTCACTACTACCACCCTCCACTACCACCACTCTCCACTACTGCCACCCTTCACTACTACCACCCTCCACTACCGCCACCCTGCACTACTGCCATCCTTCACTACTGCAACCCTACACTATGGCCATCCTACACTATTGCCACCCTCCACTACCGCCACCCTTCACTACCGCCACCCAACACTACCCCCACCCTTCACTACCACGAACCTTCACTACCGCAACCCTCCACTACTGCCACCCTACACTACTGCCACCCTTCACTACTGCCACCCTTCACTACCGCCACCTTTCACTACTGCAAGCCATCACTACTGCCACCCTTCACTACCACCACCCTTCACAACCACCACCCTTCACTACCTTCTCCCTTAACTACTGCCTCCCTTCACTACCATCATCCTTCACTAATGCCACCCAACACTATTACCACCCTACACTACCGCCATTCTTCACTTCCTCCACCCTACACTACCACTGTTACGGACCCGAGTCCAGCGTCGGAGCACGGAGCAGTGACGGCAACGCCATCTGTGAGCCCGCTCCCGAAACCCACTCCAAATGGATGACGCCATCTGGTGGTGACAGGATAGGCCAGCAATAAGTGTTGGATTCCTGTCCTAGTCAGCTCATGACGTAGCCGCTGCTGACCTCTGGTGAGGTGGTGCTTAGACAGTGAACGAGATCTATGGAGTGAAGAGGTGGACGTTTCTGTCTAAGCTTGTGAGTGAAGCGTCCCAGTATTAATGACGTGTCTGATTGCAGAGTCGACCTGGGACTGCTGTGTTGGACAATGGGCAGTCTACCCAAGGCTATCTTGAGGTTATCTTGAGATGATTTCGGGGCTTTAGTGTCCCCGCGGCCTGGTCCTCGACCAGGCCTCCACCCCCAGGAAGCAGCCCGTGACAGCTGACTAACACCCAGGTACCTATTTTACTACTAGGTAACAGGGGCATCAGGGTGAAAGAAACTCTGCCCATAGTTTCTCGCCGGCGCCCGGGATCGAACCCGGGACCACAGGATCACAAGTCCAGTGCACTGTCTGCTCCGCCGACCGGCTCCCAAGGCAGCCAAGGTTTCTTTACCATTCTGCTTTGAAGAAGCTGTGAGTCACCCCCGGACGAACTCTGTTGAGAGTATTAGCATGCCTGTGGTGTGGCAGTGTCGGGAATCGCCTTATCCGGGGTTGGCTGGTGGAAGAGACCACCCACTGGGGTGCTGTATGAGGAGAGTGACCAGCGAGTCACACGAGGCTCCTGGCAAGGGCACGCAACCCTAGTATCAGTCATGGAGTGGCCTACGCAGTGGAGCTGATCGGTACCTGCCAGCTACAGGCAGGATTGTGGTTGAAGGCCTCCATGACGAAGCACCCAGTGGGACTGTGATTTGGCTGGCCTGTGGCCAGGGTAGATTCGTCATAGTCATAGAGGATTCATTGTGGGCCACGGAAGAAGGAACCAGGGCTACCCAGAGTGAGCATCGTTGAGCATCCAGTGTCTTCGGAGGAAGACGCAACTGTACATAAGTGTAGTAATAATCCCCGCGTGCGACTGTTATTTATTTATATATGGTGGTGGTAAATATATCAGAAAAACTGGAACATTTGTATCCCTCCCCCTTTAATTTAACTTGTGTTACGGAACACACCCCTTGAAAGCCTCTACTAACTTGGGGCCGGATTCCAAAACTCTACTACCATCAGAGAAGAACCCAGTTGCGTCCCAGTAGGGCCGTAACAACCACCAACCTTCACTTCCACCATCCTAAACTACCGCCACCCAACACTACCCCCACCCTTCACTACCGCCACCCTTCACTACGCCACCCTCCACTACTGCCACCCTTCACTACCGCCACCCTTCACTACCGCCACTCTTCACTACTGCCAACCTTCACTTCCGCCACCCTTCACTACCACTACAATACACTATTGCCACTCTTCACTACCGCCACCCTACACAACCACCACCCTACACTACAACCACCCTTCACTACCACCACGCTTCACTACCTCCACCCTTCACTACTGCTGCCCTTCACTACCTCCACCCTTCACTACCACCACCCTTCACTACTGCCACCCTTCACATATTCCACCCTACACTACTGCCTCCCTACACTACTGCCACCCTTCACTACCTCCACCCTTCACTATTGCCACCATTCACTACTACCACCCTTCACTACCGCTACCCTACACTACTGAACCCCCTACACAACCACCACCTTACACTACCGCCACCCTTCACTTCTGCCACCCTACACTACTGCCACCCTACACTACCGCCACCCTTCACTTCTGCCACCCTTTACTACTGCCACCCTTCACTACCTCCACCCTTCGCTAGTGCCACCCTACACTACCGCCACCCTCCACAACTGTCACCCTTCACTACCGCAACCCTACTCTATTGCCACCCTTCACTACTGCGACCTTTCACTACTACCACCCTTCACTAATTCCACCCTTCGCTACTGCCACCCTTTACTAACGCCACCCTCTAGTACCGCTACCCTTTACTACCGCCACCCTACACTACCGCAACCCTCTACTACCGACACCTTTCACTTCCGCCACCCTTCACTACCACTACAATACACTATTGCCACTCTTCACTACCGCCACCCTACACAACCACCACCCTACACTACAACCACCCTTCACTACCACCACGCTTCACTACCTCCACCCTTCACTACTGCTGCCCTTCACTACCTCCACCCTTCACTACCACCACCCTTCACTACTGCCACCCTTCACATATTCCACCCTACACTACTGCCTCCCTACACTACTGCCACCCTTCACTACCTCCACCCTTCACTATTGCCACCATTCACTAATACCACCCTTCACTACCGCTACCCTACACTACTGAACCCCCTACACAACCACCACCTTACACTACCGCCACCCTTCACTTCTGCCACCCTACACTACTGCCACCCTACACTACCGCCACCCTTCACTTCTGCCACCCTTTACTACTGCCACCCTTCACTACCTCCACCCTTCGCTAGTGCCACCCTACACTACCGCCACCCTCCACAACTGTCACCCTTCACTACCGCAACCCTACTCTATTGCCACCCTTCACTACTGCGACCTTTCACTACTACCACCCTTCACTAATTCCACCCTTCGCTACTGCCACCCTTTACTAACGCCACCCTCTAGTACCGCTACCCTTTACTACCGCCACCCTACACTACCGCAACCCTCTACTACCGACACCTTTCACTACTGCCACCCTTCACTACCGCCACCCTAAACTACTGCCACCCTACACTACTGCCACCCTTCACTACTGCCACCCTCCACTACTGACACCCTACACTTCCGCCACCCTTCACTACCGCCACCCTACACTACAGCCACCCTTCACTACCGCCACCCTTCACAACTGCTACCCTACACTACCGCCACCTTTTACTACAGCCACCCTTCACTACCGCCACCTTACACTACTGCCACCCTACACTACCGCCACCCTCCTCTACTGCCACCCTTCACTACTACCACCCTTTACTACCTCCACCCTTCGCTACTGTAACTATTCACTAACCCCACCCTCAACTTCCGCAACATTTCACTACCACCACCCTACACGACCGAAACTCAACACTAATGTCACCCTTCACTACCACCACCCCTCACTACGGCCTCTCTACACTACCGCCACCCTCCACTACTGCCACCTTAAAGTACTGCCACCCTTCACTACCGCCACCCTACACTACTGCCACCCTCCACTACCACTACCCTCCACAACTTCCACCCTACACTACTGCCACCCTACACTACCACCCCCCCGTCACTGCTGCCACCCTACACTACTGCCACCCTTCATTACTGCACCCTACAATATAGCCACCCTTCACTAACGCCACCCTACTCTACTGCCACCCTTCACTACCGCCACCCTTCACTACTGCCACCCTTCACTACTACCACCCTCCACTACTGCCACCCTAAACTACTGCCACTCTTCACTACCACCACCCTTCACTACTGTCACCCTTCACTACTACCACCCTCCACTACTGCCACCCTAAACTACTGCCACCCTTCACTACCGCCACCCTACACTACTGCCACCCTCAACTACCGCCACCCTCCACAACCGCCACCCTACACTACTGCCACCCTCCACAACTGTCACCCTTCACTACCGCAACCCTACACTACCGCCACCCTCCTCTACCGTCAACTTTCACTACCACCACCCTTCACTACCACCACCCTGCATTACCCCCACCCTTCACTACAACCACCCTACACTACCGTCACTCTCCTCTACCACCACCCTTCACTACTGCCAACCTTCACTACTGCCACCCTACACTCCTACCACACTAGACTACCGCCACCCTCCACTATTGCCACCCTCCACTACTGCAACCCTACACTACTGCCACCCTACACTACCACGACCCTACACTACTGCCACCCTGCACTACCGCCACCCTTCACTACTGCCACCCTTCACTACCGCCACTCTACACTACCGCCACCTTCAACTACAACCACCCTCCACTACTGCCACCCTATACTACCCTCATTCTTCACAACCGCCACCCTCCTCAACTGTCACCCTTCACTACTGCAACCCTACACCAATGCCACCCTTCACTGTTGCTACCCTACACTACCGCTAACTTTCACTACCGCCACCCTCCACTACTGCCACCCTACACTACTGGCACCCTCCACTACTGCCAGTGTACACTTCAGCCACCCTACACAACTGCCAAGCTACACTACCGCCACCTTACACAACCGCCACCCTCCACTACCGCCACCTTACACTAATGCCACCCTAAACTACCGGAACCCTTCACTACTGCCACCTTACACTACCACCACCCTTCACTTCTGCCACCCAACACTACCACAACCCTTCAATACCGCCACCCGACACTACTGCCACCCTACACTACCTCCACCCCACACTACTGCCACCCTACACTACTGTCACCCTACACTACTACCACCCTCCACTACTGCCACCCTTCACTAACACCACCCTACACTCCTGCCACCCTACACTACCGCCACCCCACACTACTGCCACTCTACACTACCGCCACCCTACACTACCGCCACCCTTCACTACTGCCACCCTTCACTACCGCCACCCTTCACTACCACCACCCTCCACTACTGCCACTCTACACTACCGCCACCCTCAATTACAACCACCCTCCACTACTGCCACCCTATACTACCCCCATTCTTCACAACTGCCACCCTTCACTACCACCACCCTTCACTACCTCCACCCTCCACTACCGCCACCCTCCACAACCACCACCCAACACTACCGCCACCCTCCACAACTGTCACCCTTCACTACCGCAACCCTACACTAATGCCACCCTTCACTGATGCCACCCTACACTACCGCCAACTTTCACAACCGCCACCCTCCACTACTGCCACCCTACACTACTGCCACCCTCCACTACTGCCAGTGTACACTTCAGCCACCCTACACAACTGCCACCCTACACTACCGCCACCTTACTCAACCGCCACCCTCCACTACCGCCACCTTACACTAATGCCACCCTAAACTACCGGAACCCTTCACTACTGCCACCTTACACTACCACCACCCTTCACTTCTGCCACCCAACACTACCACAACCCTTCAATACCGCCACCCGACCCTACTGCCACCCTACACTACCTCCACCCCACACTACTGCCACCCTACACTACTGTCACCCTACACTACTGCCACCCTCCACTACTGCCACCCTTCACTAACACCACCCTACACTCCTGCCACCCTACACTACCGCCACCCTACACTACCGCCACCCTACACTACTGCCACCCTACACTACTACCACCCTACACTTACGCCACCTTTCACTAGTGCCACCCTACACTGCCGCCACCCTACACTACTGCCACCCTACACTCCCACCACCCTAGACTACCGCCATCCTCTACTATCGCCAGTCTTCACTACTGCCACCCTACACTACTGTCACCCAACACTACCACCTCCCTACAGTACCACCTCCCTACTGTACCGCCACCCTCCACTTCTGCCACCCTTCACTACTGCCACCTTTCACTACCGCCACCCGTCACTTTCGCCACCCTTCTCTACCGCCACCCTCCTCTAGCGTCAACCTTCATTATCACCACCCTTTACTACTACCACCCTTCACTACTGCCACCCTACACTAATGCCACCCTCCACTACTGCCACACATCACTACCGCAACCCTGCACAACTGCCACCCTCCACTACTGCCACCCTCCACTACCACCACCCTTCTCTACAGCCACCCTTATCTACCGCCACCCTACACTACCGCCACCCTTCACTACCGTCAACCTTCACTACCACCACCCTTCACTACTGCCACCCTTCACTACCACCACCCTGCATTACCTCCACCCTTCAATACCACCACCCTACACTACTGTCACTCTCCACTACCACCACTCTTCACTGCTGCCACCCTGCACTATGCCACCCTACACTACTGCCACCCTACACTACCACCACCCTACATTACCGCCACCTGGCACTACCGCCACCCTTCTCTACTGCCGCCCTTCACTACCGCCACCCTTCACTACCACCACCCTCCACTACTGCCACTCTACACTACCGCCACCCTCAACAACAATCACCCTCCACTACTGCCACCCTATACTACCGCCATTCTTCCCAACCACCACCCTTCACTACCGCCACCCTTCACTACCGCCACCCTTCACTACCGCCACCCTTCACTACCGCCACCCTCGTCTACCATCAACCTTCACTACCACCACCCTACACTAGTGCCACCCTACCCTACTGTCACCCTTCACTACTGCCACCCTACACTTCTGCCACCCTTCACTAACGCCACCCTACACTACTGCCACCCTACACCACCGCCACCCTTCACTACTGCCACCCTTCACTACTGCCACCCTTCACTACCGCCACCCTTCACAATTGCCACCCTTCACTACTACCACCCTTCACTACTACCACCCTTCACTACTACCACTCTCCACTACTGCCATCCTTCACTACCGCCACCCTCAACAACCGCCACCCTACACTATTGCTACCCTTCACTACTGCACCCTCCACTACCGCTACCCTACACTACTGCCACCCTACACTACCGCTACCCTACACAACCGCCACTCTCAACAACCGCCACCTTACACTAATGCCACCCTACACTACCGCCACCCTTCACTACTGCCACCCAACACTACCGCCACCCTTCACTACTGCCACCCCACACTACCGCCACCCTACACTACTGGTACACTACACTACCGTCACCCTACACTACTGCCACCCTACACTACATCCACCCTTCACTTCTGGAACCCAACACTACCACCACCCTACACAACCGCCACCCTACACTACTGCCACCCTTCACAACTGTCACCTTTCACAACTGCAACCCTACACTACCACCACCCTACACTACTGCCACCCTACACTACATCCACCCTTCACTTCTGGAACCCTACACTACCACCACCCTACACAACCGCCACCCTACTCTACTGCCAACCTACACTACCACCACCCTACACTTCCGCAACCTTTCACTACCGCCACCCTACACTGCCGCCACCCTACACTACTGCCACCCTTAACTAACGCCACCCTACACTACTTCCACCCTACACTACCGCCACTCTTCACTACTGCCACCCTTCACTACCGCCACCCTTATATCCACCACCCTATACTACTGCCACCCTTCACTACCACCACCCTCCACTACTGTCACCATACACTACCGCCACCCTCCACTACTGCCATCCTACACTACCGCCACCCTTCACTACCGCCACCCTACACTTCCGCCACCCTTCACTACCGCCACCCTTCACTACCGCCACATTCGTCTACCTTCAACCTTCACTACCCACCACCCTTCACTACTGCCATCCTTAACTACCGCCACCCTACACTACTGCCACCTTATACTACTGCCACCCTTCACTACCACCACCCTTCACTACTGCCACCCTTAACTACTGCCACCCTACACTACTGCCACCTTACACTAATGCCACCCTACACTACCGCCACCCCTCACTACTGCTACCCTACATTACCACCACCCCTCACTGCTGCCACCCTACACTACCACCACGCTACACTACTGCCACCCTACACTACAGCCACCTTTCACTTATGCCACCCTACACTACCACCACCCTACACTACCGCCACCCTACACTACCGCCACCCTTCACCACTGCCACCCTACAGTATTGCCATCCTCCACTACTGCCACCCTACACTATCGACACCCTACAATACTGGCACCCTACACTTTCAACACCCTAGACTACCGCCACCCTCCACTATCGCCACCCTTCACTACTGCCACCCTTAACTACCACCACCCTACACTACTGCCACCTTATACTACTGCCACCCTTCACTACCACCACCCTTCACTACTGCTACACTTAACTACCGCCAACGACACTACTGCCACCCTACACTACCGCCACCCTTCACTGCTGCCACTCTACACTACCCCCACCCTACACTACTGCCTCCCTACAGTACAGCCACCCTTCACTTCTGCCACCCTACATTACCATCACCCTACACTACAGCCACCCTTCACTTTTGCCACCCTACATTACCACCACCCTACACTACCGCCACCCTTCACTACCGCCAACCAACACTACCTACACTACTGCCACCCTACACTACTGCCACCCTCCACTACCGCCACCCTACACTACCGCCAACCTACACTTCCTACACCCTACACTACTGCAACCCTACACTACTGCCACCCTCCACTACTGCCACCCTTCACTACCACCACCCTCCACTACTGGCACTATACACTACCGCCACCCTCAACTACATCCACCCTCCACTACTGCCACCCTACACTACTGCCACTCTTCACAACCCCCACCCTTCACTACCGCCACCCTTCACTACCGCCACCCTCGTCTACCATCAACCTTCACTACCACCACCAATCACTACTGCCACCCTTCACTACCGCCACCCTTAGCTACCGGCACCCTTCACTATTGCTACCCTTCACTACTACCACCCTTCACAACTGCCACCCTCCACTACTGCCATCCTTCACTACTGCCACCCTACACTACTGCCACCCTCCACTACCGCCACCCTCCACAACCGCCACCCTACACTACTGCCACCCTTCACAACTGTCATATTTCACTACTGCAACCCTACACTATTGCCACCCTTCACTACTGCACCCTACACTTCCGCCACTATTCATTACCACCACCCTCCACTACCGCCACCTTACACTACTGCAACCCTACACAACATCCACCCTTCACTTCTGGAACCCTACACTACCACCACCCTACACTACTGCCACCCTACACTTCATCCACCCTTCACTTCTGGAACCCTACACTACCACCACCCTACACAACCGCCACCCTACACTACTGCCAACCTACACTACCACCACCCTACACTTCCGCCACCTTTCACTACCGCTACCCTACACTACCGCAACCCTACACTACTGCTACCCTTAACTAACGCCACCCTACACTACTGCCACCCTACACTACCGCCACCCTAAACTACCGCCACCCTACACTACTGCCACCCGACACTATCACAACCCTACACTTCCGCCACCTTTCACTACCGCCACCCTACATTACCGCCACCCTACACTACTACCACCCTACACTCCCACCACCCTAGACTACCGCCACCCTCCACTATCGCCACCCTGCACTACTGCCACCCTACACTACTGCCACTCTACACAACCGCCACCCTACACTACCCCCACCCTTCACTACTGCCACCCTTCACTACCGCCACCCTTCAATACCACCACCCTGTACTACTGCCACCCTTCACTACCACCACCCTCCACTACTGTCACCATACACTACCGCCACCCTCATCTACTGCCATCCTACACTACCGCCAGCCTTCACTACCGCCACCCTACACTTCCGCCACCCTTCACTACCGCCACCCTTCACTACCGCCACATTCGTCTACCTTCAACCTTCACTACCCACCACCCTTCACTACCACCACCCTTCACTACTGCCACCCTTAACTACTGCCACCCTACACTACTGCCACCTTACACTAATGCCACCCTACACTACCGCCACCCTTCACTACCGCCACGCTACACTACTGCCACCCTACACTACAGCCACCCTTCACTTATGCCACCCTACACTACCACCACCCTACACTACCGCCACCCTACACTACCGCCACCCTACACCACTGCCACCCTACAGTACTGCCATCCTTCACTACTGCCACCCTTCACTACCGCCACCCTACAATACTGGCACCCTACACTTTCAACACCCTAGACTACCGCCACCCTCCACTATCGCCACCCTTCACTACTGCCACCCTTAACTACCACCACCCTGCACTACTGCTACCTTATACTACCACCACCCTTCACTACCACCACCCTTCACTACTGCTACACTTAACTACTGCCAACGACACTATTGCCACCCTACACTACCGCCACCCTTCACTGCTGCCACCCTACACTACCGCCACCCTACACTACTGCCTCCCTACACTACAGCCACCCTTCACTTCTGCCACCCTACATTACCACCACCCTAAACTACCCCCACCCTTCACTACCGCCAACCTACACTACCTACACTACTGCCACCCTACACTACTGCCACCCTCCACTACTGCCACCCTTCACTACCACCACCCTACAATACTGCCACCCTATACTCCCACCACCCTACACTACCGCCACCCTACACTACCGCCAACCTACACTACCTACACCCTACACTACTGCCTCCCTACACTACTGCCACCCTCCACTACTGCCACCCTTCACTACCGCCACCCTACACTACTGCCACCCTACACTACTTCCACCCTCCTCTACCGTCAACCTTCACTACCACCACCCTTCACTACTGCAATCCTTCAGTACCATCACCCTTCATTACCTCCACCCTTCACTACTACCACCCTACACTACCGTCACTCTCCACTACCACCATCCTTCACTACTGCCACCCTTCACTACTGCCACCCTTCACTACTGCCACCCTACACTACCACCACCCTCCACTACTGCCACTCTTCACAACCGCAACCCTTCACTACATCCACCCTCCACTACTGCCACCCTACACTACTGCCACCCTCCACTACTGGCACTCTACACTACCGCCACCCTCAACTACATCCACCCTCCACTACTGCCACCCTACACTACTGCTACTCTTCACAACCCCCTCCCTTCACTACAGCCACCCTTCACTACCGCCACCCTCGTCTACCATCAACCTTCACTACCACCACCCTTCACTACTGCCACCCTTCACTACCGCCACCCTTAGCTACCTGCACCCTTCACTATTGCTACCCTTCACTACTACCACCCTTCACTACTGCCACCCTCCACTACTGCCATCCTTCACTACTGCCACCCTGCACTACTGCCACCCTCCACTACCGCCACCCTCCACAACCGCCACCATACACTACTGCCACCCTTCACTACTGCAACCCTACACTATTGCCACCCTTCACTACTGCACCCTACACTTCCGCCACGATTCATTACTACCACCCTCCACTACCTTCACCTTACACTACTGCCACCCTACACTACATCCACCCTTCACTTCTGGAACCCTACACTACCACCACCCTACACTACTGCCACCCTACACTTCATCCACCCTTCACTTCTGGAACCCTACACTACCACCACCCTACACAACCGCCACCCTACACTACTGCCAACCTACACTACCACCACCCTACACTTCCGCCACCTTTCACTACCGCCACCCTACACTACCGCCACCCTACACTACTGCCACCCTTAACTAACGCCACCCTACACTACTGCCACCCTACACTACCGCCACCCTAAACTACCGCCACCCTACACTACTGCCACCCGACACTATCACCACCCTACACTTCCGCCAACTTTCACTACCGCCACCCTACATTACCGCCACCCTACATTACCGCCACCCTACACTACTGCCACCCTACACTCCCACCACCCTAGACTACCGCCACCCTCCACTATCGCGACCCTGCACTACAGCCACCCTACACTACTGCCACCCTACACAACCGCCACCCTACACTACCGCCACCCTTCACTATTGCCACCCTTCACTACCGCCACCCTTCAATACCACCACCCTCCACTACTGCCACCATACACTACCGCCACCCTCCACTACTGCCATCCTACACTACCGCCACCCTTCACTACCGCCACCCTACACTTCCGCCACCCTTCACTACCGCCACCCTTCACTACCGCCACATTCGTCTACCTTCAACCTTCGCTACCCACCACCCTTCACTACTGCCATCCTTAACTACTGCCACCCTACACTACTGCCACCTTATACTACTGCCACCCTTCACTACCACCACCCTCCACTACTGCCGCCATACACTACCGCCACCCTCCACTACTGCCATCCTACACTACCGCCACCCTTCACTACCGCCACCCTACACTTCCGCCACCCTTCACTACCGCCACCCTTCACTACCGCCACATTCGTCTACCTTCAACCTTCACTACCCACCACCCTTCACTACTGCCATCCTTAACTACCGCCACCCCTCACTACTGCTACCCTACATTACCGCCACCCCTCACTGCTGCTACCCTACACTACCACCACGCTACACTACTGCCACCCTACACTACAGCTACCCTTCACTTATGCCACCCTACACTACCACCACCCTACACTACCGGCACACTACACTACCGCCCCCCTACACCACTGCCACCCTACAGTACTGCCACCCTCCACTACTGCCACCCTTCACTACCGCCATCCTACACTACTGCCACCTTATACTACTGCCACCCTTCACTACCACCACCCTTCACTACTGCTACACTTAACTACCGCCAACGACAATACTGCCACCCTACACTACCGCCACCCTTCACTGCTGCCACCCAACACTAACGCCACCCTACACTACTGCCTCTCTACACTACAGCCACCCTTCACTTCTGCCACCCTTCATTACCACCACCCTACACTACCGTCACCCTTCACTACCGCCAATCTACACTACCTACACTACTGCCACCCTACACTACTGACACCCTCCACTAAAGCCACCCTTCACTACCGCCACCCTACAATACTGCCACCCTATACTCCCACCACCCTACACTACCGCCACCCTACACTACCGCCAACCTACACTACCTACACCCTACACTACTGCGACCCTACACTACTGGCACCCTCCACTACTGCCACCCTTCACTACCGCCTCCCTACACTACTGCCACCCTACACTACTGCCACCCTCCTCTACCGTCAACCTTCACTACCACTACCCATCACTACTGCAATCCTTCAGTACCACCACCCTTCACTACTACCACTCTACACTACCGTCACTCTCCACTACCACCATCCTTCACTACTGCCACCCTTCACTACTGCCACCCTACACTACCGCCAACCTCCACTACTGCCACCCTTCACTACCGCAACCTTTCACTACCACCACCCTCCACTACAGCCACTCTACACTACCGCCACCCTCAACTACATCCACCCTCCACTACTGCCACCCTACACTACTGCCACTCTTCACAACCCCCACCCTTCACTACCGCCACCCTTCACTAACGCCACCCTCGTCTACCATCAACCTTCACTACCACCACCCTTCACTACTGCCACCCTTCACTACCGCCACCCTTAGCTACCGGCACCCTTCACTATTGCTACCCTTCACTACTACCACCCTTCACAACTGCCACCCTCCACTACTGCCATCCTTCACTACTGCCACCCTACACTACTGCCACCCTCCACTACCGCCACCCTCCACAACCGCCACCCTACACTACTGCCACCCTTCACAACTGTCATATTTCACTACTGCAACCCTACACTATTGCCACCCTTCACTACTGCACCCTACACTTCCGCCACTATTCATTACCACCACCCTCCACTACCGCCACCTTACACTACTGCAACCCTACACAACATCCACCCTTCACTTCTGGAACCCTACACTACCACCACCCTACACTACTGCCACCCTACACTTCATCCACCCTTCACTTCTGGAACCCTACACTACCACCACCCTACACAACCGCCACCCTACACTACTGCCAACCTACACTACCACCACCCTACACTTCCGCCACCTTTCACTACCGCTACCCTACACTACCGCAACCATACACTACTGCTACCCTTAACTAACGCCACCCTACACTACTGCCACCCTACACTACCGCCACCCTAAACTACCGCCACCCTACACTACTGCCACCCGACACTATCACAACCCTACACTTCCGCCACCTTTCACTACCGCCACCCTACATTACCGCCACCCAACACTACTGCCACCCTATACTCCCACCACCCTAGACTACCGCGACCCTCCACTATCGCCACCCTGCACTACTGCCACCCTACACAACCGCCACCCTACACTACCCCCACCCTTCACTACTGCCACCCTTCACTACCGGCACCCTTCAATACCACCACCCTATACTACTGCCACCCTTCACTACCACCACCCTCCACTACTGTCACCATACACTACCGCCACCCTCAACTACTGCCATCCTACACTACCGCCAGCCTTCACTACCGCCACCCTACACTTCCGCCACCCTTCACTTATGCCACCCTACACTACCACCACTCTACACTACCGCCACCCTACACTACCGCCATCCTCCACTACTGCCACCCTTCACTACCGCCACCCTACAATACTGGCACCCTACACTTTAAACACCCTAGACTACCGCCACCCTCCACTATCGCCACCCTTCACTAATGCCACCCTTAACTACCACCACCCTGCACTACTGCTACCTTATACTACTACCACCCTTCACTACCACCACCCTTCACTACTGCTACACTTAACTACTGCCAACGACACTATTGCCACCCTACACTACCGCCACCCTTCACTGCTGCCACCCTACACTACCGCCACCCTACACTACTGCCTCCCTACACTACAGCCACCCTTCACATCTGCCACCCTACATTACCACCATCCTACACTACCCCCACCCTTCACTACCGCCAACCTACACTACCTACACTACTGCCACCCTACACTACTGCCACCCTCCACTACTGCCACCCTTCACTACCACCACCCTACAATACTGCCACCCTATACTCCCACCACCCTACACTACCGCCACCCTACACTACCGCCAACCTTCACTACCTACACCCTACACTACTGCCACCCTACACTACTGCCACCCTCCACTACTGCCACCTTTCACTACCGCCACCCTACACTACTGCCACCCTACACTACTGCCACCCTCCTCTACCGTCAACCTTCACTACCACCACCCTTCACTACTGCAATCCTTCAGTACCATCACCCTTCATTACCTCCACCCTTCACTACTACCACCCTACACTACCGTCACTCTCCACTACCACCATCCTTCACTACTGCCACCCTTCACTACTGCCACCCTTCACTACTGCCACCCTACACTACCGCCACCCTCCACTACTGCCACTCTTCACAACGGCAACCCTTCACTACATCCACCCTCCACTACTGCCACCCTACACTACTGCCACCCTCCACTACTGGCACTCTACACTACCGCCACCCTCAACTACATCCACCCTCCACTACTGCCACCCTACACTACTGCTACTCTTCACAACCCCCTCCCTTCACTACCGCCACCCTTCACTACCGCCACCCTCGTCTACCATCAACCTTCACTACCACCACCCTTCACTACTGCCACCCTTCACTACCGCCACCCTTAGCTACCGGCACCCTTCACTATTGCTACCCTTCACTACTACCACCCTTCACTACTGCCACCCTCCACTACTGCCATCCTTCACTACTGCCACCCTGCACTACTGCCACCCTCCACTACCGCCACCCTCCACAACCGCCACCATACACTACTGCCACCCTTCACTACTGCAACCCTACACTATTGCCACCCTTCACTACTGCACCCTACACTTCCGCCACCATTCATTACTACCACCCTCCACTACCGTCACCTTACACTACTGCCACCCTACACTACATCCACCCTTCACTTCTGGAACCCTACACTACCACCACCCTACACTACTGCCACCCTACACTTCATCCACCCTTCACTTCTGGAACCCTACACTACCACCACCCTACACAACCGCCACCCTACACTACTGCCACCCTTCACTACTGCCACCCTACACTACCGCCAACCTCCACTACTGCCACCCTTCACTACCGCAACCTTTCACTACCACCACCCTCCACTACAGCCACTCTACACTACCGCCACCCTCAACTACATCCACCCTCCACTACTGCCACCCTACACTACTGCCACTCTTCACAACCCCCACCCTTCACTACCGCCACCCTTCACTAACGCCACCCTCGTCTACCATCAACCTTCACTACCACCACCCTTCACTACTGCCACCCTTCACTACCGCCACCCTTAGCTACCGGCACCCTTCACTATTGCTACCCTTCACTACTACCACCCTTCACAACTGCCACCCTCCACTCCTGCCATCCTTCACTACTGCCACCCTACACTACTGCCACCCTCCACTACCGCCACCCTCCACAACCGCCACCCTACACTACTGCCACCCTTCACAACTGTCATATTTCACTACTGCAACCCTACACTATTGCCACCCTTCACTACTGCACCCTACACTTCTGCCACTATTCATTACCACTACCCTCCACTACCGCCACCTTACACTACTGCAACCCTACACAACATCCACCCTTCACTTCTGGAACCCTACACTACCACCACCCTACACTACTGCCACCCTACACTTCATCCACCCTTCACTTCTGGAACCCTACACTACCACCACCCTACACAACCGCCACCCTACACTACTGCCAACCTACACTACCACCACCCTACACTTCCGCCACCTTTCACTACCGCTACCCTACACTACCGCAACCCTACACTACTGCTACCCTTAACTAACGCCACCCTACACTACTGCCACCCTACACTACCGCCACCCTAAACTACCGCCACCCTACACTACTGCCACCCGACACTATCACAACCCTACACTTCCGCCACCTTTCACTACCGCCACCCTACATTACCGCCACCCTACACTACTGCCACCCTACACTCCCACCACCCTAGACTACCCCCACCCTTCACTACTGCCACCCTTCACTACCGCCACCCTTCAATACCACCACCCTATACTACTGCCACCCTTCACTACCACCACCCTCCACTACTGTCACCATACACTACCGCCACCCTCAACTACTGCCATCCTACACTACCGCCAGCCTTCACTACCGCCACCCTACACTTCCGCCACCCTTCACTACCGCCACCCTTCACTACCGCCACATTCGTCTACCTTCAACCTTCACTACCCACCACCCTTCACTACTGCCATCCTTAACTACCGCCACCCTACACTACTGCCACCTTATACTACTGCCACCCTTCACTACCACCACCCTTCACTACTGCCACCCTTAACTACTGCTACCCTACACTACTGCCACCTTACACTAATGCCACCCTTCACTACCACCACCCTACAATACTGCCACCCTATACTCCCACCACCCTGCACTAACGCCACCCTACACTACCGCCAACCTACACTACCTACACCCTACACTTCTGCCACCCTACACTACTGCCACCCTCCACTACTGCCACCCTTCACTACCGCTACCCTACACTACTGCCACCGTACACTACTGCCACCCACCTCTACCGTCAACCTTCACTACCACCACCCTTCACTACTGCAATCCTTCAGTACCATCACCCTTCATTACCTCCACCCTTCACTACTACCACCCTACACTACCGCCACCCTTCACTACCGCCACGCTACACTACTGCCACCCTACACTACAGCCACCCTTCACTTATGCCACCCTACACTACCACCACCCTACACTACCGCCACCCTACACTACCGCCACCCTACACCACTGCCACCCTACAGTACTGCCATCCTCCACTACTGCCACCCTTCACTACCGCCACCCTACAATACTGGCACCCTACACTTTCAACACCCTAGACTACCGCCACCCTCCACTATCGCAACCCTTCACTACTGCCACCCTTAACTACCACCACCCTGCACTACTGCTACCTTATACTACTACCACCCTTCACTACCACCACCCTTCACTACTGCTACACTTAACTACTGCCAACGACACTATTGCCACCCTACACTACCGCCAACCTTCACTGCTGCCACCCTACACTACCGCCACCCTACACTACTGCCTCCCTACACTACAGCCACCCTTCACTTCTGCCACCCTACATTACCACCACCCTACACTACCCCCACCCTTCACTACCGCCAACCTACACTACCTACACTACTGCCACCCTACACTACTGCCACCCTCCACTACTGCCACCCTTCACTACCACCACCCTACAATACTGCCACCCTATACTCCCACCACCCTGCACTAACGCCACCCTACACTACCGCCAACCTACACTACCTACACCCTACACTTCTGCCACCCTACACTACTGCCACCCTCCACTACTGCCACCCTTCACTACCGCTACCCTACACTACTGCCACCGTACACTTCTGCCACCCACCTCTACCGTCAACCTTCACTACCACCACCCTTCACTACTGCAATCCTTCAGTACCATCACCCTTCATTACCTCCACCCTTCACTACTACCACCCTACACTACCGTCACTCTCCACTACCACCATCCTTCACTACTGCCACCCTTCACTACTGCCACCCTTCACTACTGCCACCCTACACTACCGCCACCCTCCACTACTGCCACTCTTCACAACGGCAACCCTTCACTACATCCACCCTCCACTACTGCCACCCTACACTACTGCCACCCTCCACTACTGGCACTCTACACTACCGCCACCCTCAACTACATCCACCCTCCACTACTGCCACCCTACACTACTGCTACTCTTCACAACCCCCTCCCTTCACTACCGCCACCCTTCACTACCGCCACCCTCGTCTACCATCAACCTTCACTACCACCACCCTTCACTACTGCCACCCTTCACTACCGCCACCCTTAGCTACCGGCACCCTTCACTATTGCTACCCTTCACTACTACCACCCTTCACTACTGCCACCCTCCACTACTGCCATCCTTCACTACTGCCACCCTTCACTACTGCCACCCTCCACTACCGCCACCCTCCACAACCGCCACCATACACTACTGCCACCCTTCACTACTGCAACCCTACACTATTGCCACCCTTCACTACTGCACCCTACACTTCCGCCACCATTCATTACTACTACCCTCCACTACCGTCACCTTACACTACTGCCACCCTACACTACATCCACCCTTCACTTCTGGAACCCTACACTACCACCACCCTACACTACTGCCACCCTACACTTCATCCACCCTTCACTTCTGGAACCCTACACTACCACCACCCTACACAACCGCCACCCTACACTACTGCCACCCTTCACTACTGCCACCCTACACTACCGCCAACCTCCACTACTGCCACCCTTCACTACCGCAACCTTTCACTACCACCACCCTCCACTACAGCCACTCTACACTACCGCCACCCTCAACTACATCCACCCTCCACTACTGCCACCCTACACTACTGCCACTCTTCACAACCCCCACCCTTCACTACCGCCACCCTTCACTAACGCCACCCTCGTCTACCATCAACCTTCACTACCACCACCCTTCACTACTGCCACCCTTCACTACCGCCACCCTTAGCTACCGGCACCCTTCACTATTGCTACCCTTCACTACTACCACCCTTCACAACTGCCACCCTCCACTCCTGCCATCCTTCACTACTGCCACCCTACACTACTGCCACCCTCCACTACCGCCACCCTCCACAACCGCCACCCTACACTACTGCCACCCTTCACAACTGTCATATTTCACTACTGCAACCCTACACTATTGCCACCCTTCACTACTGCACCCTACACTTCTGCCACTATTCATTACCACCACCCTCCACTTCCGCCACCTTACACTACTGCAACCCTACACAACATCCACCCTTCACTTCTGGAACCCTACACTACCACCACCCTACACTACTGCCACCCTACACTTCATCCACCCTTCACTTCTGGAACCCTACACTACCACCACCCTACACAACCGCCACCCTACACTACTGCCAACCTACACTACCACCACCCTACACTTCCGCCACCTTTCACTACCGCTACCCTACACTACCGCAACCCTACACTACTGCTACCCTTAACTAACGCCACCCTACACTACTGCCACCCTACACTACCGCCACCCTAAACTACCGCCACCCTACACTACTGCCACCCGACACTATCACAACCCTACACTTCCGCCACCTTTCACTACCGCCACCCTACATTACCGCCACCCTACACTACTGCCACCCTACACTCCCACCACCCTAGACTACCCCCACCCTTCACTACTGCCACCCTTCACTACCGCCACCCTTCAATACCACCACCCTATACTACTGCCACCCTTCACTACCACCACCCTCCACTACTGTCACCATACACTACCGCCACCCTCAACTACTGCCATCCTACACTACCGCCAGCCTTCACTACCGCCACCCTACACTTCCGCCACCCTTCACTACCGCCACCCTTCACTACCGCCACATTCGTCTACCTTCAACCTTCACTACCCACCACCCTTCACTACTGCCATCCTTAACTACCGCCACCCTACACTACTGCCACCTTATACTACTGCCACCCTTCACTACCACCACCCTTCACTACTGCCACCCTTAACTACTGCTACCCTACACTACTGCCACCTTACACTAATGCCACCCTTCACTACCACCACCCTACAATACTGCCACCCTATACTCCCACCACCCTGCACTAACGCCACCCTACACTACCGCCAACCTACACTACCTACACCCTACACTTCTGCCACCCTACACTACTGCCACCCTCCACTACTGCCACCCTTCACTACCGCTACCCTACACTACTGCCACCGTACACTACTGCCACCCACCTCTACCGTCAACCTTCACTACCACCACCCTTCACTACTGCAATCCTTCAGTACCATCACCCTTCATTACCTCCACCCTTCACTACTACCACCCTACACTACCGCCACCCTTCACTACCGCCACGCTACACTACTGCCACCCTACACTACAGCCACCCTTCACTTATGCCACCCTACACTACCACCACCCTACACTACCGCCACCCTACACTACCGCCACCCTACACCACTGCCACCCTACAGTACTGCCATCCTCCACTACTGCCACCCTTCACTACCGCCACCCTACAATACTGGCACCCTACACTTTCAACACCCTAGACTACCGCCACCCTCCACTATCGCAACCCTTCACTACTGCCACCCTTAACTACCACCACCCTGCACTACTGCTACCTTATACTACTACCACCCTTCACTACCACCACCCTTCACTACTGCTACACTTAACTACTGCCAACGACACTATTGCCACCCTACACTACCGCCAACCTTCACTGCTGCCACCCTACACTACCGCCACCCTACACTACTGCCTCCCTACACTACAGCCACCCTTCACTTCTGCCACCCTACATTACCACCACCCTACACTACCCCCACCCTTCACTACCGCCAACCTACACTACCTACACTACTGCCACCCTACACTACTGCCACCCTCCACTACTGCCACCCTTCACTACCACCACCCTACAATACTGCCACCCTATACTCCCACCACCCTGCACTAACGCCACCCTACACTACCGCCAACCTACACTACCTACACCCTACACTTCTGCCACCCTACACTACTGCCACCCTCCACTACTGCCACCCTTCACTACCGCTACCCTACACTACTGCCACCGTACACTTCTGCCACCCACCTCTACCGTCAACCTTCACTACCACCACCCTTCACTACTGCAATCCTTCAGTACCATCACCCTTCATTACCTCCACCCTTCACTACTACCACCCTACACTACCGTCACTCTCCACTACCACCATCCTTCACTACTGCCACCCTTCACTACTGCCACCCTTCACTACTGCCACCCTACACTACCGCCACCCTCCACTACTGCCACTCTTCACAACGGCAACCCTTCACTACATCCACCCTCCACTACTGCCACCCTACACTACTGCCACCCTCCACTACTGGCACTCTACACTACCGCCACCCTCAACTACATCCACCCTCCACTACTGCCACCCTACACTACTGCTACTCTTCACAACCCCCTCCCTTCACTACCGCCACCCTTCACTACCGCCACCCTCGTCTACCATCATCCTTCACTACCACCACCCTTCACTACTGCCACCCTTCACTACCGCCACCCTTAGCTACCGGCACCCTTCACTATTGCTACCCTTCACTACTACCACCCTTCACTACTGCCACCCTCCACTACTGCCATCCTTCACTACTGCCACCCTTCACTACTGCCACCCTCCACTACCGCCACCCTCCACAACCGCCACCATACACTACTGCCACCCTTCACTACTGCAACCCTACACTATTGCCACCCTTCACTACTGCACCCTACACTTCCGCCACCATTCATTACTACCACCCTCCACTACCGTCACCTTACACTACTGCCACCCTACACTACATCCACCCTTCACTTCTGGAACCCTACACTACCACCACCCTACACTACTGCCACCCTACACTTCATCCACCCTTCACTTCTGGAACCCTACACTACCACCACCCTACACAACCGCCACCCTACACTACTGCCAACCTACACTACCACCACCCTACACTTCCGCCACCTTTCACTACCGCCACCCTACACTACCGCCACCCTACACTACTGCCACCCTTAACTAACGCCACCCTACACTACTGCCACCCTACACTACCGCCACCTTAAACTACCGCCACCCTACACTACTGCCACCCGACACTATCACCACCCTACACTTCCGCCACCATTCACTACCGCCACCCAACATTACCGCCACCCTACAATACTGCCACCCTACACTCCCACCACCCTAGACTACCGCCACCCTCCACTATCGCGACCCTGCACTAGAGCCACCCTACACTACTGCCACCCTACACAACCGCCACCCTACACTACCGCCACCCTTCACTATTGCCACCCTTCACTACCGCCACCCTTCAATACCACCACCCTATACTACTGCCACCCTTCACTACCACCACCCTCCACTACTGCCACCATACACTACCGCCATCCTCCACTACTGCCATCCTACACTACCGCCACCCTTCACTACCGCCACCCTACACTTCCGCCACATTCGTCTACCTTTAACCTTCACTACCCACCACCCTTCACTACTGCCATCCTTAACTACTGCCACCCTACACTACTGCCACCTTATACTACTGCCACCCTTCACTACCACCACCCTTCACTACTGCCACCCTAAACTACTGCCACCCTACACTACTGCCACCTTACACTAATGCCACCCTACACTAACGCCACCCCTCACTACTGCTACCCTACATTACCGCCACCCCTCACTGCTGCCACCCTACACTACCACCACCCTACACTACCGGCACACTACACTACCGCCCCCCTACACCACTGCCACCCTACAGTACTGCCACCCTCCACTACTGCCACCCTTCACTACCGCCACCCTACAATACTGGCACCCTACACTTTCAACACCCTAGACTACCGCCACCCTCCACTATCGCCACCCTTCACTACTGCCACCCTTTACTACCACCACCCTACACTACTGCCACCTTATACTACTGCCACCCTTCACTACCACCACCCTTCACTACTGCTACACTTAACTACCGCCAACGACAATACTGCCACCCTACACTACCGCCACCCTTCACTGCTGCCACCCAACACTAACGCCACCCTACACTACTGCCTCTCTACACTACAGCCACCCTTCACTTCTGCCACCCTACATTACCACCACCCTACACTACCGCCACCCTTCACTACCGCCAACCTACACTACCTACACTACTGCCACCCTACACTACTGACACCCTCCACTACCGCCACCCTTCACTTCCGCCACCCTACAATACTGCCACCCTATACTCCCACCACCCTACACTACCGCCACCCTACACTACCGCCAACCTACACTACCTACACCCTACACTACTGCGACCCTACACTACTGGCACCCTCCACTTCTGCTACCCTTCACTACCGCCACCCTACACTACTGCCACCCTACACTACTGCCACCCTCCTCTACCGTAAACCTTCACTACCACTACCCATCACTACTGCAATCCTTCAGTACCACCACCCTTCACTACTACCACCCTACACTACCGTCACTCTCCACTACCACCATCCTTCACTACTGCCACCTTTCACTACTGCCACCCTACACTACCGCCAACCTCCACTACTGCCACCCTTCACTACCGCAACCTTTCACTACCACCACCCTCCACTACAGCCACTCTACACTACCGCCACCCTCAACTACATCCACCCTCCACTACTGCCACCCTACACTACTGCCACTCTTCACAACCCCCACCCTTCACTACCGCCACCCTTCACTAACGCCACCCTCGTCTACCATCAACCTTCACTACCACCACCGTTCACTACTGCCACCCTTCACTAGCGCCACCCATAGCTACCGCCACCCTTCACTATTGCTACCCTTCACTACTTTCACCCTTCACTACTGCCACCCTCCACTACTGGCATCCTTCACTACCGCCACCCTACACTACTGCCACCCTCCACTACCGCCACCCTCCACAACTGCCACCCTACACTACTGCCACCCTTCACAACTGTCACCTTTCACTACTGCACCCTACACTTCCGCCACCATTCATTACCACCACCCTCCACTACCGCCACCTTACACTACTGCCACCCTACTCTACCGCTACCCTGCACAACCGCCACCCTTTACAACCGCCACCTTACACTAATGCCACCCTACACTACCGCCACCCTTCACTACTGCCACCATACACTACCGCCACCCTTCACTACTGCCACCCTACACTACCACCACCCTACACAACCGCCACCTTATACTACTGCCAACCTACACTACCACCACCCTACACTTCCGCCACCTTTCACTACCGCCACCCTACACTACCGCCACCCTACACTGCTGCCACCCTTAACTAACGATCCCTACACTACTGCCACTCTATACTACCGCCACCCTAAACTACCGCCACCCTACACTACTGCCACCCTACACTGTCACCACCCTACACTTCCGCCACCTTTCACTACCGCCACGCTACACTACTGCCACCCTACACTACTGCCACCCTACACTCCCACCACCCTAGACTTCCGCCACCTTTCACTACCGCCACCCTACACTACTGCCACCCTACACTCCCACCACCCTAGACTACCGCCACCCTACACTATTGGAACTCTACACAACCGCCACCCCTCCACTACTGCCATCCTACACTAACGCTACCCTTCACTACCACTACCCTTCACTACTGCTACACTTAACTACCGCCAACCGACACTACTGCCACCCTACACTACCGCCACCCTTCACTGCTGCCACCCTACACTACTGCCACCATACACTACTGCCACCCTACACTACAGCCACCCTTCACTTCTGCCACCCTACACTACCACCACCCTACACTACCGCCACCCTTCACTACCGCCAACCTACACTACCCACACTACTGCCACCCACCACTACTGCCACCCTTCAATACTGCCACCCTATACTCCCACCACCCTAAACTACCGCCACCCTACACTACCGCCAACCTACACTACCTACACCCTACACTACTGCCACCCTACACTACTGCCACCCTCCACTACTGCCACCCTTCACTACCGCCACCCTACACTACTGCCACCCTACACTACTGCCACCTTACACTACTGCCACCCTACACTACCGCCACCCTTCACTATCAATACGCTTCACTACCTCCACCCTTATCTACTACCATCCTTCACCACTGCCACCCTTCACTACCGCCACCCTAGACAACTGCCACTCTACACTACCGCCACTTTTCACTACTGCCACCCTTCACTACCGCCACCTTATACTAGTGCCACCCTACCCTACTGCCACCCTTCACTACTGCCACCATACACTTCTGCCACCCTTCACTAACGCCACCCTACACTACTGCCACCCCTACACTACCGCCATCCTTCACTACCACCACCCTTCAGTACTGCCACCTTTCACTACTGCCACCCTTCACAACCGCCACCCTTCACTACTGCCACCTTCCACTACTGCCATCCTTCACTACCGCCACCCTACACTACTGCCACCCTCCACTACCGCCACCCTCCACAACCGCCACCCTACACTACTGCCACCCTCCACAAATGTCACCCTTCACTACCGCAATCCTACACTATTTCCACCCTTCACTACTGCACCATACACTACCGCCACCATTCACTACCACCATCCTCCACTACCGCCACCTTACACTACTGCCACCCTACACTACAGCCACCCTTCACTTCTGCCACCCTACACTACCACCACCCTATACTACCGCCACCCAACACTACCGCCACCCTACACTACCTACACCCTACACTACTGCCACCCTACACTACTGCCACCCTCCACTACTTCTACCCTTCACTACCGCCACCCTACATTACTGCCACCCTACACTCCCACCACCCTACACTACTGCCACCCTCCACTACTGCCACCCTTCACTACCGCAACCCTTCACTACCACCACCCTCCACTACTGCCACTCTACACTACAGCCACCCTCAACTACAACCACCCTCACCTACTGCCACTCTACACTACTGCCACTCTTCACAACCGCCACCCTTCACTACCGCCACCCTTCAGTACCACCACCCTTCGTTACCTCCACCCTTCACTACTACTACCCTACACTACCGTCACTCTCCACTACCACCATCCTACACTACTGCCACCCTTCACTACTGCCACCCTTCACTACTGCCACCCTACACTACCGCCACCCTCCACTACTGCCACCCTTCACTACCGCAACCCTACACAACTGCCACCCTCCACTACTGCGACCCTCCACTACCACCACCCTTCAATACTGCCTCCCTTCTCAACCGCCACTCTACACTACCGCCACCCTACACTACTGCCACTCTTCACAACCGCCACCCTTCACTACCGCCACCCTTCACTACCACCACCCTCCACTACCGCCACCTTTCACTACTGCCACCCTTCACTACCGCCACCCTAGACAACTGCCACTCTACACTACCACCACTTTTCACTACTGCCACCCTTCACTACCGCCACCCTATACTAGTGCCACCCTACCCTACTGCCACCCTTCACTACTGCCACCATACACTTCTGCCACCCTTCACTAACGCCACCCTACACTACTGCCACCCCTACACTACCGCCATCCTTCACTACCACCACCCTTCAGTACTGCCACCCTTCACTACTGCCACCCTTCACAACCGCCACCCTTCACTACTGCCACCCTTCACTACTACCACCCTTCACTACTGCCACCTTCCACTACTGCCATCCTTCACTACCGCCACCCTACACTACTGCCACCCTCCACTACCGCCACCCTCCACAACCGCCACCCTACACTACTGCCACCCTCCACAAATGTCACCCTTCACTACCGCAATCCTACACTATTTCCACCCTTCACTACTGCACCCTACACTACCGCCACCATTCACACCCACCATCCTCCACTACCGCCACCTTACACTACTGCCACCCTACACTACAGCCACCCTTCACTTCTGCCACCCTACACTACCACCACCCTATACTACCGCCACCCAACACTACCGCCACCCTACACTACCTACACCCTACACTACTGCCACCCTACACTACTGCCACCCTCCACTACTTCTACCCTTCACTACCGCCACCCTACATTACTGCCACCCTACACTCCCACCACCCTACACTACTGCCACCCTCCACTACTGCCACCCTTCACTACCGCAACCCTACACAACTGCCACCCTCCACTACTGCGACCCTCCACTACCACCACCCTTCAATACTGCCACCCTTCTCTACCGCCACTCTACACTACCGCCACCCTACACTACTGCCACTCTTCACAACCGCCACCCTTCACTACTGCCACCCTTCACTACCGCAACCCTACACAACTGCCACCCTCCACTACTGCGACCCTCCACTACCCTCACCCTTCACTACTGCCACCCTTCTCTACCGCCACTCTACACTACCGCCATGCTTCACTAATGCCACCCTTCACTACCTCCACTATTCGCTACTGCCTCCCTTCACTAACGCCACCCTCTAATACCGCCACCCTTCACTACCGTCACCCTACACTACTGCCACATTCCACTATCGCCACCCTTCAGTACCATCACTTATCACTACAGCCACTCTTCAATACCACTACTTTTCACTACCTTCTCCCTTCACTTCTGCCACCCTTTACTACTGCCACCCTTCACTACCAGCACCTTTCACTACTGCCACCCTACACTACTGCCACCCTACACTACCGCCACCCATCACTATCACCACACTTCACTACCTCCACCCTTAACTACTACCACCCTTCACTACCACCACCCTCCACTACTGCCACCTTTCACTACTGCCATCCTTCACTACCGCCACCCTACACAACTGCCACCCAACACTACCGCCACCCTTCACTACTGACATCCTTCACTAGTGCCACCCTACACTAGTGCCACCTACTCTACTGCCACCCTTCACTACTGCCACCCTACACTTCTACCACTCTTCACTAACGCCACCCTACACTACTGCCACCCTACACTACTGCTACCCTACACTACCGCCACCCTTTACCATCACCACGCTTCACTACCTCCACCCTTAACTACTGCCACCCTTCACTACTGCCACCGTTCACTTCCACCACCCTCCACTATTGCCACCCTTCACTACTTCCACCCTACACTACTGCCACCCTACACTACCACCACCCTACACTACCGCCACCCTGCACAACAGCCACCCTTCACTACTGCCACCCTTCACTACCGCCACCCTCCACTACTGCCACTCTACACTACTGCCACCCTCAACTACAACCACCATCCACTACTGCCACCCTACACTACCGCCACTCTTCACAACCGCCACCCTTACCTAGTTCCACCCTTCTCTACTGCCACCCTTCACTACCACCACCCTCCATTATTGCCACCCTTCACTACTGCCACCCTACACTACTGCCTCCCTACACTACCACCACCCTACATTACCGCCACCCTCCACTACCGCCACCCTTCACTACTGCCACCCTTCACTACCGCCACCCTTCACTACCACCACCCTACACTACTGCCACCCTTCACGACCACTAGCCTCCACTACTGCCACCCTACACTACTGCCACCCTCAACTACCACCACCCTCCACTACTGCCATCCTACACTAGCGCCACCCTTCACTACAGCCACCCTTCACTACCACCACCCTTCACTACCGCCACCCTTCACTACCACCACTCTCCACTACTCCCACCCTACACTACCGCCACCCTCAAATACCACCACCCTCCACTTCTGCCACCCTACACTTCCGCCACCCATCACTACCGCCACCCTTCACTACCGCCACATTCGTCTACCTTCAACCTTCACTACCCACCACCCTTCACTACTGCCATCCTTAACTAACGCCACCCTACACTACTGCCACCTTACACTAATGCCACCCTACACTACTGCTACCCCTCCCTACTGCCACCCTACACTACCGGCACCCTTCACTGCTGCCACCCTACACTACCGCCACCCTACACTACTGCCACTCTACACTACAGCCACCCTTAACTTCTGCCACCCTACACTACCACCACCCTACACTACCACCGCTCTACATTACCTACACCCTTCACTACCGCCACCCTTCACTACCGCCACCCTCGTCTTCCATCAACCTTCACTACCACCACCCTACACTACTGCCACCCTACATTACCACCCCCCCGTCACTACTGCCACCCTTCACTACCGCCACCCTACACTGCTGCCACTCTACACTACTGCCACCCTTCATTACTGCACCCTACAATATAGCCACCCTTCACTAATGCCACTCTACTCTACTACCACCCTTCACTACCGCCACCCTTCACTACTGCCACCCTTCACTACTACCACCCTCCACTACTGCCACCCTAAACTACTGCCACTCTTCACTACCGCCACCCTTCACTACTGCCACCTTTCACTTCTACCACCCTCCACTACTGCCACCCTAAACTACTGCCACCCTTCACTACCACCACCCTACACTACTGCCACCCTCAACTACCGCCACCCTTCACAACCGCCACCCTACACTACTGCCACCCTCCACAGCTGTCACCCTTCACTACCGCAACCCTACACTACCGCCACCCTCCTCTACCGTCAACTTTCACTACCACCACCCTTCACTACCACCACCCTGCATTACCCCCACCCTTCAATACCACCACCCTACACTACTGTCACTCTCCACTACCACCACCTTTCACTACTGCCACCCTTCACTACTGCCACCCTACACTACCGCCAACCAACACTACTGCCACCCATCACTACCGTATCCCTTCACAACCGCCACCCTCCACTACTGCCACCCTTCACTACCACCTCCCTGCATTACCTCCACCCTTCACTATCACCACCCTACACTACCGTCACTCTCCACTACCACCACCTTTCACTACTGCCACCCTTCACTACAGCCACCCTTCACTACCACCTCCCTACACTACCGCCACCCATCACTACCGTCAACCTTCACTACCAACACCCTTCACTACTGCCACCCTTCACTACCACCTCCCTGCATTACCTCCACCCTTCACTATCACCACCCTACACTACCGTCACTCTCCTCTACCACCACCCTTCACTACTGCCAACCTTCACTACTGCCACCCTACACTTCTACCACCCTAGACTACCGCCACCCTCCACTATTGCCACCCTTCACTACTGCCACCCTACACTACTGCCACCCTACACTACCACGACCCTACACTACCGCCACCCTGCACTACCGCTACCCTTCACTACTGCCACCCTTCACTACCGCCACCCTTCACTACCACCACCCTCCACTACTGCCACTCTACACTACCGCCACCCTCAACTACAACCTCCCTCCACTACTGCCACCCTATACTACCACCATTCTTCACAACCGCCACCCTTCACTACCACCACCCTTCACTACCTCCACCCTCCACTACCGCCACCCTCCACAACCACCACCCAACACTACCGCCACCCTCCACAACTGTCACCCTTCACTTCCGCAACCCAACACAAATGCTACCCTTCACTGTTGCCACCCTACACTACTGCCACCATTCACTACCGCCACCCTCCACTACTGCCACCCTACACTACTGCCACCCTCCACTACTGCCACTGTACACTTCAGCCACCCTACACTACTGCCACCCTACACTACCGCCACGTAACACAACCGCCACCCTCCACTACCGCCACCTTACACTAATGCCACCCTAAACTACCGCAACCCTTCACTACTGCCACCTTACACTACCACCACCCTTCACTTCTGCCACCCTACACTTCCGCCACCCTTCACTACCGCCACCCTTCACTACCGCCACATTCGTCTACCTTCAACCTTCACTACCCATCACCCTTCACTACTGCCACCCTTAACTACCGCCACCCTACACTACTGCCACCTTACACTATTGCCACCCTACACTACTGCCACCCCTCCCTACTGCCACCCTACACTACCGCCACCCTTCACTGCTGCCACCCTACACTACCGCCACCCTACACTACTGCCACTCTACACTACAGCCACCCTTAACTTCTGCCACCCTACACTACCACCACCCTACACTACCGCCACCCTACAATACCTACACCCTTCACTACCACCACCCTTCACTACCGCCACCCTCGTCTTCCATCAACCTTCACTACCACCACCCTACACTACTGCCACCCTACATTACCACCCCCTGTCACTACTGCCACCCTTCACTACCGCCACCCTACACTGCTGCCACTCTACACTACTGCCACCCTTCATTACTGCACCCTATAATATAGCCACCCTTCACTAATGCCACCCTACTCTACTACCACCCTTCACTACCGCCACCCTTCACTACTGCCACCCTTCACTACTACCACCCTCCACTACTGCCACCCTAAACTACTGCCTCTCTTCACTACCGCCACCCTTCACTACTGCCACCTTTCACTACTACCACCCTCCACTACTGCCACCCTAAACTACTGCCACCCTTCACTACCGCCACCCTACACTACTGCCACCCTCAACTACCGCCACCCTCCGCAACCGCCACCCTACACTACTGCCACCCTCCACAACTGTCACCCTTCACTACCGCAACCCTACACTACCGCCACCCTCCTCTACCGTCAACTTTCACTACCACCACCCTTCACTACCACCACCCTGCATTACCCCCACCCTTCAATACCACCACCCTACACTACTGTCACTCTCCACTACCACCACCTTTCACTACTGCCACCCTTCACTACTGCCACCCTACACTACCGCCAACCAACACTACTGCCACCCATCACTACCGTATCCCTTAACAACCGCCACCCTCCACTACTGCCACCCTTAACTACCACCACCCTTCACTACAGCCACCCTTCTCTACCACCTCCCTACACTACCGCCACCCATCACTACCGTCAACCTTCACTACCACCACCCTTCACTACTGCCACCCTTCACTACCACCTCCCTGCATTACCTCCACCCTTCACTATCACCACCCTACACTACCGTTACTCTCCTCTACCACCACCCTTCACTACTGCCAACCTTCACTACTGCCACCCTACACTCCTACCACCCTAGACTACCGCCACCCTCCACTATTGCCACCCTTCACTACTGCCACCCTACACTACTGCCACCCTACACTACCACGACCCTACACTATCGCCACCCTGCACTACCGCTACCCTTCACTACTGCCACCCTTCACTACCGCCACCCTTCACTACCACCACCCTCCACTACTGCCACTCTACACTACCGCCACCCTCAACTACTACCACCCTCCACTACTGCCACCCTATACTACCACCATTCTTCACAACCGCCACCCTTCACTACCACCACCCTTCACTACCTCCACCCTCCACTAACGCCACCCTCCACAACCACCACCCAACACTTCCGCCACCCTCCACAACTGTCACCCTTCACTTCCGCAACCCTTCACTTCCGCAACCCTACACAAATGCTACCCTTCACTGTTGCCACCCTACACTACTGCCACCATTCACTACCGCCACCCTCCACTACTGCCACCCTACACTACTGCCACCCTCCACTACTGCCACTGTACACTTCAGCCACCCTACACTACTGCCACCCTACACTACCGCCACGTAACACAACCGCCACCCTCCACTACCGCCACCTTACACTAATGCCACCCTAAACTACCGCAACCCTTCACTACTGCCACCTTACACTACCACCACCCTTCACTTCTGCCACCCAACACTACCACAACCCTTCAATACCGCCACCCGACACTACTGCCACCCTACACTACCTCCACCCCACACTACTGCCACCCTACACTACTGTCACCCTACACTACTGCCACCCTCCACTACTGCCACCCTTCACTAACGCCACTTTACACTACTGCCACCCTACACTACCGCCACCCTACACTACCGCCACCCTACACTACTGCCACCCTACACTACCACCACCCTACACTTACGCCACCTTTCACTAGTGCCACCCTACACTGCCGCAACTCTACACTATTGCCACCCTACACTCCCACCACCCTAGACTACCGCCACCCTCTACTATCGCCAGTCTTCACTAATGCCACCCTACACTACTGTCACCCAACACTACCACCTCCCTACAGTTCCGCCACCCTCCACTTCTGCCACCCTTCACTACTGCCACCATTCACTACCGCCACCCGTCACTTCCGCCACCCTTCTCTACCGCCACCCTCCTCTACCGTCAACCTTAACTATCACCACCCTTTACTACTGCCACCCTTCACTACCACCACCCTACACTACCGTCACTCTCCACTATCACCACCCTTCACTTCTACCACCCGTCACTACTGCCACCCTACACTAACGCCACCCTCCACAACTGCCACCCATCACTACCGTAACCCTTCACAACTGCCACCCTCCACTACTGCCACCCTCCACTACCACCACCCTTCACTTCAGCCACCCTTATCTACAGCCACACTACACTACCGCCACCCTTCACTACCGTCAACCTTCACTACCACCACCCTTCACTACTGCCACCCTTCACTACCACCACCCTGCATTACCTCCACCCTTCACTACCACCACCCTACACTACTGTCACTCTCCACTAACACCACCCTTCACTACTGCCACCCTGCACTATGCCACCCTACACTACTGCCACCCTACACTACCACCACCCTACATTACCGCCACCTTGCACTATCGCCACCCTTCACTACTGCCACCCTTCACTACCGCCACCCTTCACTACCACCACCCTCCACTATGGCCACTCTACACTACCGCCACCCTCAACTACAATCACCCTCCACTACTGCCACCCTATACTACCGCCATTCTTCAGAACCACCACCCTTCACTTCCGCCACCCTTCACTACCGCCACCCTCGTCTACCATCAACCTTCACTACCACCACGCTGCACTAGTGCCACCCTACCCTACTGCCACCCTTCACTACTGCCACCCTACACTTCTGCCACCCTTCACTAACGCCACCCTACACTACTGCCACCCTACACTACCGCCACCCTTCACTACTGCCACCCTTCACTACTGCTACCCTTCACTACCGCCACCCTTCACTATTGCCACCCCTCACTACTACCACCCTCCACTACCGCCACCCTCCACAACCGCCACCCTACACTACTGCCACCCTTCACAACTGTCACCTTTCACTACTGCAACCCTACACTATTGCTACCCTTCACTACTGCACCCTACACTACCGCCACCATTCACTACCACCACCCTCCACTACCGCCACCTTACACTACTGCCACCCTACACTACCGCTAACCTACACAACCGCCACCCTCCACAACCGCCACTTTACACTAATGCCACCCTACACTACCACCACCCTCCACTACCGCCACCTTACACTACTGCCACCCTACACTACCGCCACCCTTCACTACTGCCACCCAACACTACCGCCACCCTTCACTACTGCCACCCTATACTACCGCCACCCTACACTACTGCCACACTACACTACATCCACCCTTCACTTCTGGAACCCTACACTACCACCACCCTACACAACCGCCACCCTACACTACTGCCACCCTTCACAACTGCCACCTTTCACTACTGCAAACCTACACTATTGCCACCCTTCACTACTGCACCCTACACTACTGCCACCATTCACTACCACCACCCTCCACTACCGCCACCTTACACTACTGCCACCCTACACTACCGCTAACCTACACAACCGTCACCCTCCACAACCGCCACTTTACACTAATGCCACCCTACACTACCGCCACCCTTCACTACTGCCACCCTACACTACCGCCACCCTTCACTACTGCCACCCTACACTACCGGCACCCTACACTACCGCCACACTACACTACCGTCACCCTACACTACTGTCACCCTACACTACATCCACCCTTCACTTCTGGATCCCTACACTACCACGACCCTACACTACAGCCACCCTGCACTACCGCCACCCTTCACTACTGCCACCTTTCACTACTGCCACCCTTCACTACCACCACCCTCCACTACTGCCACTCTACACTACTGCCACCCTCAACTACAACCACCCTCCACAACTGACACCCTATACTACCGCCATTCTTCACAACTGCCACCCTTCACTACCACCACCCTTCACTACCTCCACCCTCCACTACCGCCACCCTCCACAACCACCACCAACACTACCGCCACCCTCCACAACTGTCATCCGGCCTTCACTACCGCAACCCTACACTAATGCCACCCTTCACTGTTGCCACCCTACACTACTGCCACCATTCACTACCGCCACCCTCCACTACTGCCACTGTACACTTCAGCCACCCTACACTACTGCCACCCTACACTACCGCCACCTAACACAACCGCCACCCTCCACTACCGCCACCTTACACTAATGCCACCCTAAACTACCGCAACCCTTCACTACTGCTACCTTACTCTACCACCACCCTTCACTTCTGCCACCCAACACTACCACAACCCTTCAATACCGCCACCCGACACTACTGCCACCCTACACTACCTCCAACCCACACTACTGCCACCCTACACTACTGTTACCCTACACTACTGATACCCTCCACTACTGCCACCCTCCACTACTGCCACCCTTCACTAACGCCACTTTACACTACTGCCAACCTACACTACCACCACCCTACTCTTCCGTCACCTTTCACTACCGCCACCCTACACTACCGCCACCCTACACTACTGCCACCCTTAACTAACGCCACCCTACACTACTGCCACCCTACACGACCGCCACCCTAAACTACCGCCACCCTACACTACAGCCACCCTTCACTTATGCCACCCTACACTACCACCACCCTACACTACCGCCACCGTACACCACTGCAACCCTACAGTACTGCCACCCTCCACTACTGCCACCCTTCACTACCACCACCCTACAATACTGGCACCCTACACTTTCAACACCCTAGACTACCGCCACCCTCCACTATTGCCACCCTTCACTACTGCCACCCTACACTATTGTCACCCTACAAACCGCCACCCCTCCACTACCGCCACCCTTCACTACTGCCACCCTTCACTACCGCCACCCTTCAATACCACCACCCTACACTACCGCCACCCTCAATTACCACCACCCTCCACTACTGCCATCCTACACTAACGCTACCCTTCACTACCACCACCCTCCACTACTGCCACCCTACACTACCGCCACCCTCAATTACCACCACCCTCCACTACTGCCACCCTACACTACCGTCCAGCAAACACAAATCATCTACACAACGTTCGCCTATCTCTTCCCATAGGTGTGGGATTGATTTGCATTGAGAATGGTGCAGGAGAGCCTTTGAGAAACTTTTACTCAAAAAATCCAAACACAAAGGTTTAATTATAAATTGTTTTTCTACAATTATTTTCTTCCAAATGTAAAACAAATAGTTTTTACATGTTTAAATATAAAATTTATGGTGTTTTTTTGTAAAATTCATTAATAAATTGTGAATGATATATATTGGCTGAGTGAAACCTTTAAAATCCATTTAGTTATAAAATGAACAGAAAAAAGTAGTTTTCCAAATTTTCTAAAAATCGCTCTTTTTAACACAATTTGACTCCTTATGCATTCCACTAAACACTAATATCATGTTTAAATATATAATTTATGTATTATTCCCTAAGATAATTTATATAAATTATAAAAGTTGCTGGAAAGTGGTGAGAAAGAATCTGAAAACGTTTTGTTGTCTTATATTGGCGTGTTCTTATTAACTAGAGTGAGTAAGAGTGAGCGAGAGTGGGTAAGAGTGAGTAAGAGTGACTGAAGGTGAGTGAGAGTGCCAGAGAGTGTGTAAGTGTGAGTAAGAGTGAGTATAAGTAAGAGTGACTGAGAGTGAGTAAGAGTGACAGAGTGAGTAAGAGAGTAAAGTGATTGAGAGTAAGGGTGAGTATGAGAGTAAGAGTGATTGAGAGTTAGAGTAAGAGTGATTGAGAGTTAGTGAGAGTAAGAGTGATTGAGAGTAAGAGTGATTGAGAGTAAGAGTGATTGAGAGTAAGAATGATTGAGAGTAAGAGTGATTGGGAGTAGGAGTGATTGAGAGTAAGAGTGATTGGGAGTAAGAGTGATTGGGAGTAGGAGTTAGAGTGAGAGTAGGAGTAAGAATGAGAATAAGAGTGATTGAGAGTAAGAGTGAGTAAGAGTAAGAATGAGAGTAAGAGTGATTGAGAGTAAGAGTGATTGAGAGTAAGAGTGATTGAGAGTAAGAGTGATTGGGAGTAAGAGTGATTGGGAGTAAGAGTAAGAGTGAGAGTAAGAGTAAGAATGAGAATAAGAGTGATTGAGAGTAAGAGTGATTGGGAGTAAGAGTGACAGAGAGTAAGAGTGACAGAGTAAGAGTGACAGAGAGTAAGAGTGACAGAGAGTAAGAGTGACAGAGAGTAAGAGTGACAGAGAGTAAGAGTGACAGAGTAAGAGTGAGTATGAGAGTGAGTAAGGATGACTGAGAGAAAGAGTGAGTAATAGTGCGTAAGAGTGATTGAGAGTTAGAGTGAGAGTAAGAGTGATTGAGAGTTAGTGAGAGTAAGAGTGATTGAGAGTAAGAGTGATTGAGAGTAAAAGTGATTGAGAGTAAGAGTGATTGAGAGTAAGAGTGATTGGGAATAAGAGTGATTGAGAGTATGAGTGATTGGGAGTAAGAGTGATTGGGAGTAGGAGTAAGAATGAGAATAAGAGTGATTGAGAGTAAGAGTGAGTAAGAGTAAGAATGAGAGTAAGAGTGATTGAGAGTAAGAGTGATTGGGAGTAAGAGTGATTGGGAGTAAGAGTAAGAGTGAGAGTAAGAGTAAGAATGAGAATAAGAGTGATTGAGAGTAAGAGTGATTGGGAGTAAGAGTAAGAGTAAGAATGAGAGTAGGAGTGATTGAGAGTAGGAGTGATTGGGAGTAGGAGTGATTGGGAGTAAGAGTGATTGAGAGTAAGAGTAATTGAGAGTAAGAGTATGAGAGTAAGAGTGAGAGAGTGAGTATGAATGGGTAAGGGTGACTGAGAGTGAGTAAGAATGACAGAGTAAGAGTGACAGAGAGTAAGAGTGACAGAGAGTAAGAGTGACAGAGAGTAAGAGTGACAGAGTAAGAGTGACAGAGTAAGAGTGACAGAGAGTAAGAGTGAGAGTAAGAGTGACAGAGAGTAAGAGTGACAGAGAGTAAGAGTGACAGTAAGAGTGAGTATGAGAGTGAGTAAGGATGACTGAGAGTAAGAGTGAGTAATAGTGCGTAAGAGTGATTGAGAGTGAGAGTGATTATGAGAGAGTTAAGAGTGTGAGGTGTGAGAGGGTAGCAGGCCAGGGAGGCAGGATGTGTGGTCACAGGCGAGGCCTAGGCCTCGTGATCTCTAATGTTGGTTTTTATATATATGTTGGATTTTTTGTCCTGTTTCAAATTATAATTATTTAGCAGGAATGTAATAAGATATTGCACAGTATTAATGTGACAATAATATATGCATTATTTCCTTGATAATCAAACTTGTTGTTCAAAGATAATATACAATCTTTGAAGGAAACATTTTGAGAGCGCGAGCTGGCAACACTGTTCTGGTGGTGAGAGAGACATGGTTAGTTGTGCTCAGACCTTCAATGGTGAAGGGTGTGTCCCAGCTGGCCGCCACCAGCCGCCTCCCGCCGCCACCCGCCACCCACCACCACCCGCCACCACCCACCACCCACCACCAGCCGCCACCCACCACCACCCACCACCAGCCGCCACCCGCCACCACCCACCACCCACCACCAGCCGCCACCCGCCACCACCCACCACCAGCCGCCACCCGCCACCGCCACCCACCACCGCCACTCACCACCCGCCGCCACCACCAGCCGCCACCCGCCACCAGCCACCGCCACCCACCACCGCCACCCGCCGCCACCACCCACCACCACCAGCCGCCGCCGCCGCCACCACCCACCACCACCGCCGCCACCACCCATCACCGCCGCCGCCGCCACCACCCACCACCACCGCCGCCACCAACCATCACCGCCGCCACCACCACCAGCCGCCGCCGCCAACACCACCCACCACCACCGCCGCCACCACCGCCGCCACCACCCATCACCACCGCCGCCGCCACCACCCACCACCACCGCCGCCACCACCCATCACCGCCGCCGCCGCCACCACCACCGCCGCCACCACCCATCACCGCCGCTGACACCACCGCCACCACCCACCACAGCCGCCACCACCAGCCGCCACAAGCCGCCACCGCCCGCCACCGCCCGCCACCAGCCGCCATCATCGCCACCACCACCACCAGCCGCCATCACCGCCACCAGCCGCCACCAGCTGCCACCACCACCAGCCGCCATCACCGCCACCACCACCACCAGCCGCCATCACCGCCACCAGCTGCCACCACCACCAGCCGCCACCACCACCACCACCAGCCGCCATCACCGCCACCAGCCGCCACCAGCTGCCACCACCACCAGCCGCCATCACCGCCACAAGCCGCCATCACCACCACCACCACCACCAGCCGCCATCACCACCACCACCACCACCAGCCGCCATCACCACCACCACCACCACCAGCTGCCACCACCACCAGCCGCCACCACCACCAGCCGCCATCACCGCCACCAGCCGCCACTAGCTGCCACCACCACCAGCCGCCACCACCACCACCACCAGCCGCCATCACCGCCACCAGCTGCCACCACCACCAGCTGCCATCACCGCCACCAGTTGCCACCACCACCAGCCGCCACCACCAGCCGCCACCACCGCCACCACCACCTGCCACCAGCCGCCACCACCGCCCGCTATCAGCCGTCACCGCCCGTTGCCACAGTCGCCACCGCAAGCCGCCACCGCCAGCCGCCACCAGCCCCCCCCCACCGCCGATCGTCACCACCCATCACAGCCGCCGCCGCCCGCCACCGCCCGCCACCACCCACCACAGCCGCCACCACCCACCACCCGCCGCCACCACCCACCACCACCAGCCGCCGCCGCCACCCACCACCCGCCGCCACCACCCACCACCACCAGCCGCCGCCGCCACCACCACCCACCACCACCGCCGCCACCACCCACCACCACCAGCCGCCGCCGCCACCCACCACCCGCCGCCACCACCCACCACCACCAGCCGCCGCCGCCACCACCACCCACCACCACCGCCGCCACCACCCACCACCACCAGCCGCCGCCGCCACCACCACCACCCACCACCACCGCCGCCACCACCACCCACCACCACCGCCGCCACCACCCACCACCGCCAGCCGCCACCACTCATCACAGACGCCGCTACCCGCCACCACCGCCAGACACAGCCGCCAGTGTCCGCCACCGCCGCCACTGTCAGCCACCGCCGCCACTGTCCGCCACCGCCGCCACTGTCCGCCACCGCCGCCACTGTCCGCCACCGCCACCACTGTCCGCCCGCCGCCACCACTGTCCGCCCGCCGCCACCACTGTCCGCCCGCCGCCACCACTGTCCGCCCGCCGCCTCCACTGTCCGCCCGCCGCCTCCACTGTCCGCCCGCCGCCTCCACTGTCCGCCCGCCGCCGCCACTGTCCGCCCGCCGCCGCCACTGTCCGCCCGCCGCCGCCACTGTCCGCCCGCCGCCGCCACTGTCCGCCCGCCGCCACTGTCCACCACCGCCGCCAAAGCCGCCACGGTCCGCCCGCCGCCACTATCCGCCACTGTCCGCCCGCCGCCACTGTCCGCCCGCCGCCACTGTCCGCCCGCCGCCACTATCCGCCACCGCCGCCACTGTCCTCCCGCCGCCACTGTCCGCCCGCCGCCACTGTCCGCCCGCCGCCGCCCTGTCCGCCCGCCGCCACTGTCCGCCCGCCGCCACTATCCGCCACCGCCGCCACTGTCCGCCCACCGCCACTGTCCGCCCGCCGCCACTATCCGCCACCGCCGCCACTGTCCGCCCGACACCACTGTCCGCCCGCCGCCACTATCCGCCACCGCCGACACTGTCCGCCCGCCGCCACTGTCCGCCCGCTGCCACTATCCGCCACCGCCACCACTGTCCGCCACCGCCACCACTGTCTGCCACCGCCACCACTGTCTGCCACCGCCACCACTGTCCGCCCGCCGCCACCACTTTCCGCCCGCCGCCACCACTGTCCGCCCGCTGCCACCACTGTCCGCCCGCCGTTACCACTGTCCGCCCGCCGCCTCCACTGTCCGCCCGCCGCCACCACTGTCCGCCTGCCGCAACCACTGTCCGCCCGCCGCCGCCACTGTTCGCCCGCCGCCCCCACTGTCCGCCCGCCGCCGCCACTGTCCGCCCGCCGCCGCCACTGTCCGCCTGCCGCCGCCAATGTCCGCCCGCCGCCGCCACTGTCCGCCCGCCGCCGCCACTGTCCGCCCGCCGCCATTGTCCACCACCGCCGCCAAAGCCGCCACGGTCCGCCCGCCGCCACTATCCGCCACAGCCGCCACTATCCGCCACTGTCCGCCCGCCGCCACTGTCCGCCCGCCGCCACTATCCGCCACCGCCGCCACTGTCCGCCCGCCGCCACTATCCGCCATCGCCGCCACTGTCCGCCCGCCGCCACTGTCCGCCCGCCGCCACTATCCGCCACCGCCGCCACCGCCGCCACTGTCCGCCACAGCCGGCTCTCTCCACCGTACAGCCTCCCCTCTCTCCGTTAGTAAATAATTATAATTGTTAGTAAATAATAAAAGAAATATAAATTATTAGATTTTTTTTACCCTTAAATTGGTTTTAATATTTAAATTGAAAATAATAATATAATATAAAATATAATAAAAATAATATAATATAAAATATAATTTAATTTCAAGAAATTTAACTTTAAACACAAAGACGTGAAAAGGGTTCAGATTATTGGCTCAAACCTTTCATAAGAGATTCATATTGGTATATGAATGGATTATGAATGACTCATGTTAGGAGTGTAAAGTTGCCACAACATCTCAAATTAGTGTTAGATACATATGTCTTGGTTATAAGTTTTGGAAACCTATTTAAGTCCACACACAATATCATATCTGATACGATAAAACAAACGTTTCCAATACTTTCAAATACTTTCCAGATATGTTGTGGCAACCTAAAATTGTTTGCTGGGCGCCACCCTCAATTACCACCACCCTCCACTACTGCCATCCTACACTAACGCTACCCTTCACTACCACCACCCTACACTTCCGCCACCCTTCACTACTGCCACCCTTCACTACCGCCACCCTTCAATACCACCACCCAATACTACTGCCACCCTTCACTACTGCCACCTTACACTAATGCCACCCTACACTACCGCCACCCCTCAATACTGCTACCCTACATTACCGCCACCCCTCACTGCTGCCACCCTACACTACCGCCACGCTACACTACTGCCACCCTACACTACAGCCACCCTTCACTTATGCCACCCTACACTACCACCACCCTACACTACCGCCAACCTACACTACCGCCACCCTACTCCACTGCCACCCTACAGTACTGCCACCCTCCAATACTGCCACCCTTCACTACCGCCACCCTACAATACTGGCACCCTACACTTTCAACACCCTAGAATACCGCCACCCTCCACAATCGCCACCCTTCACTACTGCCACCCTTAACTACCACCACCCTACACTACTGCCACCTTATACTACTGCCACCCTTCACTACCACCACCCTTCACTACTGCTACACTTAACTACCGCCAACCGACACTACTGGCACTCTACACAACCGCCACCCTTCACTGCTGCCACCCTACACAACCGCCACCCTACACTACTGCCACCCTACACTACAGCCACCCTTCACTTCTGCCACCCTACACTACCACCACCCTACACTACCGCCACCCTTCACTACCGCCAACCTACACTACCTACACTACTGCCACCCTACACTACTGCCACCCTCCACTATTGCCACCCTACACTACTGCCACCCTACACTACTGCCACCCTACACTACCGCCACCCTTCACTATCAATAAGCTTCACTACCTCCACCCTTAACTACTGCCACCGTCCACTACTGCCACCCTTCACTACCACCACCCTCCACTACCGCCACCTTTCACTACTGCCACCCTTCACTACCGCCACCCTAGACAACTGCCACCCTACACTACCACCACTTTTCACTGCTGCCACCCTTCACTACCGCCACCCTACACTAGTGCCACCCTACCCTACTGCCACCCTTCACTACTGCCACCATACACTTCTGCCACCCTTCACTAACGCCACCCTTCACTACTGCCACCCTTCACTACTGCCACCCTTCTTTACCGCCACCCTTCACAACCGCCACCCTTCACTACTGCCACCCTTCACTACCGCCACCCTTCACAACCGCCACCCTTCACTACTGCCACCCTTCACTACTGCCACCTTCCACTACTGCCATCCTTCACTACCGCCACCCTACACTACTGCCACCCTCCACTACCGCCACCCTCCACAACCGCCACCCTACACTACTGCTACCCTCCACAAATGTCACCCTTAACTACCACAATCATACACTATTTCCATCCTTCACTACTGCACCCTACACTACCGCCACCATTCACTACCACCACCCTCCACTACCGCCAACTTACACTACTGCCACCCTACACTACAGCTACCCTTCACTTCTGCCACCCTACACTACCACCACCCTACACTACCGCCACCCAACACTACCGCCACCCTACACTACCTACCCCTACACTACTGCCACCCTACACTACTGCCACCCTCCACTACTTCTACCCTTCACTACCGCCACCCTACATTACTGCCACCCTACACTCCCACCACCCTACACTACTGCCACCCTCCACTACTGCCACCCTTCACTACCGCAACCCTTCACTACCACCACCCACCACTACTGCCACTCTACACTACCGCCACCCTCAACAACAACCACCCTCACCTACTGCCACCCTACACTACTGTCACTCTTCACAACCGCCACTCTTCACTACCGCCACCCTGCAGTACCACCACCCTTCGTTACCTCCACCCTTCACTACTACTACCCTACACTACCGTCACTCTCCACTACCACCATCCTTCACTACTGCCACCCTTCACTACTGCCACCCTTCACTACTGCCACCCTACACTACCGCCACCCTCCACTACTGCCACCCTTCACTACCGCAACCCTACACAACTGCCACCCTCCACTACTGCGACCCTCCACTACCACCACCCTTCAATACTGCCACCCTTTTCTACCGCCACTCTACACTACCGCCACCCTCCACTACTGCCACCCTTCACTACCACAACCCTTCACTACCACCACCCTCCACTACTGCCACTCTACACTACCGCCACCCTCAACTACATCCACCCTCACCTACTGCCACCCTACACTACTGCCACTCTTCACAATCGCCACCCTTCACTACCGCCACCCTTCACTACCGCCACCCTTCACTACCGTCACCCTCCTCTACCATCAACCTTCACTACCACCACCCTTCACTACTGCCAACCTTAACTACCGCCACCCTACACTACTGCCACCCTATACTACTGCCACCCTTCACTACCACCACCCTCCACTACTGCCACCCTACACTACCGCCACCCTTCACTACCGCCACCCTTCACTTCCGCCACCCTTCACAACCACCATCCTCCTCTACCATCAACCTTCACTACCACTACCCTTCACTACTGCCACCCTTCACTACTGCCACCCTACACTACCGCCACCCTCCACTACTGCCACCCTTCAATACCACCAACCTACACTACCTACACTACCGCCACCCTACAATACTGCCACCCTATACTCCCACCACCCTACACTACCGCCACCCTACACAACCGCCAACCTACACTACCTACACCCTACACTACTGCCACCCTACACTACTGCCACCCTACACTACCGCCACCCTACACAACCGCCAACCTACACTACCTACACCCTACACTACTGCCACCCTACACTACTGCCACCCTCCACTACTGCCACCCTTCACTACCGCCACCCTACACTACTGCCACCCTACACTACTGCCACCCTACACTACTGCCAGCCTACACTACCGCCACCCTTCACTATCAATACGCTTCACTACCTCCACCCTTAACTACTGCCACCCTTCACTACTGCCACCCTTCACTACCGCCACCCTAGACAACTGCCACCCTACACTACCGCCTCTTTTCACTACTGCCACCCTTCACTACCGCCACCCTACACTAGTGCCACCCTACCCTACTGCCACCTTTCACTACTGCCACCATACACTTCTGCCACCCTTCACTAACGCCACCCTACACTACTGCCACCCTTCACTACTCCCACCCTTCACTACCGCCACCCTTCACAACCGCCACCCTTCACTACTGCCACCCTTCACTACCGCTACCCTTCACAACCGCCACCCTTCACTACATCCACCCTTCACTACTGCCACCTTCCACTACTGCCGTCCTTCACTACCGCCACCCTACACTACTGCCACCCTCCACTACCGCCACCCTCCACCACCGCCACTCTACACTACTGCCACCCTCCACAAATGTCACCCTTCACTACCGCAATCCTACACTATTTCCACCCTTCACTACTGCACCCTACACTACCGCCACCATTCACTACCACCACCCTCCACTACCGCCACCTTACACTACTGCCACCCTACACTACAACTACCCTTCACTTCTGCCACCCTACACTACCACCACCCTACACTACCGCCACCTTACACTACTGCCACCCTACACTACAACTACCCTTCACTTCTGCCACCCTACACTACCACCACCCTACACTACCGCCACCCAACACTAACGCCACCCTACACTACCTACACCCTACACTACTGCCACCCTACACTACTGCCACCCTCCACTACTTCTACCCTTCACTACCGCCACCCTACATTACTGCCACCCTACACTCCCGCCAAAATCCACTACTGCCAGCCTCCACTACTGCCACCCTTCACTACCGCAACCCTTCACAACCACCACCCTCCACTACTGCCACTCTACACTACCGCCACCCTCAACTAAACCACCCTCACCTACTACCACCCTACAATACTGCCACTCTTCACAACCGCCACCCTTCACTACCGCCACCCTTCAGTACCACCACCCTTCGTTACCTCCACCCTTCACTACTAATACCCTACACTACCGCCACCCTCCACTACTGCCACCCTTCACTACCGCAACCCTACACAACTGCCACCCTCCACTACTGCGACCCTCCACTACCACCACCCTTCAATACTGCCACCCGTCTCTACCGCCACTCTACACTACCGCAACCCTTCACTACCACCACACTCCACTACTGCCACTCTACACTACCGCCACCCTCAACTACAACCACCCTCACCTACTGCCACCCTACACTACTGCCACTCTTCACAACCGCCACCCTTTACTACTGCCACCCTTCACTACCGCCACCCTTCACTACCGCCACCCTCCTCTACCATCAACCTTCACTACCACCACACTTCACTACTGCCACCCTTAACTACCGCCACCCTACACTACTGCCACCCTATATTACTGCCACCCTTCACTACCACCACCCTCCACTACTGCCACCCTACACTACCGCCACCCTTCACTACCGCCACCCTCCACTACTGCCACCCTACACTACCGCCACCCTTCACTACCGCCACCCTTCACTTCCGCCACCCTTCACAACCACCACCCTCCTCTACCATCAACCTTCACTACCACTACCCTTCACTACTGCCACCCTTCACTACTGCCACCCTACACTACCGCCACTCTCCACTACTGCCACCCTTCACTATCGCAACCCTACACAACTGCCACCTTCCACTACTGCGACCCTCCACTACCACCACCCTTCACTACTGCCACCCTTCTCTACCGCCACTCTACACTACCGCCACGCTTCACTAATGCCACCCTTCATTACCTCCACTATTCGCTACTGCCTCCCTTCACTAATGCTACCCTCTAATACCGCCACCCTTCACTACCGCCACCCTACACTACTGCCACATTCCACTATCGCCACCCTTCAGTACCACTACCCATTAAAACAGCCACTCTTCAATACTACTACTTTTCAGTACCTTCACCCTTCACTTCTGCCACCATTTACTACTGCCACCCTTCACTACCTGCACCTTTCACTACTGCCACCCTACACTACTGCCACCCTACACTACCGCCACCCATCACTATCACCACGCTTCACTACCTCCACCCTTAACTACTACCACCCTTCACTACTGCCACATTTCACTACCGCCACCCTTCACTACTGCCACCCTTCACTACCGCCACCCTACACTAGTGCCACCTACTCTACTGCCACCCTTCACTACTGCCACCCTACACTTCTGCCACTCTTCACTAACGCCACCCTACACTAGTGCCACCTACTCTACTGCCACCTTTCACTACTGCCACCCTACACTACTGCCACCCTACACTACTGCTACCCTACACTACCGCCACCCTTCACCATCACCACGCTTCACTACCTCCACCCTTAACTACTGCCTCCCTTCACTACTGCAACCCTTCACTACCACCACCCTCCACTATTGCCACCCTTCACTACTTCCACCCTACACTACCGCCACCCTTCACTATCAATACGCTTCACTACCTCCACCCTTAACTACTGCCACCCTTCACTACTGCCACCCTTCACTACCGCCACCCTAGACAACTGCCACCCTACACTACCGCCTCTTTTCACTACTGCCACCCTTCACTACCGCCACCCTACACTAGTGCCACCCTACCCTACTGCCACCTTTCACTACTGCCACCATACACTTCTGCCACCCTTCACTAACGCCACCCTACACTACTGCCACCCTTCACTACTCCCACCCTTCACTACCGCCACCCTTCACAACCGCCACCCTTCACTACTGCCACCCTTCACTACCGCTACCCTTCACAACCGCCACCCTTCACTACATCCACCCTTCACTACTGCCACCTTCCACTACTGCCGTCCTTCACTACCGCCACCCTACACTACTGCCACCCTCCACTACCGCCACCCTCCACCACCGCCACTCTACACTACTGCCACCCTCCACAAATGTCACCCTTCACTACCGCAATCCTACACTATTTCCACCCTTCACTACTGCACCCTACACTACCGCCACCATTCACTACCACCACCCTCCACTACCGCCACCTTACACTACTGCCACCCTACACTACAACTACCCTTCACTTCTGCCACCCTACACTACCACCACCCTACACTACCGCCACCTTACACTACTGCCACCCTACACTACAACTACCCTTCACTTCTGCCACCCTACACTACCACCACCCTACACTACCGCCACCCAACACTAACGCCACCCTACACTACCTACACCCTACACTACTGCCACCCTACACTACTGCCACCCTCCACTACTTCTACCCTTCACTACCGCCACCCTACATTACTGCCACCCTACACTCCCGCCAAAATCCACTACTGCCAGCCTCCACTACTGCCACCCTTCACTACCGCAACCCTTCACAACCACCACCCTCCACTACTGCCACTCTACACTACCGCCACCCTCAACTAAACCACCCTCACCTACTACCACCCTACAATACTGCCACTCTTCACAACCGCCACCCTTCACTACCGCCACCCTTCAGTACCACCACCCTTCGTTACCTCCACCCTTCACTACTAATACCCTACACTACCGCCACCCTCCACTACTGCCACCCTTCACTACCGCAACCCTACACAACTGCCACCCTCCACTACTGCGACCCTCCACTACCACCACCCTTCAATACTGCCACCCGTCTCTACCGCCACTCTACACTACCGCAACCCTTCACTACCACCACACTCCACTACTGCCACTCTACACTACCGCCACCCTCAACTACAACCACCCTCACCTACTGCCACCCTACACTACTGCCACTCTTCACAACCGCCACCCTTTACTACTGCCACCCTTCACTACCGCCACCCTTCACTACCGCCACCCTCCTCTACCATCAACCTTCACTACCACCACACTTCACTACTGCCACCCTTAACTACCGCCACCCTACACTACTGCCACCCTATATTACTGCCACCCTTCACTACCACCACCCTCCACTACTGCCACCCTACACTACCGCCACCCTTCACTACCGCCACCCTCCACTACTGCCACCCTACACTACCGCCACCCTTCACTACCGCCACCCTTCACTTCCGCCACCCTTCACAACCACCACCCTCCTCTACCATCAACCTTCACTACCACTACCCTTCACTACTGCCACCCTTCACTACTGCCACCCTACACTACCGCCACTCTCCACTACTGCCACCCTTCACTATCGCAACCCTACACAACTGCCACCTTCCACTACTGCGACCCTCCACTACCACCACCCTTCACTACTGCCACCCTTCTCTACCGCCACTCTACACTACCGCCACGCTTCACTAATGCCACCCTTCATTACCTCCACTATTCGCTACTGCCTCCCTTCACTAACGCTACCCTCTAATACCGCCACCCTTCACTACCGCCACCCTACACTACTGCCACATTCCACTATCGCCACCCTTCAGTACCACTACCCATTAAAACAGCCACTCTTCAATACTACTACTTTTCAGTACCTTCACCCTTCACTTCTGCCACCATTTACTACTGCCACCCTTCACTACCTGCACCTTTCACTACTGCCACCCTACACTACTGCCACCCTACACTACCGCCACCCATCACTATCACCACGCTTCACTACCTCCACCCTTAACTACTACCACCCTTCACTACTGCCACATTTCACTACCGCCACCCTTCACTACTGCCACCCTTCACTACCGCCACCCTACACTAGTGCCACCTACTCTACTGCCACCCTTCACTACTGCCACCCTACACTTCTGCCACTCTTCACTAACGCCACCCTACACTAGTGCCACCTACTCTACTGCCACCTTTCACTACTGCCACCCTACACTACTGCCACCCTACACTACTGCTACCCTACACTACCGCCACCCTTCACCATCACCACGCTTCACTACCTCCACCCTTAACTACTGCCTCCCTTCACTACTGCAACCCTTCACTACCACCACCCTCCACTATTGCCACCCTTCACTACTTCCACCCTACACTACTGCCACCCTACACTACCACCACCCTACACTACCGCCACCCTGCACTACCGCCACCCTTCACTACCACTACCCTCCACTACTGCCACTCTACATTACAGCCACCTTCAGCTACAACCACCCTCCACTACTGCCACCCTACACTACCGCCACTCTTCACAACCGCCACCCTTACCTATTTCCACCCTTCACTACTGCCACCCTTCACTACCACCACCCTCCACTATTGCCACCCTTCACTACTGCCACCCTACACTACTGCCTCCCTAAACTACCACCACCCTACATTACCGCCACCCTCCACTACCGCCACCCTTCACTACTGCCACCCTTCACTACCGCCACCCTTCACTACCACCACCCTACACTACTGCCACCCTTCACGACCACTAGCCTCCACTACTGCCACCCTACACTACCGCTACCCTCAACTACCAACACCCTCCACTACTGCCATCCTACACTAGCGCCACCCTTCACTACAGCCACCCTTTACTACCGCCACCCTTCACTATCGCCACGCTTCACTACCACCACCCTCCACTACTGCCACCCTACACTACCGCCACCCTCAACTACAACCTCCCTTTACTACCGCCACCCTTCACTACCTCCACCCTTCACTACCTCCACCCTTGTCTACCATCAACCTTCACTACCACCACCCTTCACTACTGCCAACCTTAACTACCGCCACCCTACACAACTGCCACTCTATACTACTGCCACGCTTCACTACCACCACCCTCCACTACTGCCACCCTACACTACCGCCACCCTCAACTACAACCACCCTCCACTACTGCCACCCTACACTAACACCACCCTTCACTACTGCCACCCTACACTACTGCCATCCTTCACTACTGCCACCCTACTCTACTGCCACCCTTCACTACTGCCACCCTACACTACTGCCACCCTACACTACCACCACCCTACACTACTGCCATCCTTCACTACTGTCACCCTACACTACCGACACCCTACACTATTGCCACCCTACACTACCGCCACCTTTACCTACTGCCACCTTTAACTAATGCCACCCGACACTACTGCCACCCTACACTACCGCTACCCTTCACTGCTGCCACCCTACACTACCACCACCCTACACTACTGCCACCCTACACTACAGTCACCCTTCACTTCTGCCACCCAACACTACCACCCCCCTACACTACCACCACCCTGCACTACCACCAACCTACACTACCTACACCTTTCACTAATGCCACCCTACACTACTGCCACCCTCCAATACTGCCACCCTTCACCACCACTACCGTCAACTACAACCTCCCTCCACTACCGCCACCCTTCACTACCGCCAACCTTCACTACCTCCACCCTTGTCTACCATCAACCTTCACTACCACCACCCTTCACTACTGCCAACCTTAACTACCGCCACCCTACACTACTGCCACTCTATACTACTGCCACGCTTCACTACCACCACCCTCCACTACTGCCACCCTACACTACCGCCACCCTCAACTACAACCACCCTCCACTATTGCCACCCTACACTACCACCACCCTTCACTACTGCCACCCTACACTACTGCCATCCTTCACTACTGCCACCCTACTCTACCGCCACCCTTCACTACTGCCACCCTACACTACTGCCACCCAACACTACCACCACCCTACTCTACTGCCATCCTTCACTACTGTCACCCTACAGTACCGACACCCTACACTACAGCCACCCTTCACTACCACCACCCTTCAATACTGCCATCCTTCAGTACCACCACCCTTCATTACCTCCACCCTTCACTACTACCACCCTACACTACCGTCACTCTCCACTTCCACCATCTTTCACTACAGCCACCCTTCACTACTGCCACCCTACACTACCGCCACCCTCCACTACTGCCACCCTTCACTACCGCCACCCTCAACTACAACCTCCCTCCACTACTGCCACCCTACACTACTGCCACCCTATACTACTGCCACCCTTCACTACCACCACCCTCCTCTACTGCCACCCTACACTACCGCCACCCTTCACTACTGCCACCCTTCACTTCCGCCACCCTTCACTACCACCACCCTCCTCTACCATCAACATTCACTACCACCACCCTACACTACCGCCACCCTACACTACCGCCACCCTTCACTACTGCCACCCTACACTACTCCCACCCTACACTACCACCACCCTACACTACCGCCACCCTACACTACTCCCACCCTACACTACCACCACCCTACACTACTGCCATCCTTCACTACTGTCACCCTATACTTCTGACACCCTACACTACTGCCACTCTACACTACTGCCACCTTTCACTACTGCAACCCTTCACTACCGCCACCCTACACTACTGCCACCCCACACTACCGCCACCCTACACTACTGCCACCCTACATTACCGCCACCTTTCACTACTGCCTTCCTACACTATCGTCACCCTACACTACTGCCACCCTACACTACCGTCACCTTTCACTACTGCCACCCTTCACTACCGCCACCCTTCACTACAGCCACCCTTCACTACCGCCACTCTTCACTACAGGCACCCTTCACTACAGCCACCCTTCACTACAGCCACCCTTCACTACCGTCACCCTTCACTACCACCACCCTCCACTTCTGCCACCCTACACTTCCGTCACCCTTCACTACCGCCACCCTTCACCACCGCCACATTCGTCTACCTTCAACCTTCACTACCCACCACCCTTCACTACTGCCACCTTTACCTACCGCCACCCTACACTACTGCCAGCTTACACTAATGCCACCCTAAACTACCGCCACCTCTCAATACTGCCACCCTACACTACCGCTACCCTTCACTGCTGCCACCCTACACTACCGCCACCCTACACTACTGCCACCCTACACTACAGCCACCCTTCACTTCTGCCACCCTACACTACCACCACCCTACAATACCTACACCCTACACTACTGCCACCCTACAGTACTGCCACCCTCCACTACTGCCACCCTTCACTACCGCCACAATACAATACTGGCACCCTACACTCCCACCACCCTAGACTATCGCCACCCTCCACTATCGCCACCCTTCACTACTGCAACCCTTAACTACCGCCACCCTTCACTACTGCCACCTTATACTACTGCCACCCTTCACTACCACCACCCTTCACTACTGCCACCTTTAACTAACGCCACCCGACACTACTGCCACCCTACAATACCGCCACCTTACACTACTGCCACCCTACACTACAGCCACCCTTCACTTCTGCCACCCTACACTACCACCCCCTACACTTCCACCTCCCTACACTACTGCCACCCTACAGTACTGCCACCCTCCACTACTGCCACCCTTCACTACCGCCACAATACAATACTGGCACCCTACACTCCCACTACCCTAGACTACCGCCACCTTCCACTATCGCCACCCTTCACTACTGCCACCCTTAACTACCGCCACCCTACACTACTGCCACCTTACACTACCGCCACCCCTCACTACTGCCACCCTTAACTACCGCCACCCTACACAACTGCCACCCTTCACTACCACCACCCTTCACTACTGCCACCCTTAACTACCGCCACACCTACACTACTGCCACCTTACACTAATGCCACCCTTCACTGCTGCCACCCTACACTACTGCCACCCTTCACTATCACCACCCTTCACTACTGCCACCCTTAACTACCGCCACCCTACACTACTGCCACCTTACACTACCGCCACCCCTCACTACTGCCACCCTACACTACCGCCACCCTTCACTGCTGCCCTGCCACCCTACACTACTGCCACCCTACACTACAGCCACCCTTAACTTCTGCCACCCTACACTACCGCCACCCTACACTACCGCCACCCTACAATACCTACACCCTACACTACTGCCACCCTACAGTACTGCCACCAACCACTACCACCACCCTTTACTACTGCCACCCTTAACTAACGCCACCCGACACTACTGCCACCCTACACTACCGCTAACCTTCACTGGTGCCACCCTACACTACCGCCACCCTTCACTTCTTCCACCCTACACCACCACCCCCCTACACTACCACCACCCTACACTACCGCCAACCTAGACCCTACACTACTGCCAACCTACACTACTGCCACCCTCCACTACTGCCACCCTTCACTACCGCCACCTTACAATACTGCCACCCTACACTCCCACCACCCTACACTACCGCCACCCTCCACTTCCGCCACCCTTCACTACTGCCACCTTTCACTACCACCACCTTTCACTTCCGCCACCTTTCTCTACCGCAACCCTCCTCTACCATCAACCTTCACTACCACCACCCTTCACTACTGCGATCCTTCAGTACCACCACCCTTCATTACCTCCACCCTTCACTACTACCACCCTACACCACCGTCACTCTCCACTACCACCATCCATCACTACTGCCACCCTTCACTACTGCCACCCTACACTACCGCCACCCTCCAATTCTGCCACCCTTCACTACCACCACCCTCAACTACAACCTCCCTCCACCGCCACCCTTCACTACCGCAACCCTTCACTACCTCCACCCTTGTCTACCATCATCCTTCACTACCACCACCCTTCACTACTGCCAACCTTAACTACCGCCACCCTACACTACTGCCACTCTATACTACTTCCACGCTTCACTACCACCACCCTCCACTACTGCCACCCTACACTACCGCCACCCTCAACTACAACCACCCTCCACTACTGCCACCCTACACTACCACCACCCTTCACTACTGCCACCCTACACTACTGCCATCCTTCACTACTGCCACCCTACTCTACCGCCACCCTTCACTACTGCCACCCTTCACTACCTCCACCCTTGTCTACCATCAACCTTCACTTCCACCACCCTTCACTACTGCCACCCTACACTACTGCCATCCTTCACTACTTCCACCCTTCACTACCGCCACCCTCAACTACAACCTCCCTCCACTACTGCCACCCTACACTACTGCCACTCTATACTACTGCCACCCTTCACTACCACCACCCTCCTCTACTGCCACCCTACACTACCGCCACCCTTCACTACTGCCACCCTTCACTTCCGCCACCCTTCACTACCACCACCCTCCTCTACCATCAACCTTCACTACCACCACCCTTCACTACTGCCATCCTTCACTACCGCCACCCTACACTACCGCCACCCTTCACTACTGCCACCCTACACTACTGCCACCCTACACTACCACCACCCTACACTACTGCCATCCTTCACTACTGTCACCCTATACTTCTGACACCCTACACTACCACCACCCTACACTACTGCCACTCTACACTACCGCCACCTTTCACTACTGCAACCCTTCACTACCGCCACCCTACACTACTGCCACCCCACACTACCGCCACCCTACACTACTGCCACCCTACATTACCGCCACCTTTCACTACTGCCTTCCTACACTATCGTCACCCTACACTACTGCCACCCTACACTACCGTCACCTTTCACTACTGCCACCCTTCACTACCGCCACCCTTCACTACAGCCACCCTTCACTACCGCCACTCTTCACTACAGCCACCCTTCACTACAGCCACCCTTCACTACCGCCACCCTTCACTACCGTCACCCTTCACTACCACCACCCTCCACTTCTGCCACCCTACACTTCCGTCACCCTTCACTACCGCCACCCTTCACCACCGCCACATTCGTCTACCTTCAACCTTCACTACCCACCACCCTTCACTACTGCCACCCTTAACTAACGCCACCCTACACTACTGCCAGCTTACACTAATGCCACCCTAAACTACCGCCACCTCTCAATACTGCCACCCTACACTACCGCTACCCTTCACTGCTGCCACCCTACACTACCACCACCCTACACTACTGCCACCCTACACTACAGCCACCCTTCACTTCTGCCACCCTACACTACCACCACCCTACACTACCGCCACCCTACAATACCTACACCCTACGCTACTGCCACCCTACAGCACTGCCACCCTCCACTACTGCCACCCTGCACTACCGCCACAATACAATACTGGCACCCTACACTCCCACTACCCTAGACAACCGCCACCTTCCACTATCGCCACCCTTCACTACTGCCACCCTTAACTACCGCCACCCTACACTACTGCCACCTAAAACTACTGCCACCCTTCACTACCACCACCCTTCACTACTGCCACCCTTAACTACCGCCACCCTACACTACTGCCACCTTACACTAATGCCACCCTTCACTGCTGCCACCCTACACTACTGCCACCCTACACTACAGCCACCCTTAACTTCTGCCACCCTTAACTACCGCCACCCTACACTACTGCCACCTTACACTACCGCCACCCCTCACTACTGCCACCCTTAACTACCGCCACCCTACACTACTGCCACCCTTCACTACCACCACCCTTCACTACTGCCACCCTTAACTACCGCCACCCTACACTACTGCCACCTTACACTAATGCCACCCTTCACTGCTGCCACCCTACACTACTGCCATCCTTCACTACCACCACCCTTCACTACTGCCACCCTTAACTACCGCCACCCTACACTACTGCCACCTTACACTACCGCCACCCCTCACTACTGCCACCCTACACTACCGCCACCCTTCACTGCTGCCCTGCCACCCTACACTACTGCCACCCTACACTACTGCCACCCTACACTACAGCCACCCTTAACTTCTGCCACCCTACACTACCGCCACCCTACAATCCCGCCACCCTACAATACCTACACCCTACACTACTGCCACCCTACAGTACTGCCACCCACCACTACCACCACCCTTTACTACTGCCACCCTTAACTAACGCCACCCGACACTACTGCCACCCTACACTACCGCTACCCTTCACTGGTGCCACCCTACACTACCGCCACCCTTCACTTCTGCCACCCTACACCACCACCGCCCTACACTACCACCACCCTACACTACCGCCAACCTAGACCCTACACTACTGCCAACCTACACTACTGCCACCCTCCACTACTGCCACCCTTCACCACCGCCACCTTACAATACTGCCACCCTACACTCCCACCACCCTACACTACCGCCACCCTCCACTTCCGCCACCCTTCACTACTACCACCTTTCACTACCACCACCCTTCACTTCCGCCACCCTTCTCTACCGCAACCCTCCTCTACCATCAACCTTCACTACCACCACCCTTCACTACTGCGATCCTTCAGTACCACCACCCTTCATTACCTCCACCCTTCACTACTACCACCCTACACCACCGTCACTCTCCACTACCACCATCCTTCACTACAACCTCCCTCCACTACTGCCACCCTACACTACTTCCACTCTTCACAACCGCCACCCTTCACTATCACCACCCTTCACTACTGCCACCCTTGTCTACCATCAACCTTCACTACCACCACCCTTCACTACTGCCAACCTTAACTACCGCCACCCTACACTACTGCCACTCTATACTACTGCCACCCTTCACTACCACCACCCTCCACTACTGCCACCCTACACTACCGCCACCCTCAACTACAACCACCCTCCACTATTGCCACCCTACACTACTGCCACCCTTCACTACTGCCACCCTTCACTTCCGCCACCCTTCACTACCACCACCCTCCTCTACCATCAACCTTCACTACCACCACCCTTCACTACTGCCAACCTACACTACTGCCATCCTTCACTACCGCCACCCTACACTACCGCCACCCTTTACTACTGCCACCCTACACTACTGCCACCCTACACTACCACCACCCTTCACTACTGCCATCCTTCACTACTGTCACCCTACACTTCCAACACCCTACACTACTGCCACCCTACATTACCGCCACCTTTCACTACTGCCTTCCTACACTATCGCCACCCTACACTACTGCTACCCTACACTACCGTCACCTTTCACTACCGCCACCCTTCACTACCGCTACCCTTCACTACAGCCACCCTCCACTACTGCCACCCTTCACTACTGCCAACCTACACTACTGCCACCCTCCACTACTGCCACCCTTCACTACCGCCACCTTACAATACTGCCACCCTACACTCCCACCACCCTACACTACCGCCACCCTCCACTTCCGCCACCCTTCACTACTGCCACCTTTCACTACCACCACCTTTCACTTCCGCCACCTTTCTCTACCGCAACCCTCCTCTACCATCAACCTTCACTACCACCACCCTTCACTACTGCGATCCTTCAGTACCACCACCCTTCATTACCTCCACCCTTCACTACTACCACCCTACACCACCGTCACTCTCCACTACCACCATCCATCACTACTGCCACCCTTCACTACTGCCACCCTACACTACCGCCACCCTCCAATTCTGCCACCCTTCACTACCACCACCCTCAACTACAACCTCCCTCCACCGCCACCCTTCACTACCGCAACCCTTCACTACCTCCACCCTTGTCTACCATCATCCTTCACTACCACCACCCTTCACTACTGCCAACCTTAACTACCGCCACCCTACACTACTGCCACTCTATACTACTTCCACGCTTCACTACCACCACCCTCCACTACTGCCACCCTACACTACCGCCACCCTCAACTACAACCACCCTCCACTACTGCCACCCTACACTACCACCACCCTTCACTACTGCCACCCTACACTACTGCCATCCTTCACTACTGCCACCCTACTCTACTGCCACCCTTCACTACTGCCTCCCTACACTACTGCCACCCTACTCTACCACCACCCTACACTACTGCCATCCTTCACTACTGTCACCCTACACTACCGACACCCTACACTACTGCCACCCTACACTACCGCCACCTTTACCTACTGCCACCTTTAACTAATGCCACCCGACACTACTGCCACCCTACACTACCGCTACCCTTCACTGCTGCCACCCTACACTACCGCCACCCTACAATACTGCCACCCTACACTACAGTCACCCTTCACTTCTGCCACCCTACACTACCACCCCCCTACAGTACCACCACCCTGCACTACCACCAACCTACACTACCTACACCTTACACTAATGCCACCCTACACTACTGCCACCCTCCAATACTGCCACCCTTCACCACCACCACCCTCAACTACAACCTCCCTCCACTACCGCCACCCTTCACTACTGCCACCCTTCACTACCTCCACCCTTGTCTACCATCAACCTTCACTTCCACCACCCTTCACTACTGCCACCCTACACTACTGCCATCCTTCACTACTGCCACCCTACTCTACCGCCACCCTTCACTACTGCCACCCTACACTACTGCCACCCTACACTACCACCACCCTACACTACTGCCATCCTTCACTACTGTCACCCTACACTACCGACACCCTACACCACTGCCACCCTTCACTACCACCACCCTTCACTACTGCCACCCTTCTCTACCGCAACCCTCCTCTACCGTCAACCTTCACTACCACCACCCTTCAGTACTGCCATCCTTCAGTACCACCACCCTTCATTACCTCCACCCTTCACTACTACCAGCCTACACTACCGTCACTCTCCACTACCACCATCTTTCACTACAGCCACCCTTCACTACTGCTACCCTACACTACCGCCACCCTCCACTACTTCCACCCTTCACTACCGCCACCCTCAACTACAACCTCCCTCCACTACTGCCACCCTACACTACTGCCACTCTATACTACTGCCACCCTTCACTACCACCACCCTCCTCTACTGCCACCCTACACTACCGCCACCCTTCACTACTGCCACCCTTCACTTCCGCCACCCTTCACTACCACCACCCTCCTCTACCATCAACCTTCACTACCACCACCCTTCACTACTGCCATCCTTCACTACCGCCACCCTACACTACCGCCACCCTTCACTACTGCCACCCTACACTACTGCCACCCTACACTACCACCACCCTACACTACTGCCATCCTTCACTACTGTCACCCTATACTTCTGACACCCTACACTACCACCACCCTACACTACTGCCACTCTACACTACCGCCACCTTTCACTACTGCAACCCTTCACTACCGCCACCCTACACTACTGCCACCCCACACTACCGCCACCCTACACTACTGCCACCCTACATTACCGCCACCTTTCACTACTGCCTTCCTACACTATCGTCACCCTACACTACTGCCACCCTACACTACCGTCACCTTTCACTACTGCCACCCTTCACTACCGCCACCCTTCACTACAGCCACCCTTCACTACCGCCACTCTTCACTACAGCCACCCTTCACTACAGCCACCCTTCACTACCGCCACCCTTCACTACCGTCACCCTTCACTACCACCACCCTCCACTTCTGCCACCCTACACTTCCGTCACCCTTCACTACCGCCACCCTTCACCACCGCCACATTCGTCTACCTTCAACCTTCACTACCCACCACCCTTCACTACTGCCACCTTTAACTAACGCCACCCTACACTACTGCCAGCTTACACTAATGCCACCCTAAACTACCGCCACCTCTCAATACTGCCACCCTACACTACCGCTACCCTTCACTGCTGCCACCCTACACTACCACCACCCTACACTACTGCCACCCTACACTACAGCCACCCTTCACTTCTGCCACCCTACACTACCACCACCCTACACTACCGCCACCCTACACTACCGCCACCCTACAATACCTACACCCTACGCTACTGCCACCCTACAGCACTGCCACCCTCCACTACTGCCACCCTGCACTACCGCCACAATACAATACTGGCACCCTACACTCCCACTACCCTAGACAACCGCCACCTTCCACTATCGCCACCCTTCACTACTGCCACCCTTAACTACCGCCACCCTACACTACTGCCACCTAAAACTACTGCCACCCTTCACTACCACCACCCTTCACTACTGCCACCCTTAACTTCCGCCACCCTACACTACTGCCACCTTACACTAATGCCACCCTTCACTGCTGCCACCCTACACTACTGCCACCCTACACTACAGCCACCCTTAACTTCTGCCACCCTTAACTACCGCCACCCTACACTACTGCCACCTTACACTACCGCCACCCCTCACTACTGCCACCCTTAACTACCGCCACCCTACACTACTGCCACCCTTCACTACCACCACCCTTCACTACTGCCACCCTTAACTACCGCCACCCTACACAACTGCCACCTTACACTAATGCCACCCTTCACTGCTGCCACCCTACACTACTGCCATCCTTCACTACCACCACCCTTCACTACTGCCACCCTTAACTACCGCCACCCTACACTACTGCCACCTTACACTACCGCCACCCCTCACTACTGCCACCCTACACTACCGCCACCCTTCACTGCTGCCCTGCCACCCTACACTACTGCCACCCTACACTACTGCCACCCTACACTACAGCCACCCTTAACTTCTGCCACCCTACACTACCGCCACCCTACAATCCCGCCACCCTACAATACCTACACCCTACACTACTGCCACCCTACAGTACTGCCACCCACCACTACCACCACCCTTTACTACTGCCACCCTTAACTAACGCCACCCGACACTACTGCCAGCCTACACTACCGCTACCCTTCACTGGTGCCACCCTACACTACCGCCACCCTTCACTTCTGCCACCCTACACCACCACCGCCCTACACTACCACCCCCCTACACTACCGCCAACCTAGACCCTACACTACTGCCAACCTACACTACTGCCACCCTCCACTACTGCCACCCTTCACCACTGCCACCTTACAATACTGCCACCCTACACTCCCACCACCCTACACTACCGCCACCCTCCACTTCCGCCACCCTTCACTACTGCCACCTTTCACTACCACCACCCTTCACTTCCGCCACCCTTCTCTACCGCAACCCTCCTCTACCATCAACCTTCACTACCACCACCCTTCACTACTGCGATCCTTCAGTACCACCACCCTTCATTACCTCCACCCTTCACTACTACCACCCTACACCACCGTCACTCTCCACTACCACCATCCTTCACTACAGCCACCCTTCACTACTGCCACCCTACACTACCGCCACCCTCCAATACTGCCACCCTTCACTACTGCCACCCTCAACTACAACCTCCCTCCACTACTGCCACCCTACACTACTTCCACTCTTCACAACCGCCACCCTTCACTATCACCACCCTTCACTACTGCCACCCTTGTCTACCATCAACCTTCACTACCACCACCCTTCACTACTGCCAACCTTAACTACCGCCACCCTACACTACTGCCACTCTATACTACTGCCACCCTTCACTACCACCACCCTCCACTACTGCCACCCTACACTACCGCCACCCTCAACTACAACCACCCTCCACTAATGCCACCCTACACTACTGCCACCCTTCACTACTGCCACCCTTCACTTCCGCCACCCTTCACTACCACCACCCTCCTCTACCATCAACCTTCACTACCACCACCCTTCACTACTGCCAACCTACACTACTGCCATCCTTCACTACCGCCACCCTACACTACCGCCACCCTTTACTACTGCCACCCTACACTACTGCCACCCTACACTACCACCACCCTTCACTACTGCCATCCTTCACTACTGTCACCCTACACTTCCGACACCCTACACTACTGCCACCCTACATTACCGCCACCTTTCACTACTGCCTTCCTACACTATCGCCACCCTACACTACTGCTACCCTAAACTACCGTCACCTTTCACTACCGCCACCCTTCACTACCGCCACCCTTCACTACAGCCACCCTTCACTACCGCCACCCTTCACTACAGCCACCCTTCACTACAGCCACCCTTCACTACCGCCACCCTTCACTACCATCACCCTTCACTACCACCACCCTCCACTTCTGCCACCCTACACTTCCCTCACCCTTCACTACTGCCACCCTTCACCACCGTCACATTCGTCTACCTTCAACCTTCACTACCCACCACCCCTGATTACTGCCACCCTACACTACCGCCACACTTCACTGCTGCATCCTATACTACCGCCGTCCTACACTACTGCCACCCTACACTACAGCCACCCATCACTTCTGCCACCCTACACTACCACCACCCTACACTACTGCCACCCTACACTACCGCCACCCTACAATACCTACACCCTACACTACTGCCACCCTACAGTACTGCCACCCTCCACTACTGCCACCCTTCACTACTTCCACAATACAATACTGGCACCCTACACTCCCACTATCCTAGACTACCGCCACCCTCCACTATCGACACCCTTCACTACTGCCACCCTTAACTACCGCCACCCTACACTACTGCCACCTTATACTACTGCCACCCTTCACTACCACCACCCTTCACTACTGCCACCTTTAACTAACGCCACCCGACACTACTGCCACCCTACACTACCGCCACTCTTCACTGCTGCCACCCTACACTACCGCCACCCTACACTACTGCCACCCTACACTACAGCCACCCTTCACTTCTGCCACACTACACTACCACCCCCCTCCACTACCGCCACCCTACACTACCGCCAACCTACACTACCTACACCCTACACTACTGCCACCCTACACAACTGCCACCCTCCACTACTGCCACCCTTCACTACCGCCACCTTACAATACTGCCACCCTACACTCCCACCATCCTACACTACCGCCACCCTCCACTTCCGCCACCCTTCACTACTGCCACCTTTCACTAGCACCACCCTTCACTTCCGCCACCCTTCTCTACTGCCACCCTCCGCTACCGTCAACCTTCACTACCACCACACTTCACTACTGCCATCCTTCAGTACCACCACCCTTTATTACCTCCACCCTTCTATACTACCACCCTACACTACCGTCAATATCCACTACCACCATCCTTCACTACTGCCACCCTTCACGACTGCCACCCTACACTACCGCAACCCTCCACTACTGCCACCTTTCACTACCGCAACCCTTCACTACCACCACACTCCACTACTGCCACTCTACACTACCGCCACCCTCAACTACATCCTCCGTCCACTACTGCCACCCTACACTACTGCCACTCTACACAACCGCCACTCTTCACTACCGCCACCCTTCACTACCGACACCCTCGTCTACCATCAACCTTCACTACCACCACCCTTCACTACTGCCAACCTTAACTACCGCCACCCTACACTACTGCCACCCTATACTACTGCCACCCTTCACTACGACCACCCTCCACTACTGCCACCCTACACTACCGCCACCCTCAACTAAAACCACCCTCCACTACTGCCACCCTACACTACCACCACCCTACACTACTGCCACCCTTCACTACCACCACCCTTCACTACTGCCACCCTACACTACTGCCATCCTTCACTACCACCACCCTACACTACCGCCACCCTTCACTACTGCCACCCTACACTACTGCCACCCTACACTACCACCACCCTACACTACTGCCATCCTTCACTACTGTCACCCTACACTACCGACACCCTACACTACCGCCACCTTTCACTACTGCAACCCTTCACTACCACCACCCTACACTACTGCCACCCTACACTACAGCCACCCTACACTACTGCCATTCTACATTACCGCCACCTTTCACTACTGCCTTCCTACACTATCGCCACCCTACACTACTGCCACCCTACACTACCGTCACCTTTCACTACCGCCACCCTTCACTACCACCACCCTTCACTACTGTCACCCGACACTACTGCCACCCTACTCTACCGCCACCCTACTCTACCGCCTCTCTACACTACCGCCACCCTTCCCTACTGCCACTCTTCATTACTGCCACCCTACACTTTTGCCACCCTTCACTACCGCCACTCGACACTACTGCCACCCTACACTACAGCCACCCTTTACTTCTTCCACCCTTCACTACCGACACCCTACACTACCGCCACCCTACACTACTGCCACCCTACAATACCTATACCCTACACTACTGCCATCCTACAGTACTGCCACCCTACAGTAATGCCACCCTCCACTACTGCCACAATACAATCCTGGTACCCTACACTCCCACCACCGTAGACTACCGCCATCCTTCACTACCGCCACCCTACACTACTGCTACCCTCCACTTCCGCCACCCTCCACAACCGCCATCCTACACTACTGCCACCCTCCACAACTGTCACCCTTCACTACCGCAACCCTACACTATTTCCACCCTTCACTACTGCACCCTACACTACCGCCACCATTCACTACCACCACCCTCCACTACCGCCACCTTACACTTCTGCCACCCTACACTACAGCTCCCTACACAACCGCCACCCTACACTACCTACACCCTACACTACTGCAGCCCTACACTACTGCCACCCTCCACTACTGCCACCCTTCACTACCGCCACCCTACATTACTGCCACCCTACACTACTGCCACCTTTCACTACCGCCACCCTTCACTTCCGCCACCCTTCTCTACCGCCACCCTCCACTACCGTTAACCTTCACTTCCACCACCCTTCACTACCGCCACCTTTCATTACCTCCACCCTTCACTACTACCACCCTACACTACCGTCACTCTCCACTACCACCCTACACTACCGTCACTCTCCACTACCACCATCTTTCACTACTGCCACCCTTCACTACCACCTCCCTTTACTACTGCCACCCTTCATTACCGCCTCCCTTCACTTCTGCCACCCTTCACTACTGCCACCTTCCACTACTGCCATCCCTCACTACCGCCACCCTACACTACTGCCACCTTCCACTACCGCCACCCTCCACAACCACCACCCTACACTACTGCCACCCTCCACAACTGTCACCCTTCACTATCGCAACCCTACACTATTTCCACCTTTCACTACTGCACCCAACACTACCGCCACCATTCACTACTACCACCCTACACTACCGTCGCTCTCCACTACCACCATCTTTCACTACTGCCACCCTTCACTATGGCCACCCTACACTACTGCCACCCTTCACTACCACCACCCTCCACTACTGCCACTCTACACTACCGCCACCCTCAACAACAACCACCCTCCACTACTGCCACCCTTCACTACCGCCACCCTTCACTACCGCCACCCTACTCTACCATCAACCTTCACTACCACCACCCTTCACTACTGCCAACCTTAACTACCGCCACCCTACACTACTGCCACCCTATACTACTGCCACCCTTCACTACCACCACCCTCCACTACTGCCACCCTATAATACCGCCACCTTCAACTACCACCACCCTCCACTACTGCCACCCTACACTACGGCCACCCTTCACTACCGCCACCCTTCACTTCCGCCACCCTTCACTACCACCACCCTCCTCTACCATCAACCTTCACTACCACCATCCTTCACTACTGCCACCCTTCACAACTGCCACCCTTCACTACCACCACCCTTTATTACCTCCACCCTTCACTACCACCACCCTACCCTACCGTCACTCTGCACTACTAAAACCCTTCACTACTGCCACCCTTCACTACTGCCACCCTACACAACCGCCACCCTCCACTACTGCCACCCTTCACTACTGCCACCCTTCTCTACCGCCACCCTACACTACCTCCACTATTCGCTACTGCCTCCCTTCATTATCGCCACCCTTTAATACCGCCACCCTTCACTACCGCCACCCTACACTAATGCCACCCTCCACTACCGCCACCCTTCAGTACCACCACCCTTCACTACTGCCACTCTTCAATACCACCACTTTTCACTACCTTCACCCTTCACTTCTGCCACCCTTTAATACTGCCACCCTACACTACTGCCACCCTTCACTACTGCCACTCTTCACTACCACCACCCTCCACTACCGCCACCTTTCAATACTGCCACCCTTCACTACCGCCACCCTACACAACTGCCACCCTACACTACCGCCACCCTTCACTACAGCCACCCTTCACTACCGCCACCCTACACTAGTGCCACCCTACCCTTCTGCCACCCTTCACTACTGCCACCCTACACTTCTGTCACCCATCACTAATGCCACTCTACACTACTGCCACCCTACACTACCGCCACCCTTCACTACCACCTCCCTTCACTACTGCCACCCTTCATTACCGCCTCCCTTCACTTCCGCCACCCTTCACTACTGCCACCCTCCACTACTGCCATCCTTCACTACCGTCACCCTACACTACTGCCACCCTCCACTACCGCCACCCTCCACAACCACCACCCTACACTACTGCCACCCTCCACAACTGTCACCCTTCACTATCGCAAACCTACACTATTTCCACCCTTCACTACTGCACCCTACACTACCGCCACCATTCACTACTACCATCCTCCACTACCGCCACCTTACACTACTGCCACCCTACACTACTGCTACCCTACACAACCGCCACCCTCCACTACCGCCACTTTACACTAATGCCACCCTACACTACCGCCACCCTTCACTACTGCCACCCTACAGTATCGCCACACTTCACTACTGCAACCCTACACTACCGCCACCCTACACTACTGCCACACTACAGTACCGCCACTCTACACTACTGCCACCCTACACTACATGAGCCCTTCACTTCTGCCACCCTACACTACCACCACCCTACACTACCGCCACCCTACACTACCGCCACCCTACGCTACCTCCACCCTACTCTACTGATACCCTACAGTACTGCCACCCTCCACAACTGCCACCCTTACCTAACGCCACCCTACACTACTGCCACCCTACACTACCGCCACCCTACACAACCGCAACCCTCCACTACTGCCACCCTACACTACCACCACCCTACACTTCCGCCACCTTTCACTACCGCCACCCTACACTACCGCCACCCTACACTACTGCCACCCTCCACTACCGCCACCCTTCAGTACCACCACCCTTCACTACTGACACTCTTCAATACTGCCACCCTACACTTCCACCTCCCTTCACAACCGCCACCCTTCACTACCGCTACCCTACAGAACCGCAACCCTCCACTACTGCCACCCTACACTACCACCACCCTACACTTCCGCCACCTTTCACACTGCCACCCTACACTACCGCCACCCTATACTACTGCCACCCTTAACTAACGCCACTCTACACTACTGCCACCCTACACTACCGCCACCTTACACTACCACCACCCTACACTACTGCCACCCTCCACTACCACCACCCTTCACTACTGCCACCCTTCACTACCGCCACCCTTCACTACCACCACCCTACACTACTGCCACCCTATACTAATGCCACCCTTCACTACCACCACCCTCCACTACTGCCAAGCTACACTACCGCCACCCTCAACTACCACCACCCTCCACTACTGCCATCCTACACTGCTGCCACCCTTCACTACCGCCACCCTTCACTACCGCCACCCTTCACTACCGCCACCCTTCACTACCACCACCCTCCACTACTGCCACCCTACACTACCGCCACCGTCAACTACCACCACCCTCCACTTCTGCCACCCTACACTTCCGCCACCCTTCACAACCGCCACCCTTCACTACCGCCACATTCGTCTACCTTTAACCTTCACTACCCACCACCCTTCACTACTGCCACCCATAACTACCGCCACCCAACACTACTGCCACCTTATACTACTGCCACCCTTCACTACCACCACCCTTCACTTCTGCCACCCTTAACTACCGCCACCCTACACTACTGCCACCTTACACTAATGCCACCCTACACTACCGCCACCCCTCACTGCTGCCACCCTACACAACCGCCACCCTTCACTGCTGCCACCCTACACTACCGCCACCCTACACTACTGCCACCTTACACTACCACCACCCTACACTACCGCCACCCTACACTACCGCCACCCTACTATACCTACACCCTTCACTACTGCCACCCTATAGTACTGCCACCCCCCACTACTGCCACCCTTCACTACTGCCACAATACAATACTAGCACCCTACACTCCCACCACCCTAGACTACCGCCACCCTCCACTATCGCCACCGTTCACTACTGATACCCTTAACTACCGCCACCCTACACTACTGCCACCTTATACTACTGCCACCTTATACTACTGCCACCCTTCACTACCATCACCCTTCACTACTGCCACCCTTAACTAACGCCACCCGACACTACTGCCACCCTACACTACCGCTACCCTTCACTGCTGCCACCCTACACTACCGCCACCGTACACTACTGCCACCCTACACTACAGCCGCCCTTCACTTCTGCCACCCTACACTACCACCACCCTACACCACTGCCACCCTACACTACCGCCAACCTACATTACCTACACCCTACACTACTGCCACCTTACACTACTGCCACCCTCCACTACTGCCACCCTTCACTACCACCACCCTACAATACTGCCACCCTACACTCCCACCACCCTACATTACCGCCATCCTCCACTTCCGTCACCCTTCACTACTGCCACCTTTCACTACCGCCACCCTTCACTTCCGCCACCCTTCTCTACCGCCACCCTCCTATACCATCAACCTTCACTACCACCACCCTTCACTACTGCCATCCTTCAGTACCACCACCCTTCATTACCTCCACCCTTCACTACTGCCACCCTACACTACCGTCACTCTCCACTACCACCATCCTTCACTACTGCCACCCTTCACTACTGCCACACTACACTACCGCCACCCTCCACTACTGCCACCCTTCACTACTGCAACCCTTCACTACCACCACCCTCCACTACTGCCACTCTACACTACCGTCACCCTCAACTACAACCACCCTCCACTACTGCCACCCTCGTCTACCATCAACCTTCACTACCACCACCCTTCACTACTGACAACCTTAACTACCGCCACCCTACACTACTGCTACCCTTCACTATCACCATCCTCCACTACTGCCACCCTACACTACCGCCACCCTCAACTACCACCACCCTCCTCTACTGCCACCCTACACTACCGCCACCCTTCACTACTGCCACCATTCACTTCCGCCACCTTTCACTACCGCCACCCTTCACTACCACCACCCTCCTCTACCATCAACCTTCACTACCGCCAACCTTCACTACTGCCACCCTTCACTACCACCACCCTTCATTACCTCCACCCTTCACTACCACCACCCTACCCTACCGTCACTCTGCACTACCAAAACCCTTCACTACTGCCACCCTTCACTACTGCCACCCTACACTACTGCCACCCTTCACTACCGCAACCCTTCACAACTGCCACCCTCCACTACTGCCACCCTCCACTACCTTCACCCTTCACTACTGCCACCCTTCTCTACCGCCACCCTACACTACCGCCACGCTTTACTACTGCCACCCTTCACTACATCCACTATTCGCTACTGCCTCCCTTCACTAACGCCACCCTGAAATACCACCACCCTCCTCTACTGCCACCTTACAATACCGCCACCCTTCACTACTGCCACCCTTCACTTCCGCCACCCTTCACTACCACCACCCTACCCTACCGTCACTCTGCACTACCAAAACCCTTCACTACCAAAACCCTTCACTACTGCCACCCTTCACTACCACCACCCTTCACTACTGCCACCCTTCACTACCGCCACCCTTCACTACTGGCACCCTTCACTACTACCACCCTTCACTACTGCCACCCTCCACAACTGTCACCCTTCACTACCGCAACCCTACACTATTTCCACCCTTCACTACTGCACTCTACACTACCGCCACCATTCACTACCACCACCCTCCACTACCGCCACCTTACACTACTGCCACTCTACACTACAGCAACCCTTACCATCTGCCACCCTACACTCCCACCACCCTACATTACCACCACCCTCCATTTCCGCCACCCTACACTACTGCCACCCTCCTCTACCATCAACCTTCACTACCACCACCCTTCACTACTGCCATCCTTCATTACCACCACCCTTCATTACCTCCACCCTTCACTACTACCACCCAACACTACCGTCCCTCTCCACTACCACCATCTTTCACTACTGCCACCCATCACTACTGCCACCCTACACTTCCGTGACCCTCAACTACCACCACCCTCCACTACTGCCACCCTACACTACCGCCACCCTTCACTACCGCCACCCTTCACTTCCGCCACCCTTCACTACCACCACCCTCCTCTACCATCATCCTTCAATACCACCACCCTTCACTACTGCCACCCTTCACTACTGCCACCCTTCACTATCACCACCCTTCATTACCTCCACCCTTCACTACTACCACCCTACTCTACCGTCACTCTGCACTACCAAAACCCTTCACTACTGCAACCTTTCACTACTGCCACCCTACACTACCGCCACCCTCCACTACTGCCACCCTTCACTACCGCAACCCTACACAACTGTCACCCTACACTACCGCCACCCTTCACTACTACCACCCTTCACTACTGCCACCCTACACTAGTGCCACCCTACCCTACTGCCACCCTTCACTACTGCCACCCTATACTACTGCCACCCTTCACTACCACCACCCTCCACTACTGTCACCCTACACTACAGACACCCTCAACTACCACCACCCTCCACTACTGCCACCCTACACTACCGCCACCCCTCACTACTGCCACCCTTCACTTCCGCCACCCTTCACTACCACCACCCTCCTCTACCATCAACCTTCACTTCCACCACCCTCCTCTACCACCAACCTTCTCTACTGCCACCCTTCACTACTGCCACCCTTCACTACCACCACCCTTCATTACCTCCACCCTTCACTACCACCACCCTATTCTACCGTCACTCTGCACTACCAAAACCCTTCACTACTGCCACCCTACCCTACTACCACCCTTCATTACTGCCTCCCTACACTTCTGCCACCCTTCACTACTGCCACCCTACACTACCACCACCCTACACTACTGCCACCCTCCACTACCACCACCCTTCACTACTGCCACCCTTCACTACCGCCACCCTTCACTACCACCACCCTACACTACTGCCACCCTATACTAATGCCACCCTTCACTACCACCACCCTCCACTACTGCCAAGCTACACTACCGCCACCCTCAACTACCACCACCCTCCACTACTGCCATCCTACACTGCTGCCACCCTTCACTACCGCCACCCTTCACTACCGCCACCCTTCACTACCGCCACCCTTCACTACCACCACCCTCCACTACTACCACCCTACACTACCGCCACCCTCAACTACCACCACCCTCCACTTCTGCCACCCTACACTTCCGCCACCCTTCACTACCGCCACATTCGTCTACCTTTAACCTTCACTACCCACCACCCTTCACTACTGCCACCCATAACTACCGCCACCCAACACTACTGCCACCTTATACTACTGCCACCCTTCACTACCACCACCCTTCACTACTGCCACCCTTAACTACCGCCACCCTACACTACTGCCACCTTACACTAATGCCACCCTACACTACCGCCACCCCTCACTGCTGCCACCCTACACTACCGCCACCCTTCACTGCTGCCACCCTACACTACCGCCACCCTACACTACTGCCACCCTACACTACAGCCACCCTTCACTTCTGCCACCTTACACTACCACCACCCTACACTACCGCCACCCTACACTACCGCCACCCTACTATACCTACACCCTTCACTACTGCCACCCTATAGTACTGCCACCCCCCACGACTGCCACCCTTCACTACTGCCACAATACAATACTGGCACCCTACACTCCCACCACCCTAGACTACCGCCACCCTCCACTATCGCCACCGTTCACTACTGCCACCCTTAACTACCGCCACCCTACACTACTGCCACCTTATACTACTGCCACCTTATACTACTGCCACCCTTCACTACCATCACCCTTCACTACTGCCACCCTTAACTAACGCCACCCGACACTACTGCCACCCTACACTACCGCTACCCTTCACTGCTGCCACCCTACACTACCGCCACCCTACACTACTGCCACCCTACACTACAGCCGCCCTTCACTTCTGCCACCCTACACTACCACCACCCTACACCACCGCCACCCTACACTACCGCCAACCTACATTACCTACACCCTACACTAATGCCACCTTACACTACTGCCACCCTACCCTACTACCACCCTTCATTACTGCCTCCCTACACTTCTGCCACCCTTCACTAACGCCACCCTACACAACTGCCACCCTACACTGCCGCCACCCTTCACTACTGCTACCCATCACTACTACCACCCTTCACTATTGCCACCCTCCACTACTGCCACACTTCACTACCGCAACCCTACACAACTGCCACCCTCCACTACTGCCACCCTCCACTACCACCACCACCCACTACTGCCACCCTTCTCTACCGCCATCCTACACTACCGCCACGCTTCACTACTGCCACCCTTCACTACCTCCACTGTTCGCAACTGCCTACCTTCACTAACGCCACCCTCTAATACCTCCACCCTTCACTACCGCCACCCTACACTACTGCCACCCTCCACTACCGCCACCCTTCAGTACCACCACCCTTCACTATTGCCACTCTTCAATACCACCACTTTTCACTACCTTCACCCTTCACTTCTGCCACCCTTTACTACTGCCACCCTTCACTACCTCCACCTTTCACTACTGCCACCCTACACTACTGCCACCCTACACTACCGTCACCCTTCACTATCACCACGCTTCACTACCTCCACCCTTAACTACTGCCACACTTCATTACTGCCACCCTTCATCACCACCACCCTCCACTACTGCCACCTTTCAATACTGCCACCCTTCACTACCGCCAACCTACACAACTGCCACCCTACACTACCGCCACCCTTCACTACTGCCACCCTTCACTACCACCACCCTACACTAGTGCCTCCCTACCCTACTGCCACCCTTCACTACTGCCACCCTACACTTCTGCCACCCTTCACTAACGCCACTCTACACTACAGCCACCCTTCACTACTGCTACCCTTCACTACTACCACCCATCACTATTTCCACCCTCCACTATTGCCATCCTTCACTACCGCCACCCTACACTACTGCTACCCTATACAACCGCCACCCTCCACAACTGCCACCCTTAACTAATGCCACCCTACACTACCGCCACCCTACACAACTGCCACCCTACACTACTGCCACCCTACACTAACACCACCCTACACTTCCGCCACTTTCACTACCACCACCCTACACTACCGCTACCCTACACTACTGCCACCCTATACTACTGCCACCCTTCACTACCACCACCCTCCTCTACTGTCACCCTATACTACAGCCACCCTCAACTACCACCACCCTCCACTACTGCCACCCTACACTAATGCCACCCTTCACTACCGCCACCCTTCACTTCCTCCACCCTTCACTACCACCACCCTCCTCTACCATCAACCTTCACTACCACCACCCTTCACTACTGCCACCCTTCACTACTGCCACCCTTCACTACCACCACCCTTCATTACCTCCACCCTTCACTACCACCACCTTACTCTACCGTCACTCTGCACTACCAAAACCCTTCACTACTGCCACCTTTCACTACTGCCACCCTACACTACCACCACCCTCCACTACTGTCACCCTTCAATACGGCAACCGTACACAACTGCCACCCTCCACTACTGCCACCCTCCACTACCACCACCCTTCACTACTGCCACCCTTCTCTACCGCCACCCTACACTACCGCCACGCTTCACTACTGCCACCCTTCACTACCTCCACTATTCGCAACTGCCTACCTTCACTAACGCCACCCTCTAATACCGCCACCCTTCACTACCGCCACCCTACACTACTGCCACCCTCCACTACCGCCACGCTTCAGTACCACCACCCTTCACTACCGCCACCCTACACTACTGCCACCCTCCACTACCGCCACCCTTCAGTACCACCACCCTTCACTACTGCCACCCTCCACTACCGCCACCCTTCACTACCGCCACCCTACACTACTGCCACCCTCCACTACTGCCACCCTTCACTACCGCCACCCTACACTACTGCCACCCTCCACTACTGCCACCCTTCACTACCGCCACCCTACACTACCGCCACCCTTCACAACCACCACCCTTCACTATCACCATGCTTCACTACCTCCACCCTTAACTACTGGCACCCTTCACTACTGCCACCCTTCACTACCACCACCCTCCACTACCGCCACCTTTCAATACTGCCACCCTTCACTACTGCCACCCTACACAACTGCCACCCTACACTACTGCCACCCTTCACTACTGCCACCCTTCACTACCACCACCCTACACTAGTGCCACCCTACCCTACTGCCACCCTTCACTACTGCCACCCTACACTTCTGCCACCATTCACTAACGCCACTCTACACTACTGCCACCCTACACTACCGCCACCCTTCACTACCACCACCCTTTACTACTGCCACCCTTCATTACCGCCTCCCTTCACTTCCGCCACCCTTCACTACTGCTACCCTTCACTACTACCACCCTTCACTATTGCCACCCTCCACTACTGCCACCCTTCACTTCCGCAACCCTACACAACTGCCACCCTCCACTACTGCCACCCTCCACTACCACCACCCTTCACTACTGCCACCCTTCTCTACCGCCACCCTACACTACCGCCACGCTCCACAACTGCCACCCTTAACTAATGCCACCCTACACTACCGCCACCCTACACAACTGCCACCCTACACTACTGCCACCCTACACTACCACCACCCTACACTTCCGCCACCTTTCACTACCGCCACTCTAAACTACCGCCACCCTACACTACTGCCACCCTATACTACTGCCACCCTTCACTACCACCACCCTCCACTACTGTCACCCTACACTACCGCCACCCTCAACTACCACCACCCTCCACTACTGCAACTCTACACTACCGCCACCCTTCACTACCGCCACCCTTCACTTCCGCCACCCTTCACTACCACCACCCTCCTCTACCATCAACCTTCACTACCACCACCCTTCACTACTGCCTCCCTTCACTACTGCCACCCTTCACTACCACCACCCTTCATTACCTCCACCCTTCACTACCACCACCTTACTCTACCGTCACTCTGCACTACCAAAACCCTTCACTACTGCCACCTTTCACTACTGCCACCCTACACTACCACCACCCTCCACTACTGCCACCCTTCAATACCGCAACCCTACACAACTGCCACCCTCCACTACTGCCACCCTCCACTACCACCACCCTTCACTACTGCCACCCTTCTCTACCGCCACCCTACACTACCGCCACGCTTCACTACTGCCAACCTTCACTACCTCCACTATTCGCAACTGCCTACCTTCACTAACGCCACCCTCTAATACCGCCACCCTTCACTACCGCCACCCTACACTACTGCCACCCTCCACTACCGCCACGCTTCAGTACCACCACCCTTCACTACCGCCACCCTACACTACTGCCACCCTCCACTACCGCCACCCTTCAGTACCACCACCCTTCACTACTGCCACCCTCCACTACCGCCACCCTTCACTACCGCCACCCTACACTACTGCCACCCTCCACTACTGCCACCCTTCACTACCGCCACCCTACACTACTGCCACCCTCCACTACTGCCACCCTTCACTACCGCCACCCTACACTACCGCCACCCTTCACAACCACCACCCTTCACTACCTCCACCCTTAACTACTGGCACCCTTCACTACTGCCACCCTTCACTACCACCACCCTCCACTACCGCCACCTTTCAATACTGCCACCCTTCACTACTGCCACCCTACACAACTGCCACCCTACACTACTGCCACCCTTCACTACTGCCACCCTTCACTACCACCACCCTACACTAGTGCCACCCTACCCTACTGCCACCCTTCACTACTGCCACCCTACACTTCTGCCACCATTCACTAACGCCACTCTACACTACTGCCACCCTACACTACCGCCACCCTTCACTACCACCACCCTTTACTACTGCCACCCTTCATTACCGCCTCCCTTCACTTCCGCCACCCTTCACTACTGCTACCCTTCACTACTACCACCCTTCACTATTGCCACCCTCCACTACTGCCACCCTTCACTTCCGCAACCCTACACAACTGCCACCCTCCACTACTGCCACCCTCCACTACCACCACCCTTCACTACTGCCACCCTTCTCTACCGCCACCCTACACTACCGCCACGCTCCACAACTGCCACCCTTAACTAATGCCACCCTACACTACCGCCACCCTACACAACTGCCACCCTACACTACTGCCACCCTACACTACCACCACCCTACACTTCCGCCACCTTTCACTACCGCCACTCTAAACTACCGCCACCCTACACTACTGCCACCCTATACTACTGCCACCCTTCACTACCACCACCCTCCACTACTGTCACCCTACACTACCGCCACCCTCAACTACCACCACCCTCCACTACTGCAACCCTACACTACCGCCACCCTTCACTACCGCCACCCTTCACTTCCGCCACCCTTCACTACCACCACCCTCCTCTACCATCAACCTTCACTACCACCACCCTTCACTACTGCCTCCCTTCACTACTGCCACCCTTTACTACCACCACCCTTCATTACCTCCACCCTTCACTACCACCACCTTACTCTACCGTCACTCTGCACTACCAAAACCCTTCACTACTGCCACCTTTCACTACTGCCACCCTACACTACCACCACCCTCCACTACTGCCACCCTTCAATACCGCAACCCTACACAACTGCCACCCTCCACTACTGCCACCCTCCACTACCACCACCCTTCACTACTGCCACCCTTCTCTACCGCCACCCTACACTACCGCCACGCTTCACTACTGCCAACCTTCACTACCTCCACTATTCGCAACTGCCTACCTTCACTAACGCCACCCTCTAATACCGCCACCCTTCACTACCGCCACCCTACACTACTGCCACCCTCCACTACCGCCACCCTTCAGTACCACCACCCTTCACTACTGCTACTCTTCAACCACCACTTTTCACTACCTTCACCCTTCACTTCTGCCACCCTTTACTACTGCCACCCTTCACTACCTCCACCTTTCACTACTGCCACCCTCCACTACTGCCACTCTCCACTACCACCACCCTTCACTACTGCCACCCTTCTCTACCGCCACCCTACACTACCGCTACGCTTCACTACTGCCACCCTTCACTACCTCCGCCTTTCACTACAGCCACCCTACACTACTGCCACCCTACACTACCGCTACCCTTCACTATCACCACGCTTCACTACCTCCACCCTTAACTACTGCCACCCTTCACTACTGCCACCCTTCACTACCACCACCCTCCACTACCGCCACCTTTCAATACTGCCACCCTTCACTACCGCCACCGTACACAACTGCCACCCTACACTTCCGCCACCCTTCACTACTGCCACCCTTCACTTCCACCACCCTACACTAGTGCCACCCTACCCTACTGCCACCCTTCACTACTGCCACCCTACACTTCTGCCACCCTTCACTAACGCCACTCTACACTACTGCCACCCTTCATTACCGCCTCCCTTCACTTCCGCCACCCTTCACTACTGCTACCCTTCACTACTACCACCCATCACTATTGCCACCCTCCACTATTGCCATCCTTCACTACCGCCACCCTACACTACTGCCACCCTCCACTACCACCACCCTCCAAAACTGCCACCCTACACTACTGCCACCCTACACTACCACCACCCTAAACTTCTGCCACCTTTCACTACCGCCACCCTTCACTACATCCACCCTTCACTTCTGCCACCCTACACTACCACCTCCCTACATTACCGCCACCCTACACTACCGCCACCCTACACTACCTCCACCCTACAATACTGCCACCCTACACAACCGCCACCCTCCACAACTGCCACCCTGAACTAATGCCACCCTACACTACCGCCACCCTACCCTACTACCACCCTTCATTACTGCCTCCCTACACTTCTGCCACCCTTCACTAACGCCACCCTACACAACTGCCACCCTACACTACCGCCACCCTTCACTACTGCTATCCATCACTACTACCACCCTTCACTATTGCCACCCTCCACTACTGCCACACTTCACTACCGCAACCCTACACAACTGCCACCCTCCACTACTGCCACCCTCCACTACCACCACCACCCACTACTGCCACCCTTCTCTACCGCCACCCTACACTACCGCCACGCTTCACTACTGCCACCCTTCACTACCTCCACTGTTCGCGACTGCCTACCTTCACTAACGCCACCCTCTAATACCTCCACCCTTCACTACCGCCACCCTACACTACTGCCACCCTCCACTACCGCCACCCTTCAGTACCACCACCCTTCACTATTGCCACTCTTCAATACCACCACTTTTCACTACCTTCACCCTTCACTTCTGCCACCCTTTACTACTGCCACCCTTCACTACCTCCACCTTTCACTACTGCCACCCTACACTACTGCCACCCTACACTACCGCCACCCTTCACTATCACCACGCTTCACTACCTCCACCCTTAACTACTGCCACACTTCACTACTGCCACCCTTCACCACCACCACCCTCCACTACTGCCACCTTTCAATACTGCCACCCTTCACTACCGCCAACCTACACAACTGCCACCCTACACTACCGCCACCCTTCACTACTGCCACCCTTCACTACCACCACCCTACACTAGTGCCTCCCTACCCTGCTGCCACCCTTCACTACTGCCACCCTACACTTCTGCCACCCTTCACTAACGCCACTCTACACTTCTGCCACCCTTCACTAACGCCACTCTACACTACAGCCACCCTTCACTACTGCTACCCTTCACTACTACCACCCATCACTATTTCCACCCTCCACTATTGCCATCCTTCACTACCGCCACCCTACACTACTGCCACCCTACACAACCGCCACCCTCCACAACTGCCACCCTTAACTAATACCACCCTACACTACCGCCACCCTACACAACTGCCACCCTACACTACTGCCACCCTACACTACCACCACCCTACACTTCCGCCACTTTCACTACCACCACCCTACACTACCGCCACCCTACACTACTGCCACCCTATACTACTGCCACCCTTCACTACCACCACCCTCCTCTACTGTCACCCTATACTACAGCCACCCTCAACTACCACCACCCTCCACTACTGCCACCCTACACTAATGCCACCCTTCACTACCGCCACCCTTCACTTCCGCCACCCTTCACTACCACCACCCTCCTCTACCATCAACCTTCACTACCTTCACCCTTCACTTCTGCCACCCTTTACTACTTCCACCCTTCACTACCTCCACCTTTCACTACTGCCACCCTACACTACTGCCACCCTACACTACCGCCACCCTTCACTATCACCACGCTTCACTACCTCCACCCTTAACTACTGCCACACTTCACTACTGCCACCCTTCACCACCACCACCCTCCACTACTGCCACCTTTCAATACTGCCACCCTTCACTACCGCCAACCTACACAACTGCCACCCTACACTACCGCCACCCTTCACTACTGCCACCCTTCACTACCACCACCCTACACTAGTGCCTCCCTACCCTACTGCCACCCTTCACTACTGCCACCCTACACTTCTGCCACCCTTCACTAACGCCACTCTACACTTCTGCCACCCTTCACTAACGCCACTCTACACTACAGCCACCCTTCACTACTGCTACCCTTCACTACTACCACCCATCACTATTTCCACCCTCCACTATTGCCATCCTTCACTACCGCCACCCTACACTACTGCCACCCTACACAACCGCCACCCTCCACAACTGCCACCCTTAACTAATGCCACCCTACACTACCGCCACCCTACACAACTGCCACCCTACACTACCACCTCCCTACACTACCGCCACCCTACACTACCGCCACCCTACACTACCTCCACCCTACAATACTGCCACCCTACACAACCGCCACCCTCCACAACTGCCACCCTTAACTAATGCCACCCTACACTACCGCCACCCTACACAACTGCCACCCTACACTACTGCCACCCTACACTACCACCACCCTACACTTCCGCCACCTTTCACTACCGCCACCCTACACTACCGCCACCCTACACTACTGCCACCCTTAACTAACGTCACCTTACACTACTGCCACCCTACACTACCGCCACCCTACACTTCCGCCACCCTACACTACTGCCACCCTACACTACCACCAGCCTACACTTCTGCCACTTTTCACTACCGCCACCCTACACTACCGCCACCCTTCACTGATGCCACACTTCACTACCGCCATATTCGTCTTTCTTCAACCTTCACTACCACCACCCTTCACCACTGCACCCTACACTACCACCACCCTCCACGACCGCCATCCTTCACTACCGCCACATTCGTCTACCTTCAACCTTCACTACCACCACCATTCGCTAAAGCCATCCTTAACTACCGCCACCCTACACTACTGCCACCTTATACTACTGCCACCCTTCACTACCACCACCCTTCACTACTGCCACCCTTTACTACTGCCACCCTACACTACTGCCACCTTATACTACTGCCACTCTCCACTACCACCACCCTTCACTACTGCCACCCTTCTCTACCGCCACCCTACACTACCGCTACGTTTCACTACTGCCACCCTTCACTACCTCCGCCTTTCACTACAGCCACCCTACACTACTGCCACCCTACACTACCGCTACCCTTCACTATCACCACGCTTCACTACCTCCACCCTTAACTACTGCCACCCTTCACTACTGCCACCCTTCACTACCACCACCCTCCACTACCGCCACCTTTCAATACTGCCACCCTTCACTACCGCCACCGTACACAACTGCCACCCTACACTTCCGCCACCCTTCACTACTGCCACCCTTCACTTCCACCACCCTACACTAGTGCCACCCTACCCTACTGCCACCCTTCACTACTGCCACCCTACACTTCTGCCACCCTTCACTAACGCCACTCTACACTACTGCCACCCTTCATTACCGCCTCCCTTCACTTCCGCCACCCTTCACTACTGCTACCCTTCACTACTACCACCCATCACTATTGCCACCCTCCACTATTGCCATCCTTCACTACCGCCACCCTACACTACTGCCACCCTCCACTACCACCACCCTCCAAAACTGCCACCCTACACTACTGCCACCCTACACTACCACCACCCTAAACTTCTGCCACCTTTCACTACCGCCACCCTTCACTACATCCACCCTTCACTTCTGCCACCCTACACTACCACCTCCCTACATTACCGCCACCCTACACTACCGCCACCCTACACTACCTCCACCCTACAATACTGCCACCCTACACAACCGCCACCCTCCACAACTGCCACCCTGAACTAATGCCACCCTACACTACCGCCACCCTACCCTACTACCACCCTTCATTACTGCCTCCCTACACTTCTGCCACCCTTCACTAACGCCACCCTACACAACTGCCACTCTACACTACCGCCACCCTTCACTACTGCTATCCATCACTACTACCACCCTTCACTATTGCCACCCTCCACTACTGCCACACTTCACTACCGCAACCCTACACAACTGCCACCCTCCACTACTGCCACCCTCCACTACCACCACCACCCACTACTGCCACCCTTCTCTACCGCCACCCTACACTACCGCCACGCTTCACTACTGCCACCCTTCACTACCTCCACTGTTCGCGACTGCCTACCTTCACTAACGCCACCCTCTAATACCTCCACCCTTCACTACCGCCACCCTACACTACTGCCACCCTCCACTACCGCCACCCTTCAGTACCACCACCCTTCACTATTGCCACTCTTCAATACCACCACTTTTCACTACCTTCACCCTTCACTTCTGCCACCCTTTACTACTGCCACCCTTCACTACCTCCACCTTTCACTACTGCCACCCTACACTACTGCCACCCTACACTACCGCCACCCTTCACTATCACCACGCTTCACTACCTCCACCCTTAACTACTGCCACACTTCACTACTGCCACCCTTCACCACCACCACCCTCCACTACTGCCACCTTTCAATACTGCCACCCTTCACTACCGCCAACCTACACAACTGCCACCCTACACTACCGCCACCCTTCACTACTGCCACCCTTCACTACCACCACCCTACACTAGTGCCTCCCTACCCTACTGCCACCCTTCACTACTGCCACCCTACACTTCTGCCACCCTTCACTAACGCCACTCTACACTTCTGCCACCCTTCACTAACGCCACTCTACACTACAGCCACCCTTCACTACTGCTACCCTTCACTACTACCACCCATCACTATTTCCACCCTCCACTATTGCCATCCTTCACTACCGCCACCCTACACTACTGCCACCCTACACAACCGCCACCCTCCACAACTGCCACCCTTAACTAATACCACCCTACACTACCGCCACCCTACACAACTGCCACCCTACACTACTGCCACCCTACACTACCACCACCCTACACTTCCGCCACTTTCACTACCACCACCCTACACTACCGCCACCCTACACTACTGCCACCCTATACTACTGCCACCCTTCACTACCACCACCCTCCTCTACTGTCACCCTATACTACAGCCACCCTCAACTACCACCACCCTCCACTACTGCCACCCTACACTAATGCCACCCTTCACTACCGCCACCCTTCACTTCCGCCACCCTTCACTACCACCACCCTCCTCTACCATCAACCTTCACTACCTTCACCCTTCACTTCTGCCACCCTTTACTACTTCCACCCTTCACTACCTCCACCTTTCACTACTGCCACCCTACACTACTGCCACCCTACACTACCGCCACCCTTCACTATCACCACGCTTCACTACCTCCACCCTTAACTACTGCCACACTTCACTACTGCCACCCTTCACCACCACCACCCTCCACTACTGCCACCTTTCAATACTGCCACCCTTCACTACCGCCAACCTACACAACTGCCACCCTACACTACCGCCACCCTTCACTACTGCCACCCTTCACTACCACCACCCTACACTAGTGCCTCCCTACCCTACTGCCACCCTTCACTACTGCCACCCTACACTTCTGCCACCCTTCACTAACGCCACTCTACACTTCTGCCACCCTTCACTAACGCCACTCTACACTACAGCCACCCTTCACTACTGCTACCCTTCACTACTACCACCCATCACTATTTCCACCCTCCACTATTGCCATCCTTCACTACCGCCACCCTACACTACTGCCACCCTACACAACCGCCACCCTCCACAACTGCCACCCTTAACTAATGCCACCCTACACTACCGCCACCCTACACAACTGCCACCCTACACTACCACCTCCCTACACTACCGCCACCCTACACTACCGCCACCCTACACTACCTCCACCCTACAATACTGCCACCCTACACAACCGCCACCCTCCACAACTGCCACCCTTAACTAATGCCACCCTACACTACCGCCACCCTACACAACTGCCACCCTACACTACTGCCACCCTACACTACCACCACCCTACACTTCCGCCACCTTTCACTACCGCCACCCTACACTACCGCCACCCTACACTACTGCCACCCTTAACTAACGTCACCTTACACTACTGCCACCCTACACTACCGCCACCCTACACTTCCGCCACCCTACACTACTGCCACCCTACACTACCACCAGCCTACACTTCTGCCACTTTTCACTACCGCCACCCTACACTACCGCCACCCTTCACTGATGCCACACTTCACTACCGCCATATTCGTCTTTCTTCAACCTTCACTACCACCACCCTTCACCACTGCACCCTACACTACCACCACCCTCCACGACCGCCATCCTTCACTACCGCCACATTCGTCTACCTTCAACCTTCACTACCACCACCATTCGCTAAAGCCATCCTTAACTACCGCCACCCTACACTACTGCCACCTTATACTACTGCCACCCTTCACTACCACCACCCTTCACTACTGCCACCCTTTACTACTGCCACCCTACACTACTGCCACCTTACACTAATGCCACCCTACACTACTGCCACCCTTCACTACTGCCACCCTACACTACCGCCACCCTTCACTGCTGCCACCCTACACTACCGCCATCCTTCACTAACGCCACCCTAAACTACTGCCACCCTCCACTACTGCCACCCTTAACTAATGCCACCCTACACTACTGTCACCCTACACTACCGCCACCCAACACAACCGCCACCCTACACTACTGCCACCCCACACTACAGCCACCCTACAATTCTGCCACTTTTCACTACCGCCACCCTACACTACCGCCACTCTACACTAATGCCACCCTTAACTAACGCCACCCTACACTACTGCCACCCTACACTACTGCCACCTTACACTACTGCTACCCTACACTACTGCCACCCTACACTACCACCACCCTCCACTTCTGCCACCTTTCACTACCGCCACCCTACACTACCACCACCCTACACTACTGCCACCCTACACTCCCACCACCCTAGACTACCGCCACCCTCCACTATTGCCACCCTTCACTACTGCCACCCTACACTACTGCCACCCTAAACTACGACCACCCTACACTACCGCCACCCTCAACTACTGCCACCCTTCACTACTACCATCCTTCACTACTGCCACCCTTCACTACCACCACCCTACACTACTCCCACCCTATACTACTGCCACCCTTCACTACCACCAACCTCCACTACTGCCACCCTTCACTACTGCTACCCTACACTACTGCCACCCTACACTACCGCCACCCAACACAACCGCCACCCTACACTACTGCCACCCCACACTACAGCCACCCTACAATTCTGCCACCTTTCACTACAGCCACCCTACACTACTGCCACTCTACACTAATGCCACCCTTAACTAACGCCACCCTACAATACTGCCACCCTACACTACTGCCACCCTACACTACCAACACCCTACACTTCTGCCACCTTTCACTACCGCCACCCTACACTACCACCACCCTAAACTACCGCCACCCTTCACTACCACTACCCTCCACTACTGCCACCCTACACTTCCGCCACCATTCACTACCGCCACCCTTCACTACCACCACATTCGTCTACCTTCAACCTTCACTGTCACCACCCTTCACTACTGCCACCCTTAACTACCACCACTCTACACTACTGCCACCTTATACTACTGCCACCCTTCACTACCACCACCCTTCACTACTGCCACCCTACACTAATGCCACCTTACACTAATGCCCCCCCATACTAACGCCACTTTTCACTACTGCCACCCTACACTACCGCCACCCTTCACTGTTGCCACCCTACACTACCGCAACCCTACACTACTGCCACCCTACACTACAGCCACCCTTCACTTCTGCCACCCTTCACTACCACCACCCTACACTACCGCTCACCCTACACTACCGCCACCCTACACTACCTACACCCTACACTACTGCCACCCTACACTACCGCCACCCTCCACTACTGCCACCCTTCACTAACGCCACCCTACACTACCGCCACCCTACACTTCCGCCTCCTTTCACTACCCCCACCCTACACTACCGCCACCTTACAATACTGCCACCCTACACTCCCACTACCCTAGACTACTGCCACCCTCTATTATCGCCACCCTTCACTACTGCCACCCTTCACTACTGCCACCCTATACTACCACCACCCTACACTACCGCCACCTCCACTTCCGCCACCCTTCACTACTGCCACCTTTCACTACCGCCACCCTTCACTTCCCCCACCCTTCTCTACCGCCACCCTCCTCTACCATCAACCTTCACTACCACTACCCTCCACTACTGCCACCCTACACTACTGTCACTCTCCACTACCACCATCCTTCACTACTGCCACCCTTCACTACTGCCACCCTACACTACCGCCACCCTCCACTACTGCCACTCTTCACTACCGCAACCCTACAAAACCGCCACACTACACAACTGCCTCCCTCCACTACCACCACCCTTCACTACTGCCAATCTTCAATACCACCACTTTTCACTACCTTCACCCTCACTTCTGCCACCCTTTACTACTGCCACCCTTCACTACCTCCACCTTTCATTACTTCCACCCTACACTACTGCCACCCTACACTACCCCCACCCTTCACTATCCCCACGCTTCACTACCTCCACCCTTAACTACTGCCACCCTTCACTACCACCACCCTCCACTACCGCCACCTTTCACTACTGCCACCCTTCACTACCGCCACCCTACACAACTGCCACCCTACACTACCGCCACCCTTCACTACTGCCACCCTTCACTACCGCCAACCTACACTAGTGCCACCCTACACTAGTGCCACCCTACCCTACTGCCACCCTTCACTATTGCCACCCTACACTTCTGCCACCCTTCACTAACGCCACTCTACACTACTGCCACCCTACACTACCGCCACCCTTCACTACCACCACCCTTTACTACTGCCACCCTTCATTACCGCCTCCCTTCACTTCCGCCACCCTTCACTACTGCTACCCTTCACTACTTCCACCCTTCACTATTGCCACCCTCCACTACTGCCACCCTTCACTACCTCAACCCTACACAACTGCCACCCTCCACTACTGCCACCCTCCACTACCACCACCCTTCACTACTGCCACCCTTCTCTACCGCCACCCTACACTACTCCCACCCTATACTCCTGCCACCCTTCACTACCACCAACCTCCACTACTGCCACCCTTCACTACTGCTACCCTACACTACTGCCACCCTACACTACCGCCACCCAACACAACCGCCACCCTACACTACTGCCACCCCACACTACAGCCACCCTACAATTCTGCCACCTTTCACTACAGCCACCCTACTCTACCGCCACTCTACACTAATGCCACCCTTAACTAACGCCACCCTACACTACTGCCACCCTACACTACTGCCACCTTACACTACTGCTACCCTACACTACTGCCACCCTACACTACCAACACCCTACACTTCTGCCACCTTTCACTACCGCCACCCTACACTACCGCCACCCTACACTACTGCCACCCTACACTCCCACCACCCTAAACTACCGCCACCCTCCACTATCACCACCCATCACAACTGCCACCCTACACTACTGCCACCCTACACTACCACCACCCTACACTATCGCCACCCTTCACTACCACTACCCTCCACTACCGCCACCCTTCACTACCACTACCCTCCACTACTGCCACCCTACATTTCCGCCACCATTCACTACCGCCACCCTTCACTACCACCACATTCGTCTACCTTCAACCTTCACTGTCACCACCCTTCACTACTGCCACCCTTAACTACCACCACTCTACACTACTGCCACCTTATACTACTGCCACCCTTCACTACCACCACCCTTCACTACTGCCACCCTACACTAATGCCACCTTACACTAATGCCCCCCCATACTAACGCCACTTTTCACTACTGCCACCCTACACTACCGCCACCCTTCACTGTTGCCACCCTACACTACCGCAACCCTACACTACTGCCACCCTACACTACAGCCACCTTTCACTTCTGCCACCCTTCACTACCACCACCCTACACTACCGCTCACCATACACTACCGCCACCCTACACTACCTACACCCTACACTACTGCCACCCTACACTACCGCCACCCTCCACTACTGCCACCCTTCACTAACGCCACCTTACACTACCGCCACCCTACACTTCCGCCTCCTTTCACTACCCCCACCCTACACTACCGCCACCTTACAATACTGCCACCCTACACTACTGCCACCCTACACTACCGCCACCCTTCACTATCACCACGCTTCACTACCTCCACCCTTAACTACTGCCACACTTCACTACTGCCACCCTACACTACCGCCACCCTTCACTATCACCACGCTTCACTACCTCCACCCTTAACTTCCGCCACTTTCACTACCACCACCCTACACTACCGCCACCCTACACTACTGCCACCCTATACTACTGCCACCCTTCACTACCACCACCCTCCTCTACTGTCACCCTATACTACAGCCACCCTCAACTACCACCACCCTCCACTACTGCCACCCTACACTAATGCCACCCTTCACTACCGCCACCCTTCACTTCCGCCACCCTTCACTACCACCACCCTCCTCTACCATCATCCTTCACTACCTTCACCCTTCACTTCTGCCACCCTTTACTACTTCCACCCTTCACTACCTCCACCTTTCACTACTGCCACCCTACACTACTGCCACCCTACACTACCGCCACCCTTCACTATCACCACGCTTCACTACCTCCACCCTTAACTACTGCCACACTTCACTACTGCCACCCTTCACCACCACCACCCTCCACTACTGCCACCTTTCAATACTGCCACCCTTCACTACCGCCAACCTACACAACTGCCACCCTACACTACCGCCACCCTACACTACCGCCACCCTTCACTATCACCACGCTTCACTACCTCCACCCTTAACTTCCGCCACTTTCACTACCACCACCCTACACTACCGCCACCCTACACTACTGCCACCCTATACTACTGCCACCCTTCACTACCACCACCCTCCTCTACTGTCACCCTATACTACAGCCACCCTCAACTACCACCACCCTCCACTACTGCCACCCTACACTAATGCCACCCTTCACTACCGCCACCCTTCACTTCCGCCACCCTTCACTACCACCACCCTCCTCTACCATCATCCTTCACTACCTTCACCCTTCACTTCTGCCACCCTTTACTACTTCCACCCTTCACTACCTCCACCTTTCACTACTGCCACCCTACACTACTGCCACCCTACACTACCGCCACCCTTCACTATCACCACGCTTCACTACCTCCACCCTTAACTACTGCCACACTTCACTACTGCCACCCTTCACCACCACCACCCTCCACTACTGCCACCTTTCAATACTGCCACCCTTCACTACCGCCAACCTACACAACTGCCACCCTACACTACCGCCACCCTTCACTACTGCCACCCTTCACTACCACCACCCTACACTAGTGCCTCCCTACCCTACTGCCACCCTTCACTACTGCCACCCTACACTTCTGCCACCCTTCACTAACGCCACTCTACACTTCTGCCACCCTTCACTAACGCCACTCTACACTACAGCCACCCTTCACTACTGCTACCCTTCACTACTACCACCCATCACTATTTCCACCCTCCACTATTGCCATCCTTCACTACCGCCACCCTACACTACTGCCACTCTACACAACCGCCACCCTCCACAACTGCCACCCTTAACTAATGCCACCCTACACTACCGCCACCCTACACAACTGCCACCCTACACTACCACCTCCCTACACTACCGCCACCCTACACAACTGCCACCCTACACTACTGCCACCCTACACTACCACCACCCTACACTTCCGCCACCTTTCACTGTCGCCACCCTACACTACCGCCACCCTACACTACTGCCACCCTTAACTAACGTCACCTTACACTACTGCCACCCTACACTACCGCCACCCTACACTTCCGCCACCCTACACTACTGCCACCCTACACTACCACCAGCCTACACTTCTGCCACTTTTCACTACCGCCACCCTACACTACCGCCACCCTTCACTGATGCCACACTTCACTACCGCCATATTCGTCTTTCTTCAACCTTCACTACCACCACCCTTCACCACTGCACCCTACACTACCACCACCCTCCACGACCGCCATCCTTCACTACCGCCACATTCGTCTACCGTCAACCTTCACTACCACCACCATTCGCTAAAGCCATCCTTAACTACCGCCACCCTACACTACTGCCACCTTATACTACTGCCACCCTTCACTACCACCACCCTTCACTACTGCCACCCTTAACTACTGCCACCCTACACTACTGCCACCTTACACTAATGCCACCCTACACTACTGCCACCCTTCACTACTGCCACCCTACACTACCGCCACCCTTCACTGCTGCCACCCTACACTACCGCCATCCTTCACTAACGCCACCCTAAACTACTGCCACCCTCCACTACTGCCACCCTTAACTAATGCCACCCTACACTACTGTCACCCTACACTACCGCCACCCAACACAACCGCCACCCTACACTACTGCCACCCCACACTACAGCCACCCTACAATTCTGCCACCTTTCACTACCGCCACCCTACACTACCGCCACTCTACACTAATGCCACCCTTAACTAACGCCACCCTACACTACTGCCACCCTACACTACTGCCACCTTACACTACTGCTACCCTACACTACTGCCACCCTACACTACCACCACCCTACACTTCTGCCACCTTTCACTACCGCCACCCTACACTACCACCACCCTACACTACTGCCACCCTACACTCCCACCACCCTAGACTACCGCCACCCTCCACTATTGCCACCCTTCACTACTGCCACCCTACACTACTGCCACCCTACACTACGACCACCCTACACTACCGCCACCCTCAACTACTGCCACCCTTCACTACTACCATCCTTCACTACTGCCACCCTTCACTACCACCACCCTACACTACTCCCACCCTATACTACTGCCACCCTTCACTACCACCAACCTCCACTACTGCCACCCTTCACTACTGCTACCCTACACTACTGCCACCCTACACTACTGCCACCCTACACTACCGCCACCCAACACAACCGCCACCCTACACTACTGCCACCCTACACAACCGCCACCCTCCACAACTGCCACCCTTAACTAATGCCACCCTACACTACCGCCACCCTACACAACTGCCACCCTACACTACCACCTCCCTACACTACCGCCACCCTACACAACTGCCACCCTACACTACTGCCACCCTACACTACCACCACCCTACACTTCCGCCACCTTTCACTGTCGCCACCCTACACTACCGCCACCCTACACTACTGCCACCCTTAACTAACGTCACCTTACACTACTGCCACCCTACACTACCGCCACCCTACACTTCCGCCACCCTACACTACTGCCACCCTACACTACCACCAGCCTACACTTCTGCCACTTTTCACTACCGCCACCCTACACTACCGCCACCCTTCACTGATGCCACACTTCACTACCGCCATATTCGTCTTTCTTCAACCTTCACTACCACCACCCTTCACCACTGCACCCTACACTACCACCACCCTCCACGACCGCCATCCTTCACTACCGCCACATTCGTCTACCGTCAACCTTCACTACCACCACCATTCGCTAAAGCCATCCTTAACTACCGCCACCCTACACTACTGCCACCTTATACTACTGCCACCCTTCACTACCACCACCCTTCACTACTGCCACCCTTAACTACTGCCACCCTACACTACTGCCACCTTACACTAATGCCACCCTACACTACTGCCACCCTTCACTATTGCCACCCTACACTACCGCCACCCTTCACTGCTGCCACCCTACACTACCGCCATCCTTCACTAACGCCACCCTAAACTACTGCCACCCTCCACTACTGCCACCCTTAACTAATGCCACCCTACACTACTGTCACCCTACACTACCGCCACCCAACACAACCGCCACCCTACACTACTGCCACCCCACACTACAGCCACCCTACAATTCTGCCACCTTTCACTACCGCCACCCTACACTACCGCCACTCTACACTAATGCCACCCTTAACTAACGCCACCCTACACTACTGCCACCCTACACTACTGCCACCTTACACTACTGCTACCCTACACTACTGCCACCCTACACTACCACCACCCTACACTTCTGCCACCTTTCACTACCGCCACCCTACACTACCACCACCCTACACTACTGCCACCCTACACTCCCACCACCCTAGACTACCGCCACCCTCCACTATTGCCACCCTTCACTACTGCCACCCTACACTACTGCCACCCTACACTACGACCACCCTACACTACCGCCACCCTCAACTACTGCCACCCTTCACTACTACCATCCTTCACTACTGCCACCCTTCACTACCACCACCCTACACTACTCCCACCCTATACTACTGCCACCCTTCACTACCACCAACCTCCACTACTGCCACCCTTCACTACTGCTACCCTACACTACTGCCACCCTACACTACCGCCACCCAACACAACCGCCACCCTACACTACAGCCACCCCACACTACAGCCACCCTACAATTCTGCCACCTTTCACTACAGCCACCCTACACTACTGCCACTCTACACTAATGCCACCCTTAACTAACGCCACCCTACACTACTGCCACCCTACACTACTGCCACCCTACACTACCAACACCCTACACTTCTGCCACCTTTCACTACCGCCACCCTACACTACCACCACCCTAAACTACCGCCACCCTCCACTATCACCACCCATCACTACTGCCACCCTACACTACTGCCACCCTACACTACCACCACCCTACACTACCACCACCCTTCACTACCGCCACCCTTCACTACCGCCACCCTTCACTACCACTACCCTCCACTACTGCCACCCTACACTTCCGCCACCATTCACTACCGCCACCCTTCACTACCACCACATTCGTCTACCTTCAACCTTCACTGTCACCACCCTTCACTACTGCCACCCTTAACTACCACCACTCTACACTACTGCCACCTTATACTACTGCCACCCTTCACTACCACCACCCTTCACTACTGCCACCCTACACTAATGCCACCTTACACTAATGCCCCCCCATACTAACGCCACTTTTCACTACTGCCACCCTACACTACCGCCACCCTTCACTGTTGCCACCCTACACTACCGCAACCCTACACTACTGCCACCCTACACTACAGCCACCCTTCACTTCTGCCACCCTTCACTACCACCACCCTACACTACCGCTCACCCTACACTACCGCCACCCTACACTACCTACACCCTACACTACTGCCACCCTACACTACCGCCACCCTCCACTACTGCCACCCTTCACTAACGCCACCCTACACTACCGCCACCCTACACTTCCGCCTCCTTTCACTACCCCCACCCTACACTACCGCCACCTTACAATACTGCCACCCTACACTCCCACCACCCTAGACTACTGCCACCCTCTATTATCGCCACCCTTCACTACTGCCACCCTCCACTACTGCCACCCTACACTACTGTCACTCTGCACTACCACCATCCTTCACTACTGCCACCCTTCACTACTGCCACCCTACACTACCGCCACCCTCCACTACTGCCACTCTTCACTACCGCAACCCTACAAAACCGCCACACTACACAACTGCCACCCTCCACTACCACCACCCTTCACTACTGCCAATCTTCAATACCACCACTTTTCACTACCTTCACCCTCACTTCTGCCACCCTTTACTACTGCCACCCTTCACTACCTCCACCTTTCATTACTTCCACCCTACACTACTGCCACCCTACACTACCCCCACCCTTCACTATCCCCACGCTTCACTACCTCCACCCTTAACTACTGCCACCCTTCACTACCACCACCCTCCACTACCGCCACCTTTCACTACTGCCACCCTTCACTACCGCCACCCTACACAACTGCCACCCTACACTACCGCCACCCTTCACTACTGCCACCCTTCACTACCGCCAACCTACACTAGTGCCACCCTACACTAGTGCCACCCTACCCTACTGCCACCCTTCACTATTGCCACCCTACACTTCTGCCACCCTTCACTAACGCCACTCTACACTACTGCCACCCTACACTACCGCCACCCTTCACTACCACCACCCTTTACTACTGCCACCCTTCATTACCGCCTCCCTTCACTTCTGCCACCCTTCACTACTGCTACCCTTCACTACTACCACCCTTCACTATTGCCACCCTCCACTACTGCCACCCTTCACTACCTCAACCCTACACAACTGCCACCCTCCACTACTGCCACCCTCCACTACCACCACCCTTCACTACTGCCACCCTTCTCTACCGCCACCCTACACTACTCCCACCCTATACTACTGCCACCCTTCACTACCACCAACCTCCACTACTGCCACCCTTCACTACTGCTACCCTACACTACTGCCACCCTACACTACCGCCACCCAACACAACCGCCACCCTACACTACTGCCACCCCACACTACAGCCACCCTACAATTCTGCCACCTTTCACTACAGCCACCCTACACTACCGCCACTCTACACTAATGCCACCCTTAACTAACGCCACCCTACACTACTGCCACCCTACACTACTGCCACCTTACACTACTGCTACCCTACACTACTGCCACCCTACACTACCACCACCCTACACTTCTGCCACCTTTCACTACCGCCACCCTACACTACCGCCACCCTACACTACTGCCACCCTACACTCCCACCACCCTAAACTACCGCCACCCTCCACTATCACCACCCATCACAACTGCCACCCTACACTACTGCCACCCTACACTACCACCACCCTACACTACCACCACCCTTCACTACCGCCACCCTTCACTACCGCCACCCTTCACTACCACTACCCTCCACTACTGCCACCCTACATTTCCGCCACCATTCACTACCGCCACCCTTCACTACCACCACATTCGTCTACCTTCAACCTTCACTGTCACCACCCTTCACTACTGCCACCCTTAACTACCACCACTCTACACTACTGCCACCTTATACTACTGCCACCCTTCACTACCACCACCCTTCACTACTGCCACCCTACACTAATGCCACCTTACACTAATGCCCCCCCATACTAACGCCACTTTTCACTACTGCCACCCTACACTACCACCACCCTTCACTGTTGCCACCCTACACTACCGCAACCCTACACTACTGCCACCCTACACTACAGCCACCTTTCACTTCTGCCACCCTTCACTACCACCACCCTACACAACCGCTCACCCTACACTACCGCCACCATACACTACCTACACCCTACACTACTGCCACCCTACACTACCGCCACCCTCCACTACTGCCACCCTTCACTAACGCCACCTTACACTACCGCCACCCTACACTTCCGCCTCCTTTCACTACCCCCACCCTACACTACCGCCACCTTACAATACTGCCACCCTACACTCCCACCACCCTAGACTACTGCCACCCTCTATTATCGCCACCCTTCACTACTGCCACCCTTCACTACTGCCACCCTACACTACCACCACCCTACACTACCGCCACCTCCACTTCCGCCACCCTTCACTACTGCCACCTTTCACTACCGCCACCCTTCACTTCCCCCACCCTTCTCTACCGCCACCCTCCTCTACCATCAACTTTCACTACCACTACCCTCCACTACTGCCACCCTACACTACTGTCACTCTCCACTACCACCATCCTTCACTACTGCCACCCTTCACTACTGCCACCCTACACTACCGCCACCCTCCACTACTGCCACTCTTCACTACCGCAACCCTACAAAACCGCCACACTACACAACTGCCACCCTCCACTACCACCACCCTTCACTACTGCCAATCTTCAATACCACCACTTTTCACTACCTTCACCCTCACTTCTGCCACCCTTTACTACTGCCACCCTTCACTACCTCCACCTTTCATTACTTCCACCCTACACTACTGCCACCCTACACTACCCCCACCCTTCACTATCCCCACGCTTCACTACCTCCACCCTTAACTACTGCCACCCTTCACTACCACCACCCTCCACTACCGCCACCTTTCACTACTGCCACCCTTCACTACCGCCACCCTACACAACTGCCACCCTACACTAGCGCCACCCTTCACTACTGCCACCCTTCACTACCGCCAACCTACACTAGTGCCACCCTACACTAGTCCCACCCTACCCTACTGCCACCCTTCACTACTGCCACCCTACACTTCTGCCACCCTTCACTAACGCCACTCTACACTACTGCCACCCTACACTACCGCCACCCTTCACTACCACCACCCTTTACTACTGCCACCCTTCATTACCGCCTCCCTTCACTTCCGCCACCCTTCACTACTGCTACCCTTCACTACTACCACCCTTCACTATTGCCACCCTCCACTACTGCCACCCTTCACTACCTCAACCCTACACAACTGCCACCCTCCACTACTGCCACCCTCCACTACCACCACCCTTCACTACTGCCACCCTTCTCTACTGCCACCCTACACTACCGCCACGCTCCACAACTGCCACCCTTAACTAATGCCACCCTACACTACCGCCACCCTATACAACTGCCACCCTACACTACTGCCACCCTACACTAACACCACCCTACACTTCCGCCACCTTTCACTACCGCCACCCTACACTACCGCCACCCTACACTACTGCCACCCTATACTACTGCCACCCTTCACTACCACCACCCTCCACTACTGTCACCCTACACTTCTGCCACCCTCAACTACCACCACCCTCCACTACTGGAACCCTACACTACCGCCACCCTTCACTACCTCCACCCTTCACTACCACCACCTTACTCTAACGTCACTCTGCACTACCAAAACCCTTCACTACTACCACCTTTCACTACTGCCACCATACACTACTGCCACCCTTCACTTCCGCCACCCTTCACTACCACCACCCTCCTCTACCATCAACCTTCACTACCACCACCCTTCACTTTTGCCACCCTTCACTACTGCCACCCTTCACTACCACCACCCTTCATTACCTCCATCCTTCACTACCACCGCCTTACTCTACCGTCACTCTGCACTACCAAAACCCTTCACTACTGCCACCTTTCACTACTGCCACCCTACACTACCACCACCCTCCACTACTGCCACCCTTCAATACCGCAACCCTACACAGCTGCCACCCTCCTCTACTACCACCCTCCACTACCACCACCCTTCACTACTGCCACCCTTCTCTACCGCCACCCTACACTACCGCCACGCTTCACTACTTCCACCCTTCACTACCTCCACTATTCGCAACTGCCTGCCTTCACTAACGCCACCCTTCACCACCGCCACCCTACACTACTGCTACCCTCCACTACTGCCACCCTTCAGTACCACCACCCTTCACTACTGCCCCTCTTCAATACCACCACTTTTCACTACCTTCACCCTTCACTTCTGCCACCCTTTACTACTGCCACACTTCACTACCTCCACCTTTCACTACTGCCACCCCAGCAAACCATTTTAGGTTGCCACAACATATCTGGAAAGTATTTGAAAGGATTGGAAACGTTTGTTTTGTCGTATCAGATACGATATTGTGTGTGGACTTAAATAGGTTTCCAAAACTTATAACCAAGACATATGTATCTAACACTAATTTGAGATGTTGTGGCAACTTTACACTCCTAACATGAGTCATTCATAATCCATTCATACACCAATATGAATCTCTTGTGAAAGGTTTGAGCCTTATCTGAACCCTTTTCACATCTTTGTGTTTAAAGTTAAATTTCTTGAAATTAAATTATATTATTTTATATTATATTATATTATTTTTATTATATTTTATTTTATAATGTATTATTATTTTTCTTATATTTTTTTATATTATATTATTGTTTTCAATTTAAATATTAAAACCAATTTAAGGGTAAAAAAATCAAATAATTTATATTTCTTTTATTATTTACTAACAAATCAGCAAAAATACAAAAAAATATGACCTATATAATTATATATATAATATATAAATAAATAATATATATATGTCGTACCTAGTAGCCAGAATGCACTTTTTGGCCTACTATGCAAGGCCAGATTTGCCTAATAAGCCAAGTTTTCCTGAATTAATATATTTTCTCTAATTTTTTTCTTATGAAATGATAAAGCTACCCATTTCATTATGTATGAGGTCATTTTTTTTTTATTGGAGTTAAAATTAACGTAGATATGTGACCGAACCTAACCAACCCTACCTAACCTAACCTAACCTATCTTTATAGGTTAGGTTAGGTTAGGTAGCCGAAAAAGTTAGGTTAGGTTAGGTTAGGTAGGGTAGGTAGTCGAAAAACAATTAATTCATGAAAAATTGGCTTATTAGGCAAATCGGGCCTTGCATAGTAGGCCAAAAAGTGCGTTCTGGCTACTAGGTACGACATATATATAAATAATTTATATAATATAAATATATATATATATATATATATATATATATATATATATATATATATATATATATATATATATATATATATATATATATATATATATATATATATATATATAAGAATGTAGTGTAATAGTATATATTATATATATTATATATTATATATTATATATATATATATATATATATATATATATATATATATATATATATATATATTGATATTTATATATAAATATATATATAAATAATATACATATAAATAATATATATATATATATATAAATAATATATATATATATATATATATATATATATATATATAAATAATATATATATATAAATAATATATATATATATAAATAATATATATATGATAACCATCTTTGTAACCTATATGTAACTCCCTCTTTGTAACAAAGTTCAAATAAAGCAAATATATATGTGTACATACAAAAGAATGGGAGTGGTAGAAGATAATATTAGTGTTTAGTGAGTGACCACAAGGTCTCCTCTGAATACTTTATTTTCTTCTCAGAGGCTATGGGTCCCCACATTGGCACCAGAGGTTTTCCTCACAAACTTTTTATATAATATATATATATAAATAATATATATATAAAAGTAAAACTAGCTAGTTATACGTAGATATATGATAACTAACCAACCCTACCAAACCTAACCTATATATATATATATATATATATATATATATATATATATATATATATATATATATATATATATATATATATATATAGATATATGATAACTAACCAACCCTACCAAACCTAACCTATATATATATATATATATATATATATATATATATATATATATATATATATATATATATATATATATATATATATATATATATATATATTATAATATATATACACACATATATATATATAGGTTATATATAGGAATCTATATGTGTCTATATATAGACACATATAGATTCTTCTATATAGACATTAGATCAGCGGTACGCCATGCATCAGGCTCGCCACCATTTTCAGTATTCGTCATATCCAAGTCTGCTGTGTGATGCACATGTCTTCTTGCTCCACCACCCTGTAATGAAATATTGTTAGTTACTAATTGTTTTCAATAATACATTATTTTATTATATAATATTTAATTTATTAATTAAAAACCGTTTCCATATTATAGAAAAAAAAAACTAAAACAAGAATCTATATAAAACTATAGAATAGAACAGAATAATAGTATAGAATCTATATAGAATCTATATATCATATATATATTTATATAAATTAATATATATATATATAAATATATATATATATATATTTATATATATATATTATTATATCCTGCATTATTCCAGTCCATTATTAGAGATAGTAGCCACCTCTTATTTTGGTTTTCTTTCATTATTAGTGCTCAGAAAATTAAATATATCTACATATTTAGTCTAAATCAGTTACATTATTTTATCTTATTCATAGCATAAATGTTCTCAAAGATTACTAAAAAGAAATTGAATTAGACTACAGCAAATTGGCAAAATTTACCTTGTATCTGTTTCCACCGAGTTTGTTTGGGGCGTTCTTCAACATATCAGCAATACTTGTCTCAACATCTCTTTCAGTTGCATTAGTGTGGGTGTTGATACAGGCTTCTGGAAATTTATAAGAATTAATTAATATATATATTTATAATTCACTTTGCCATTCCACAGTCCTCTCGTCCTTCCCACTTCCCCGTCCCCGCATCATCCCCACTATTCCCACTTCCCTGTCCCATCGTCCTCCTTACCATTTTCCCCTCCCCTGTCCCTTCTTCCTCCCCCACCATCTCCCATTCACCTGTCCCTTTGTCCTCCCCAGCATTCCCCTGTCCCCACCATCCCCAACTCCCCAGTCCCCTCGTCCTCCCCACCATTACCCTCTCCTCTGTCCCCTCGTCTTCCCCACCATCCCCCCCTCTCGTCCTCCCCACCATTCCAAACTACCTCATCCGATGCATTCTATAATGGTCTGATGCTTCCATCAGAAAATTGGGAACATCAAATGATCTGATATTCCCATCACTGAAAAATAAGAACAGCTAAAAAAATGAAATGAAAAAAATAAAAAAAATAAACTATACTCATGAAATGAACAGTATGGTAAACAACACAGCTCAATTTCAATGCAATGTCACACAAAATTATTAAATCGAAATGAAAATAAATTGAAATCTATGAAAATTCAAATTATCAATGCAATCGGAAATATTGAAATAATATCGCAACATAATATAGTGTGGGTTGCTCTTACGTGCAACAGACGGTGCTGTTTTTCAAAAAAGGCATGGTTTTACCTGTCACAAGTGTGGCATCTATACTTATACTCACGAAATGAACGGTATGGTAAACAACATAGCTCAATTGCAATGCAATATCACAATAACATTTAATAACAATAATAACAATAACATTTAAATATACTTTAAGATATAATCTAGAAGAAAATAAGAACATTGAAACGGTTCATGAACTCGATTTCAATAAAGGACACTATGGGGAACTTTGAAAAACAGTTAATGAGTATAATTAGACAGACTTGCTGCTAGGCAGAGGAGTAAATAATGAGATATATGGCAAATTTTGCAAAATATACGGCACACAAACATTCATACCCAAACAAAGCAAAATGCTAGGTAAGAAGAAAGCAGTTGGCCCGTAGGGGAAAGGAGATACCCACAAGACTGGAATACAAGTCATTAACAAGCACACAAGTACTACACCACACAACAACCGCACTACTACCAGAACTGGACGAATCACTACCAAAACAACACATTGCACATCACTACCAAAACAACACAACACAACACAAGCATTGGCAAAGAATTATAGACCAGTTGCACTAACATCCCACATAATAAAATTATTTGAGAGTGATCAGGAGTCAGGTTACTAGTTTTATAGAGACCAATGACCTCCACAATCCAGGCCAACATGGATTTAGAGCAGGAAGATATTGAAATACCTCTTACAGCTATCTCTCATGTCCTCTACTTGTACAGTACAGCTACTTGACCATTACGACAAAATCACTGAGATATGAGATAATGATGATACTAACCTCATCTACTCAGACTCCAACCCACTCATATTAAATAATGATGTAAACAATAAATTAAAAAAAAAATCCACTTATTAATGTCAACCAACAAACTCACACTAAACATAGAAAGGACCTACAACATCTTACTTGGGAGCAAATCAACAAATGCAATTCATCTACAGTTACACAATGTTAACATCAGAAATAAAAAAGATGGTAAGTTCCTTGGTCTATACTTAGATCTGCCCGAAACGCTATGAGTGCTAGTTGCTTTACAAGAATGTATAACTTCAAGTCATTGTACTTTCCCCCAATGTACCTTCTTGTATATAAAGAAAAAATAAATAAATAAACACATAATAAATCAATACTTACTAAATTTTGTCTATTATGTAGCAAAGAAGCAGGTCTACGGAAGGCTTTTCTGTTGAGTTCGAAGCCCAGATTACTCGTGGTCTCTGAAATAAGTTAAGATTATAAGTATAAAATTTATTAAACCAAATAATAAATCCGGTATTGCTCAATTTCAGATGCAGACGTACTGAATGATATATCAGACTGTCAGCATGGTATTCGATCTGGAAGGTCCAGTGTAACGAATTTACTCAGTTTCTATGATCGAGCCACAGAGATCTATAAAGAATTCTGATCAAGAAAGAGATCTAGGGGTGGTTTTAGATAGAAAACTATAACCTGAGGATCATATTAAGAACATTCTGCGAGGGGCCTATGCTACACTTTTTAACTTTAGAATTGCTTTTAAATACATAGGTCAAAAAGTTTTAAAAGTTTTAAAAGTTTTTTAAACCTCTCGTGTATCATGAGTGTGGAAAAGTTTCAGATGGTGCATTCAGATGATGAATATTACCTAGTTCCTTCATCTGGGAAGAATGAACACATATTGGTGCATTCGGATGATAAAAACTAACTACTGTAGTTCAATTGATCAACAGACTGTATATCATATGCAGACTGTATGTGGATCTGCGGGCCACTCCAAACAACAGCCTGGTGGACCAAGCTCCACCAGGCCTAAAGCACAAAGTGATATAGATGTGATAGAGAAACTAGGTCAAATGGAGGAGTAGGTCTGTATATTAAACAGCACCTGACGTGCACAGAGCTACTAAACTCAATGTGGTGGTAGAGTGGTGGGGGGGGGGGGGGGAACATTGCAGAAAAAAACAAAAATACAATTTGGTCAACAAAACAGCATTGTTTAAAATAGAAGACATGGGTTGACATTTTGGGGGTAAGGTAGGTTACATTGAGTTAATTAGTTAGTACTTAGTTTTTATCTTAAACTGGTTGGGAGAGGTACAGTGTTGCTGTGCTGGTGAAAGAACACCAAAAGGTAAATTAAATAATGATTGCGAATCCACAAGAAGTTGACATAATAGCGCTAGAGATCTGCAATCAGGATGATAAACTTTCCTTAAAGAATTTGACAAACACTTGCTGATAGGACATGAAGTAAATGAAATGTATGTCAAGTTTTGTGAAATATATGATAAAAGCACAACAAAATTTGTACCAAAGGAGAGATGCAGAACTAGGAAAAGGGGTTTGTTCAACAGAAATTGCGAGAGGGCCTGAGACCCAAACACACACAAATGGAATCAATATATAGCAAGAGGCCAAATCCCCAAACATACAAGCGATGCAAAGATGCGAGAAACAGCAGCAGCAGTAAGGAGAGGGACTTAAGGACCATAAATAAAGTGTGAAAATAAACTCGAGTAAATTTTTTTAACTACTCTCGACAGTGAAGAAAAACAATTATTCAGACGATTTGTGTTAGAATCATTAATCTTACACTTTCGGTCATATTCAACAACACAAATACATACACACACATTCCTGTTGCTGTAGCAGGTGAAGAATTACACACACAGATCACAATAACGTGATGCATCAAATGAACAAATCCACAAGGGCCGTGACGAGGATTCGAACCTGCGTCCGGGAGCATCCCAGACACTGCCTTAATCGACTGACCTACAACAGGGTAAAAGGGTTGAAACCGAAGTTCTACTGAACTTACTGGATCCCATAGCCTCTCCGAGGCACAAACCAGGCTTTTACACAACCCCCCCCCGTGCACCCGAGCTATGTCAACAGGCCGTTCTCCCGCTTCGCCCTTACATCATCACACACAGATCACAATAACGTGATGCATCAAATGAACAAATGCACAAGGGCCGTGATGAGGATTCAAACCTGTGTCCGGGAGCATCCCAGACACTGCCTTAATCGACTGAGCTACGACAGGGTAAAAGGGTTGAAACCAAACTTCTACTGAACTTCCTGGATCCTTTTACCCTGTTGTAGCTCAGTCGATTTAGGCAGTGTCTGGGATGCTTCCGGACGCAGGTTCAAATCCTCGTCACGGCCTTTGTGGATTTGTTCATTTGATGCATCACGTTATTGTGATCTCTGTGTGTGATGATGTAAGGGCGAAGAGAAAGAACGACCTGTTGACATAGATCGGGTGCAGGGGGAGGGTTGTGTACAAGCCTGGTTTGTGCCTCGGAGAGGCTATGGGATCCAGTAAGATCGTCCTTCCTTTCCTCCCTATAATCTGGATGTAGCAGGTGCTCAATTGTCAAAAGTGAAAAAATTTGGTTTGTCTTCCGAATGCACCATATCGGTAAATTTTTACAAGATCTATTATTCTAATACCTGGTTGATACCTGGTTGATGGGGTTCTGGGAGTTCTTCTACTCCCCAAGCCCGGCCCGAGGCCAGGCTCGACTTGTGAGAGTTTGGTCCACCAGGCTGTTGCTTGGAGCGGCCCGCAGGCCCACATACCCACCACAGCCCGGTTGGTCCGGCACTCCTTGGAGGAATAAATCTAGTTTCCTCTTGAAAATGTCCACGGTTGTTCCGGCAATATTTCTTATGCTTGCTGGGAGGACGTTGAACAACCGCGGACCTCTGATGTTTATACAGTGTTCTCTGATTGTGTCTATGGCACCTCTGCTCTTCATTGGTTCTATTCTACATTTTCTTCCAGGTTTTTTCTTCCTACATTTTTTCTTAATAAGGGTTTGATAAAATACAGTAGACTGCCTACTGGTTTTTGGTTGCCAGTTTCCTCAAGTTAATTTCCGTGATTTACACACAAATTTATATACATACAAATACATATACACACATATATAATATATATATATATATATATATATATATATATATATATATATATATACATATATATATATATATATATATATATATATATATGTCGTACCTAGTAGCCAGAACTCACTTCTCAGCCTACTATTCAAGGCCCGAATTGCCTAATAAGCCAAGTTTTCCTGAATTAATATATTTACTATAATTTTTTTCTTATGAAATGATAAAGCAACCCTTTTCTCTATGCATGAGGTCAATTTTTTTTTATTGGAGTTAAAATTAACGTAGATATATGACCGAACCTAACCAACCCTACCTAACCTAACCTAACCTATATTTATAGGTAAGGTTAGGTTAGGTAGCCAAAAAAAGCTAGGTTAGGTTAGGTTAGGTAGGTTAGGTAGACGAAAAAACATTAATTCATGAAAACTTGGCTTATTAGGCAAATCGGGCCTTGAATAGTAGGCTGAGAAGTGCGTTCTGGCTATTAGGTACGACATATATATATATATATATATATATATTTATATATATATATATATATATATATATATATATATATATATATATATATATATATATATGTCGTACCTAGTAGCCAGAACTCACTTCTCAGCCTACTATGCAAGGCCCAATTTGCCTAATAAGCCAAGTTTTCATGAATTAATTGTTTTTCGACTACCTAACCTACCTAACCTAGCCTAAACTAACTTTTTCCGCTACCTAACCTAACCTAACCAATAAAGATAGGTTAGGTTAGGTTAGGTAGTCTCCGTGGTGTAGTGGTAAGACACTCGCCTGGCGTTCCGCGAGTGCTATGTCATGGGTTCGTATCCTGGCCGGGGAGGATTTACTGGGCGCAATTCCTTAACTGTAGCCTCTGTTTAACGCAACAGTAAAATGTGTACTTGGATGAAAAAACGATTCTTCGCGGCAGGGGATCGTATTCCAGGGACCATAGGATTAAGGACTTGCCCGAAACGCTACGCGTACTAGTGGCTGTACAAGAATGTAACAACTCTTGTATATATCTCAAAAAAAAAAAAAAAAAAAAAAAAAAAAAAGGTAGGGTTGGTTAGGTTCGGTCATATATCTACGTTAATTTTAACTCCAATAAAAAAAATTGACCTCATACATAATGAAATGGGTAGCTTTATCATTCCATAAGAAAAAAACTAGAGAAAATATATTAATTCAGGAAAACTTGGCTTATTAGGCAAATCGGGCCTTGCATAGTAGGCCGATAAGTGCGTTCTGGCTACTAGGTACGACATATATATATATATATATATATATATATATATATATATATATATATATATATATATATATATATATAAATAAGAAAACAAGTAAATGTAAATAATTTTACCTTGCACCTAGATCCACCAAGTCTGTATGGCGCGCGTTTCAGTACTTCGGAAATCTAGAACTAGCTAGAATCTCTAATCTGCAATGAAACAATACATATTATTGCACTTACCAAAACATGGATGAATGTAGAAAATACTGAACTATTAGCCGAATATCAAATAAATGGATTTAATCTATTTCACACAGATAGATATATTAGATATTATATTATATTCCTTTCCTCCCTAGAATCTGGATGTAGCAGGTGCTCAATTGTCAAAAGTGAAAAATTTGGTTTATTTAACATACACGCCACAGACCGGCTTGGGAAAAAGAAGTTCGTAAAACCCAGGGGCCATAGACCGGCTTGGGAAAAAAAAGTTCGTAAAACCCAGGGGCCATAGACCGGATATGAAAGAAAATTTGAGAAAACCCTGGGGCCATAGAACGGCTATTTAATCCCCTTGAACGGATAATCATCTGTATCAAACCTTATTACAGGTAAAACCAGTAGGCAGTCTACTGTATTTTATCAAACCCTTATTAGAATAATAGATCTCGTAATAATTTTGCAAAAATAGTGGCATTTACTATTTTTAAAAAATTATTAAAAAATTTACCGATATGGTGCATTCGGAAGACAAACCCAATTTTTCACTTTTGACAATTGAGCACCTGCTACATCCAGATTCTAGGGAGGAAAGGAAGGACGATCTTACTGGATCCCATAGCCTCTCCGAGGCACAAACCAGGCTTTTACACAACCCCCCCCCCCCCTGCACCCGAGCTCAATTGTCAAAAGTGAAAAATTGGGTTTGTCTTCCGAATGCACCATATCGGTAAATTTTTTAATAATCTTTTAAAAATAGTAAATGCAACTATTTTTGGCATTTTTCATATATTTTTCGCAACTGCCTCCCTTCACTAACGCCACCCTCTAATACCTCCACCCTTCACTACCGCCACCCTACACTACTGCCACTCTCCACTACCGCCACCCTTCAGTACCACCACCCTTCACTACTGCCACTTTTCAATACCACCACTTTTCACTACCTTCACCCTTCACTTCTGCCACCCTTTACTACTGCCACCCTTCACTACCTCCACCTTTCACTACTGCCACCCTACACTACTGCCACCCTACACTACCGCCACCCTTCACTATCACCACACTTCACTACCTCCACCCTTAACTACTGCCACCCTTCACTACTGCCACCCTTCACTACCACCACCCTCCACTACCGCCACCTTTCAATACTGCCACCCTTCACTACCGCCACCCTACACAACTGCCACCCTACACTACCGCCACCCTTCACTACTGCCACCCTTCACTATTACCACCCTACACTAGTGCCACGCTACCCTACTGCCACCCTTCACTACTGCCACCCTACACTTCTGCCACCCTTCACTAACGCCACTCTACACTACTGCCACCCTTCATTACCGCCTCCCTTCACTTCCGCCACCCTTCACTACTACCACCCATCACTATTGCCACCCTCCACTATTGCCATCCTTCACTACCGCCACCCTACACTACTGCCACCCTCCACTACCACTACCCTCCAAAACTGCCACCCTACACTACTGTCACCCTCCACAACTGTCACCCTTTCACTATCGCAACCCTTCACTATTTCCACCCTTCACTACTGCACCCTACACTACCGCAACAATTCACTACTACCACCCTCCACTACCGCCACCTTACACTAATGCCACCCTACACTACCATCACCCTTCACTACTGCCACCCTACACTACCGCCACCCTTCACTACTGCAACCCTAGACTACCGCCACCCTACACTACTGCTACCCTACACTACCACCACCCTACACTTCCGCCACCTTTCACTACCGACACCCTACACTACTGCCACCTTTCACTACATCCACCCTTCACTTCTGCCACCCTACACTACCACCACCCTACACTACCGCCACCCTACACTACCGCCACCCTACACTACCTCCACCCTACGCTACTGCCACCCTACACAACCGCCACCCTCCACAACTGCCACCCTTAACTAATGCCACCCTACACTACTGCCACCCTACACAATTGCCACCCTACACTACTGCCACCCTACACTACCACCACCCTACACTTCCGCCACCTTTCACTATTGCCACCCTACACTACCGCCACCCTACACTACTGCCACCCTTAACTAATGTCACCCTACACTACTGCCACCCTACACTACCGCCACCCTACACTTCCGCCACCCTACACTACTGCCACCCTACACTACCACCAGCTTACACTTCTGCCACTTTTCACTACCGCCACCCTACACTACCGCCACCCTTCACTGCTGCCACCCTTCACTACCGCCATATTCGTCTTTCTTCAACCTTCACTACCACCACCCTTCACTACTGCACCCTACACTACCACCACCCTCCACTACCGCCACCCTTCACTACCGCCACATTCGTCTACCTTCAACCTTCACTACCACCACCCTTCGCTAAAGCCATCCTTAACTACCGCCACCCTACACTACTGCCACCTTATACTACTGCCACCCTTCACTACCACCACCCTTCACTACTGCCACCCTTAACTACTGCCACCCTACACTACTGCCACCTTACACTAATGCCACCCTACACTACTGCCACCCTTCACTACTGCCACCCTACACTACCTCCACCCTACACTACTGCCACCCTACACAACTGCCACCCTTAACTAATGCCACCCTACACTACCGCCACCCTACACAACTGCCACCCTACACTACTGCCACCCTACACTACCACAACCCTACACTTCCACCACCTTTCACTACCGCCACCCTACACTACCGCCACCCTACACTACTGCCACCCTTAACTAACGTCACCCTACACTACTGCGACCCTACACTAACGCCACCCTACACTTCCGCCACCCTACACTACTGCCACCCTACACTACCACCAGCCTACACTTCTGCCACTTTTCACTACCGCCACCCTACACTACCGCCACCCTTCACTGCTGCCACCCTTCACTACCGCCATATTCGTCTTTCTTCAACTTTCACTACCACCACCCTTCACTACTGCACCCTACACTACCACCACCCTCCACTATCGCCACCCTTCACTACCGCCACATTCGTCTACCTTCAACCTTCACTACCACCACCCTTCGCTAAAGCCATCCTTAACTACCGCCACCCTACACTACTGCCACCTTATACTACTGCCACCCTTCACTACCACCACCCTTCACTACTGCCACCCTTAACTACTGCCACCCTTCGCTAAAGCGATCCTTAACTACTGCCTCCCTACACTACTGCCACCTTATACTACTGCCACCCTTCACTACCACCACCCTTCACTACTGCCTCCCTTAAGTACTGCCACCCTACACTACTGCCACCTTACACTAATGCCACCCTACACTACTGCCACCCTTCACTACTGCCACCCTACACTACCGCCACCCTTCACTGCTGCCACCCTACACTACCGCTATCCTTCACTAACGCCACCCTACACTACTGTCACCCTGCACTACTGCCACCCTACACTACTGCCACCCTCCACTACTGCCACCCTTAACTAACGCCACCCTACACTACTGCCACCCTACACTACCGCCACCCAACAAAACCGCCACCCTACACTACTGCCACCCCACACTACAGCCACCCTACAATTCTGCCACCTTTCACTACCGCCACCCTACACTACCGCCACTCTACACTAATGCCACCCTTAACTAACGCCAACCTACACTACTGCCACCCTACACTACTGCCACCTTACACTACTGCTACCCTACACTACTGCCACCCTACACTACCACCGCCCTACACTTTTGCCACCTTTCACTACCGCCACCCTACACAACCACCACCCTACACTACTGCCACCCTACACTCCCACCACCCTAGACTACCGCCACCCTCCACTATCGCCACCCTTCACTACTGCCACCCTACACTACTGCCACCCTACACTACCACCACCCTACACTACCGCCACCCTCAACTACTGCCACCTTTCACTACTACCATCCTTCACTACCTCAACCCTTCACTACCACCACCCTACACTACTCCCACTCTATACTACTGCCACCCTTCACTACCACCAACCTCCACAACTTCCACCCTACACTACTGCTACCGTACACTACTGCCACCCTACACTACCGCCACCTAACACAACCGCCACAGTACACTACTGCCACCCCACACTACAGCCACCCTACAATTCTGCCACCTTTCACTACCGCCACCCTACACTACCGCCACTCTACACTAATGCCACCCTTAAATAACGACACCCTACACTACTGCCACCCTACACTACTGCCACCTTACACTACTGCTACCCTACACTACTGCCACCCTACACTACCACCACCCTACACTTCTGCCACCTTTCACTACCGCCACCCTACACTACCGCCACCCTACACTACTACCACCCTTCACTACCGCCACCCTACACAACTGCCACCCTACACTACTGCCACACTTCACTACTGCCACCCTTCACTACTGCAACCCTACACGAGTGCCACCCTACCCTACTGCCAACCTTTACTACTGCCACCCTACACTTCTGCCAGCCTTCACTAATTCCACCCTACACTACTGCCACCATACACTACCGCCACCCTTCACTAACGCCACCCTTCACTACCGCCAACCTTCACTACTGCTACCCTTCACTACTACCACCCTTCACTACTGCCACCCTCCACTACTGCCACCCTCCACTACCGCCACCTTACACTACTGCCACCCTACACTACCGCCACCCTCCACTACCGTCACCTTACACTAATGCTATCCTACACTACCGCCACCCTTCACTACTGCCACCCTACACTACCGCCACCCTTCACTACTGCAACCCTACACTACCGCCACCCTACACTACTGCCACACTATACTACTGCCACCCTACACTACTGCTACCCTACACTACATCCACCCTTCACTTCTGCCACCCTACACTACCACCACCCTACACAACCGCCACCCTACACTACCACCACCCTACACTACCTCCACCCTACACTGCTGCCACCCTACCCTACCGCCACCCTCCACAACTGCCACCCTTAACTAATGCCACCCTACACTACCGCCACCCTACATAACCGCCACTCTACACTACTGCCACTCTACACTTCCACCACCCTAGACTACCGCCACCCTCAACTATCGCCACCCTTCGGTACTGCCACCCTACACTACTGCCACCCTACACTACCATCACCCTACACTACTGCCACCCTCCACAACTGTCACCCTTCACTACCACCACCCTCCACTACCGCCACCTTTCACTACTGCCACCCTTCACTACCGCCACTCTACACAACTGCCACCCTACACTACCGCCACCCTTTACTACTGCCACCGTTCACTATCGCTACCCCACACTAGTGCCACCCTACCCTACGGCCACCCTTCACTACTGCCACCCTACACTGTTGCCACCGTTCACTAACGCCACCCTACACTACTGCCACCCTACACTACCACAACCCTTCACTACTGCCAGCCTTCACTACCGCCACCCTTCACTACCACCACCCTTCACTACTGCCACCCATCACTACTGCCACCCTCCACTACTGCCATCCTTCACTACCACCACCCTACACTAATGCCACCCTCCACTACCGCCACCCACCACAATGGCCACACTACACTACTGCCACCCTTCACTACCGCAACCCTACACTATTGCCACCCTTCACTACTGCACCCTACACTACTGCCACCATTCACTACCACGACCCTCCACTACCGCCACCTTTCACTAATGCCACCCTACACTACCGCCACCAAACACTTCTGCCACACTACACTACCGCCACCCTCCACTACTGCCACCCTTAACTAACGCCACCGTACACTACTGCCACCCTACACTACCGCCACCCTACACAACAGTCACTCTACACTACTGCCACCCTACACTACTGCCACCCTACACTTCCACCACCTTTCACTACCGCCACCCTACACTACCAACACCCTACACTACAGCCACCATACACTACTGCCACCCTACACTACTGCCACCCTACACTACCGCCACCCTCCACTACTGCCACCCTTCACAAATGCCACCCTACACTACTGCCACCCTACACTTTTGGTACCTTTCACTACCGCCACCTTACACTACCACCACTCTACACTACTGCAACCCTACACTACTGCAACCCTACACTACTGCCACCCTCCACAACCACCACCCTCCACTACTGCCATTCTACACTACCGCCACCCTTCACTACTGCCACCCTTCACTACCACTACCCTCCACTACTGCCATCCTACACTACCGCCACCCTCAACTACCACCATGCTCCACTACTGCCATTCTACACTACTGCCACCCTTCACTACCGCCACCCTTCACTACCGCCACCCTTGACTACTGCCACCCTTCACTACCGCCACCTTTTACTACCACTACCCTCCACTACTGCCACCCTACACTACCGCCACCCTCAACTACCACCACCTTCCTCTTCTGCCACCCAACACTTCCGGCACCCTTCACTACCGCAACGTTTCACTACCGCCACATTCGTCTACCTTCAACATTCACTACCACCACCCTTCACTACTGCCACCCTTAACTACCGCCACCCTACACTACTGCAACCTTATACTACTGCCACCCTTCACTACCACCACCCTTCACTACTGCCACCCTTAACTACTGCCACCTTACACTAATGCCACCTTACACTAATGCCACCCTATACTACCGCCACTTTTCACTACTGCCACCCTACACTACCGCCACCCTTCACTGCTGCCACCCAACACTACCGCCACCCTACACTACTGCCACCCTACACTACAGCCACCCTTCATTTCTGCCACCCTACCCTACCGCCACCCTACACTACCTACACCCTACACTACTGCCACCCTACACTACCGCCACCCCCCACTACTGCCACCCTTCACAAATGCCACCCTACACTACTGCCACCCTACACTACCAAAACCCTACACTATCTACACCCTACACTACCGCCACCCAACACTACCTACACCCTACACTACTGCCACCCTACACTACCGCCACCCTCCACTTCCGCCACCCTTCACTACTGCCATCTTTCACTACCGCCACACTCCACTTCCGCCACCCTTCACTACTGCCACCTTTCACTACCGCCACCCTCCTCTACTGTCAACCTTCACTACCACGACCCTTCTCTACTGCAACCCTTCAGTACCACCACCCTTCATTACCTCCACCCTTCACTACTACCACCCTACACTACCGTCACTCTCCACTACCACCATCCTTCACTACTGCCACCCATAACTACTGCCACCCTACACTACCGCCACCCTTCACTACTGCCACCCTTCACTACCGCAACCCTACAAAACCGCTACACTCCACTACTGCCACCCTCCACTGCCACCACCCTTCACTACTGCCACTCTTCCATACCACCACTTTTCACTACCTTCACCCTTCACTTCTGCCACCTTTTACTACTGCCACCCTTCACTACCTCCACCCTTAACTACTGCCACCCTTCACTACTGCCATCCTTCACTACCACCACCCTACACAACTGTCACCCTACACTACCGCCACCCTTCACTACTGCCACCCTTCACTACCGGCACCCTAAACTAGTGCCACCCTACCCTACTCCCACCCTTCACTACTGCCACCCTACACTTCTTCCACCCTTCACTAACGCCACCTTACAGTACTGTCACCCTACACTACCGCCACCCTTCACTACCACCACCCTTCACTACTGCCACCCTTCACTACTGCCACCCTTCACTACCGCCACCCTTCACTAATGCCACCCTTCACTACTACCACCCTTCACTACTGCCACCCTCCTCTACTGCCATCTTTCACTACCGCCACCCTACACTACTGCCACCCTCCACTACCGCCACCCTCCACGACCGCCACCCTCCGCTACCGCCACCTTACACTAATGCCACCCTACACTACCGCCATCCTTCACTACTACCACCCTACACTACCGCCACCCTTCACAACTGCAACCTTACACTACATCCACCCTTCACTAATGCCACTCTACACTACCACCACCCTACACTACCACCACCCTACACTACCGCCACCCGACACTACCTCCACCCTACACAACTGCAACCCTAAACAACCGCCATCCTCCACTACTGCCACCCTTAACTAACGCCTCCCTACACTACTGCTACCCTACACTACCACCACCCTACACAACCGCCACCCTACACTACTGCCTCCCTACACTACAGCCACCCTTCACTTCTGCCACCCTACACTACCACCACCCTACACTTCTGCCACTTTTTACTACTGCCACCCTACACTACCGCCACCCTACACTGCTGCCACCCAACACTACCGCCACCCTACACTACTGCCACCCTACACTACAGCCACCCTTCACTTCTGCCACCCTACACTACCACCACCCTACACTTCTGCCACCTTTCACTACTGCCACCCTACACTACCGCCACCCTACACTACTGCCACCCTTAACTAATGCCACCCTACACAACCGCCACCCTACACTACTGCCACCCTACACTACCGACACCCTACACTTCTGCCACCTTTCACTACTGCCACCCTACACTACCGCCACCCTACACTACTGCCACCCTTAACTAATGCCACCCTACACTACTGCCACCCTACACTACAGCCACCATACACTACTGCCACCCTACACTTCCACCACCCTACACTTTTGCCACCTTTCACTAGCGCCACCCTACACTACCGCCACTCTACACTACTGCAACCCTACACAACTGCAACCCTACACTACCGCCACCCTCCTCTACCACCACCCTTCACTACTGCCACCCTTCACTACCGCCACCCTTCACTACTGCCACCCTTCACTACTGCCACCCTCCACTACTGCCATTCTACACTACCGCCACCCTTCACTACCGCCACCCTTCACTACCGCCACCCTACACTACCACCACCCTACACTACCGCCACCCTACACTACCGCCATCGTACTCCCTACACTACTGCCACCCTACACTACCGCCACCCTACACTACCTACACCCTACACTACTGCCACCCTACACTACCGCCACACTCCACTTCCGCCACCCTTCACTACTGCCACCTTTCACTACCGCCATCCTTTACTTCCGTTACCCTTCTCGACTGCCACCCTTGAGTACCACCACTCTTCTTTACCTCCACCCTTCACTACTACCACCCTACACTACCGTCACTCTCCACTAACACCACCCTTCACTACTGCCACCCTTCACTACTGCCACCCTACACTACTGCCACCCTCCACTACTGCCACCCTTAACTACCGCAACCCTACAAAACAGCCACACTCCACTACTGCCACCCTCCACTACCACCACCCTTCACTACTGCCACTCTTCAATACCACCACTTTTCACTACCTTCACCCTTCACTTCTGCCACCCTTTACTACTTCCACTCTTCACTACCTCCACCTTTCACTACTGCCACCCTACACTACTGCCACCCTACACTACTGCCACCCTACACTACCGCCACCCTTCACTATCACCACGCTCCACTACCTCCACCCTTAACTACTCCCACCCTTCACTACTCCCACCCTTCATTACCACCACCCTCCACTACAGCCACCTTTCACTTCTGCCACCCTTCACTACCACCACCCAACAAAACTGCCACCCAACAACTACCGCCACCTTTCACTACTGCCACCCTTCACTACCGCCACCCTACACTAGTGCCACCCTACCCTACTGCCACCCTTCACTACTGCCACCCTACACTTCTTCCACCCTTCACTAACGCCACCCTACACTACTGCTACCCTACACTACCGCCACCCTTCACTACCACCACCCTTCACTACCGCCACCCTTCACTACTACCACCCTTCACTACCGCCACCCTTCAGTACCGCCACCCTTCACTACCGCCACCCTACACTACTGCCACCCTCCACTACCGCCACCCTCCACGACCGCCACCCTCCACGACCGCCACCCTCCACTACCGCCACCTTACACTAATGCCACCCTACACTACTGCCCCCAATCACTACTGCCACCCTACACTACCGCCACCCTCCACTACTGCCACCCTTCACTACTGAAACCCTACAAAACCGCCACACTCCACTACTGCCACCCTCCTCTACCACCACCCTTTACTACTGCCACCCTTCACTACCTCCACCTTTCACTACTGCCACCCTACACTACTGACACCCTACACTACCGCCAAGCTTCACAATCACCACGCTTCACTACCGCCACCCTTAACTACTGCCACCCTTCACTACTGCCACCCTTCACTACCACCACCCTCCACTACCGCCACCTTTCACTACTGCCACCCTTCACTACCACCACCCTACACTAGTGCTACCCTACCCTACTGCCACCCTTCACTACTGCCACCCTACACTTCTTCCACCCTTCACTAACGCCGCCCTACACTACCTCCACCCTTCACTTCCACCACCCTTCACTACTGCCACCCTTAACTACCGCCAACCTTCAGTACTGCCACCCTTCACTACTATCACCCTCCACTACTGCCATCCTTCACTACTGCCACCCTACACTACTGCCACCCTCCACTACCACCACCCTCCACAACTGCCACCCTCCACTACCACCACCTTACACTAATGCCACCCTACACTACCACCACCCTTCACTACTGCAACCTTACACTACCGCCACCCTACACTACTGCCACACTACACTACCACCACCCTACACTACTGCCACCCCACACTACATCCACCATTCACTTCTGCCACTCTACACTACCACCACCCTACACAACCGCCACCCTACACTACCACCACCCTACACTACCTCCACCCTACACTACTGCCACCCTACACTACCGCCACCCTACACAAATGCCACCCTACACTACTGCCACCCTACACTACCACCACCCTACACTTCTGCCACCTTTCACTATTTGCCACACTACACTATAGCGCCGCCCTACACTACTGCCACCCAACACTCCCACCACCCTAGACTAACGCCACCCTCAACTACCCCCACCCTCCACATCTGCCACCCAAAACTTCCGGCACCCTTCACTACCGCCACCCTTCACTATCACAACCCTTCACTACCGCCACCCTTCACTACCGCCACATTCGTCTACCTTCAACCTTCACTACTACAACGCTTCACTACTTCCACCTTTAACTACCGCCACCCTACACTACTGCCACCCTTCACTACCACCACCCTTCACTACTGCCACCCTTAACTACTGCCACCTTACACTAATGCCACCTTACACGAATGCCACCCTATACTACCGCCACTTTTCACTACTGCCACCCTACACTACCGCCACCCTTCACTGCTGCCACCCAACACTACCGCCACCCTACACTACCACCACCCTACACTACCGCCACCCTACACTACCGCCATCATACACCCTACACTACTGCCACCCTACACTACCTCCACTACTGCCACCCTTCACTAACGCCACCCTACACTACTGCCACCCTACACAACCGCCACCCTACACAACCTACACCCTACACTACCGCCACACTACACTACCTACACCCTACACTACTGCCACCCTACACTACCGCCACACTCCACTTCCGCCACCCTTCACTACTGCCACCTTTCACTACCGCCACCCTTTACTTCCGCCACCCTTCTCTACTGCCACCCTTGAGTACCACCACCCTTCATTACCTCCACCCTTCACTACTACCTCCCTACACTACTGCCACCCTCCACTACTGCCACCCTTAACTACCGCAACCCTACAAAACCGCCACACTCCACTACTGCCACCCTCCACTACCACCACCCTTCACTACTGCCACTCTTCAATACCACCACTTTTCACTACCTTCACCCTTCACTTCTGCCACCCTTTACTACTTCCACTCTTCACTACCTCCACCTTTCACTACTGCCACCCTACACTTCTGCCACCCTACTCTACTGCCACCCTTCACTACTGCCAACCTTCACTACCACCACCCTCCACTACCGCCACCTTTCACTACTGCCACCCTTCACTACCACCACCCAACAAAACTGCCACCCTACACTACCGCCACCTTTCACTACTGCCACCCTTCACTACCGCCACCCTACACTAGTGCCACCCTACCCTACTGCCACCCTTCACTACTGCCACCCTACACTTCTTCCACCCTTCACTAACGCCACCCTACACTACTGCTACCCTACACTACCGCCACCCTTCACTACCACCACCCTTCACTACCGCCACCCTTCACTACTACCACCCTTCACTACCGCCACCCTTCAGTACCGCCACCCTTCACTACCGCCACCCTACACTAGTGCCACCCTACCCTACTGCCACCCTTCACTACTAGCACCCTTCACTACTGCCACCCTCCACTACCGCCACCCTACACTACTGCCACCCTCCACTACCGCCACCCTCCACGACCGCCACCCTCCACGACCGCCACCCTCCACTACCGCCACCTTACACTAATGCCACCCTACACTACTGCCCCCAATCACTACTGTCACCCTACACTACCGCCACCCTCCACTACTGCCACCCTTCACTACTGCAACCCTACAAAACCGCCACACTCCACTACTGCCACCCTCCTCTACCACCACCCTTCACTACTGCTACTCTTCAATACCACCACTTTTCACTACCTTCACCCTTCACTTCTGCCACCCTTTACTACTGCCACCCTTCACTACCTCCACCTTTCACTACTGCCACCCTACACTACTGACACCCTACACTACCGCCACCCTTCACAATCACCACGCTTCACTACCGCCACCCTTAACTATTGCCACCATTCACTACTGCCACCCTTCACTACCACCACCCTCCACTACCGCCACCTCTCACTACTGCCACCCTTCACTACCACCATCCTACACAACTGCCACCCTACATTACCGCCACACTTCACTACTGCCACCCTTCACTACCACCACCCTACACTAGTGCCACCCTACCCTACTGCCACCCTTCACTACTGCCACCCTACACTTCTTCCACCCTTCACTAACGCCACCCTACACTACCTCCACCCTTCACCTCCACCACCCTTCACTACTGCCACCCTTAACTACCGCCAACCTTCACTACTGCCACCCTTCACTACTACCACCCTCCACTACTGCCACCCTTCACTACTACCACCCTCCACTACTGCCATCCTTCACTACTGCCACCCTACACTACTGCCACCCTCCACTACCGCCACCCTCCACAACTGCCACCCTCCACTACCACCACCTTACACTAATGCCACCCTACACTACCACCACCCTTCACTACTGCAACCTTACACTACCGCCACCCTACACTACTGCCACACTACACTACCACAACCCTACACTACTGCCACCCTACACTACATCCACCATTCACTTCTGCCACTCTACACTACCACCACCCTACACAACCGCCACCCTACACTACCGCCACCCTACACTACCTCCACCATACACTACTGCCACCCTAAACTACCGCCACCCTCCACTACTGCCACCCTTAACTAATGCCTTCCTACACTACTGCCACCCTATACTACCGCCACCCTACACAAATGCCACCCTACACTACTGCCACCCTACACTACCACCACCCTACACTTCTGCCACCTTTCACTATTTGCCACACTACACTAGCGCCACCCTACACTACTGCCACCCTCCTCTACCACCACCCTTCACTACTGCCACTCTTCAATACCACCACTTTTCACTACCTTCATCCTTAACTTCTGTCACCCTTTACTACTGCCACCCTTCACTACCTCCACCTTTCACTACTGCCACCCTTCACTACTGACACCCTACACTACCGCCACCCTTCACTATCACCACGCTTCACTACCGCCACCCTTAACTACTGCCACCCTTCACGACTGCCACCCTTCACTACCACCACACGCCACCTCTCACTACTGCCACCCTTCACTACCACCATCCTACACAACTGCCACCCTACATTACCGCCACACTTCACTACTGCCACCCTTCACTACCACCACCCTACACTAGTGCCACCCTACCCTACTGCCACCCTTCACTACTGCCACCCTACACTTCTTTCACCCTTCACTAACGCCACCCTACACTACTGCCACCCTACACTACCTCCACCCTTCACTTCCACCACCCTTCACTACTGCCACCCTTAACTACCGCCAACCTTCACTACTGCCACCCTTCACTACTACCACCCTCCACTACTGCCATCCTTCACTACTGCCACCCTACACTACTGCCACCCTCCACTACCGCCACCCTCCACAACCGCTACCCTCCACTACCACCACCTTACACTAATGCCACCCTACACTACCACCACCCTTCACTACTGCCACCCTACACTACCGCCACCCTTCACTACTGGAACCTCATACTACCGTCACCCTACATTACTGCCACACTACACTACCACCACCCTACACTACTGCCACCCTACACTACATCCAGCATTCACTTCTGCCACTCTACACTGCCACCACCCTACACAACCGCCATCCTACACTACTGCCACTCTACACTACCTCCACCCTACACTACTACCACCCTAAACTACCGCCACCCTCCACTACTGCCACCCTTAACTAACGCCTCCCTACACTACTGCCACCCTACACTACCGCCACCCTACACAACCGCCACCCCTACACTACTGCAACCCTACACTACCACCACCCTACACTTCCGCCACCTTTCACTACCGCCACCCTAAACTACCGCCACCCTACACTACTGCCACCCTTAACTAACGCCACCCTACACTACTGCCACCCTACACTACCGCCACCCTACCCTACCCCCACCCTGCACTACTGCCACCCAACACTACCACCACCCTACACTTCTGCCACCTTTCACTATTTGCCACACTACACTAGTGCCACCCTACACTACTGCCACCCAACACTCCCACCACCCTAGACTACCGCCACCCTTCACTACTGTCGGAAAATCCGACACAATTTAATAATATCATACAGGCAGATAATATTGCTGTGTTGTATAAACAAGTTAACCCATTGAAAATGTAACTTGTAGTGGAATTTCCGTCTATAGAAAACGGGATATCATTACCAAATACTATTATAAATTCACCACCTATTATGGTGGGAATTATTCTTAAATACATTAGTCTTTGGACTTTACTATCATAAAAAATCTCATATAAATTAACTTAATTATCAGAATTAAAATAGAGTAAATGTGACCCTTCTATCACTTACTGTCATCTGGACAATGTAGGCCAGTAGCGTCAGTGAGGAGAGAGTGGTCAGCCATTGTTATTGTACTTAGACCACAGAGGATCACGGGAGCAAATACGGCTCCTGTTAATTTTACTTGGACGAAGTGTTATGGAAACCAAAGGTGTACCATCATCAACACGCTGTCAACAAATACAAGTTAAGTGTTCTGCTGAAACCCATTTATCTATCATTTATGGCCATTAATGTCATTAGATAGGGGCGAGCCGGTTAGAATACGAACTGCCTCTTAATAAAAGGTAATTAAGCCTAGGTCTTTACGGTTCAATGTACAGTGTTTTCTCTGATATAGCTGTCATATATTAGGATTCTGGCTTTATAGCTAGCGCCCTTTTGACAGGTCAAGACCAGGAAGCATGCTTTGTGTACCAGTTACTGGGTGACGGAAGCTACCTCAAAGAGGATAATTCGGTGTCTACATCCTAGTTATATCTGGTGGACTAAGGCCTGCTGTACAATAAGATAAGGAACCTCTTCAATGTTTAACAATATATGTAGTTTAATACTGTAGTTTGATTGGCTGCATATATATAAATTCAATATAAACCCCCCCTAATGTATTGAGGATCAATTTGTGAGATTATTGCAGAAATACAGTCCACTTAACATCAAACAAATTGCTATCGAAGTATACAAGTTAACGTAAATATAAATTCTATATAAATTCATATAAATTAAATAAATATAAATCTCACAGGTCGGTTCCCACAACTACTGCCACCCTACACTACTGCCACCCTAAACTACCACCACCCTCCACTAATGCCACCCTTCACTACTGCCACCCTTCACTACTGCCACCCTGCACTACCACCACCCTACACTACTGCCGCTCTATACTACTGCCACCCTTCACTACCACCACCCTCCACTATTGCCTCCCTACACTACCGCCACCCTCAACTACCACCACCCTCCACTACTGCCATCCTACACTACCGCCACCCTTCACTACCGCCACCCTTCACTACCGCCACCCTTTCACTACCACCACCTTTCACTACCACTACCCTCCACTACTGCCACCCTACAATACCGCCACCCTCAACTACCAACACCCTCCACTTCTGCCACCCTACACTTCCGTCACCCTTCACTACCGCCACCCTTCACTACCGCCACCCTTCACTACCGCCACATTCATCTACCTTCAACCTTCACAACCACCACTTTTCACTACTGCCACCCTTAACTACCGCCACCCTACACTACTGCCACCTTATACTACTGCCAACCTTCACTAGCACCTCCCTTCACTACTACCACCCTACACTATTGGCACCATACATTAATGCCACCCTACACTACTGCCACCCTTCACTACTGCCTACACTACCACCACCTTTCACTGCTGCCACCCAACACAACCGCCACCCTACACTACTGCCACCCTACACTACAGCCACCCTTCACTTCTGCCACCCTTCACTACCACCACCCTACACTAAAGCCACCCTACACTACCGCCACCCTACACTACCTACACCCCACACAACTGAAACCCTACACTACCGCCACCCTACACTTCCGCCTCCTTTCACTACCGCCACCCTACACTACCGCTACCTTACAATACTGCCACCCTACACTCCCACCACCCTAGACTACCACCACCCTCCACTATTGCCACCCTTCACTACTGCCACCCTACACTACTGCCACCCTACACTACCACCACCCTACACTACCGTCAACCTTCACTACCACCACCCTTCACTACTGCCACCCTTCAGTACCACCACCCTTCATTACCTCCACCCTTCACTACTACCACTCTACACTACCATCACTCTCCACTACCACCATCCTTCACTACTGCCACCCTTCACTACTGCCACCCTACACTACCGCCACCCTCCACTACTGCCACCCTTCACTACCGCAACACTACACAACTGACACACTCCACTACTGCCACCCTCCACTACCACCATCCTTCACTACTGCCACCCTCCACTACTGCCACCCTTCACTACCGCAACCCTACACAACTGACACACTCCACTACATCCACCCTCCACTACCACCACCCTTCACTACTGCCACCCTTCAGTACCATCACCCTTCATTACCTCCACCCTTCACTACTACCACTCTACACTACCGCCACTCTACTCTACCGCCACCCTACACTACCGCCACCCTTCACTACTGCCACCCTTCACTAAAGTCACCCTCTAATACCGCCACCCTTCACTACCGTCAACCTTCACTACCACCACCCTTCACTACTTTCACCCTTCACTACCACCACCCTTCATTACCTTCACCCATCACTACCACCACCCTACACTACCGTCACACTCCGCTACCACCACCCTTCACTAATGCCATCCGTCACTACTGCCACCCTACACTACTGCCACCCTCCACTACTGCCACCCTTCACTACCACAACCCTTCAATACTGCCACCCTACACTCCTACCACCCTAGACTACTGCCGCCCTCCACTATTGCCACCCTTCACTACTGCCACTCTACACTACTGCCACCCTACACTACCACCACCCTGCACTTCCGCCACCCTTCACTACTGCCACCCTTCACTACCGCTACCCTTCACTACCACCACCCTCCATTACTGCCCCCTACACAACCGCCACCCTCAACTACAACCACCCTCCACTTATGCCACCCTATACTACCACCACCCTACACTACCGCCACCCTGTACTACCGCCACCCTTCACTACTGCCACCCTTCACTACCGCCACCCTTCACTACCACCACCCTCCACTACTGCCCCCTACACAACCGCCACCCTACACTACAACCACCCTCCACTACTGCCACCCTTCACTACCACCACCCACCACTACTGCCACCCTCAACTACCTCCACCCTCCACTACTGCCACCCTACACTAAAGCCACCCTTCACTACTGCCACCTTTCACTTCTGCCACCCTTCACTACTGCCACCCTCCTCTACTGTCAACCTTCACTACCACCACCCTTCACTACTGCCACCCTTCACTACCACCACCCTTCAATACCTCCACCCTACCTTAGGGGGCCTCGTAGCCTGGTGGATAGCGCGCAGGACTCGTAATTCTGTGGCGCGGGTTCGATTCCCGCACGAGGCAGAAACAAATGGGCAAAGTTTCTTTCACCCTGAATGCCCCTGTTACCTAGCAGTAAATAGGTACCTGGGAGTTAGTCAGCTGTCACGGGCTGCTTCCTGGGGGTGGAGGCCTGGTCGAGGACCGGGCCGCGGGGACACTAAAAAGCCCCGAAATCATCTCAAGATAACCTCAAGATAACCCTTCACTACCACTACCTTACCCTACCGTCACTCTCCACTACCACCACCCTTCACTACTGCCACCCTTCACTACTGCTACCCTACACTAACGCCACCCTCCACTACTGCCACCCTTCACTACCCCATCCCTACACATCCGCCATCCTCCACTACTGCCACCCTCCACTACCACCATCCTTCACTACTGCCACCCTTCTCTACTGCCACCCTACAATACCGCCATGCTTCACTATTGCCACCCTTCACAACTGCCACCCTACACTTCCTCCACCTTTCACTACAGCCACCCTCCACTACAGCCACCTTACACTACTGCCACCCTACATTACCGCCACCCTCCACTACTGCCACCCTTCACTACTACCACCCTTCACTACCTCCACCCCTCGCTTCTGCCACCCTTCACTAACGCCACCCTCTACTACCGCCACCCTTCACTACCGTCACCCTACACTACTGCCACCCTTCACTACCACACCCTTCACTACTGGCACCCTACACTACCGCCAAACTTCACTACTGCCGCCCTTCACTACTACCACCACCCTTCACTACTACCACCACCCTTCACTACCTCCACCTTTCGCTTCTGCCACCCTTCACTAACGCCACCCTCTACTACCGCCACCCTTCACTAACGCCACCCTCCACTACCGCCACCCTTCAGTACCACCACCCTTCACTACTGCCACTCTTCAATACCAATACTTTTCACTACCTCCACCTTTCATTTCTGCCACCCTTCACTAATGCCACCCTTCACTACCTCCACCCTTCACTACTGCCACCCTTCTCTACCGCTACCCTGAACTACTGATACCCTTCTCTACTGCCACCCTTTACTACCACCACCCTCCACTTCGGCCACCCTCCACTACTGCCACCCTTCACTACCGCCACCCTACACTATTGCCACCCTCAACTACCACCACCCTCCACAACCGCCACCCTACACTACCGCCACCCTCCACGACTGTCACCCTTCACTACCGTAACCCTACACTATTGCCTCCCTTTACTACTGCCACCGTACACTACTGCCACCATTCACTACCACCACCCTTCACTACTGCCACCCTTCACTACTGTCACTCTACACTACCGCCACCCTCCACTACTGCCACCCTTCACTACCGCAACCCTACACAACCGCCATCCTCCACTACTGCCACCCTCCACTACCACCATCCTTCACTACTGCCACCCTTCTCTACCGCCACCCTATTATACCGCCACCCTACAATACCGCCATGCTTCACTACTGCCACCCTTCAGTACCACAACCCTACACTAAAGCCACCCTTCACTACCGCCACCTTACACTACTCCCACCCTTAACTACCGCCACCTTACACTACTGCCACCCTATACTACTGCCACCTTTCACTACCACCACCCTCCACTACTGCCACCCTTAACTACCGCCACCTTACACTACTGCCACTCTACACTACCACCACCCAACACTACTGCCACCCTCTACTACCGCCACCCTCCACAACCGCCACCCTACACTACCGGCACCCTCCACAACTGTCACCCTTCACTACCGCAACCCTACACTATTGCCACCCTTCACTGCTGCCACCCTCCACTACTGCCACCCTTCTTTACCGCCACCCTTCACTACCACCACCCTCCACTACTGCCCCTTACACAACCGCCACCCTCAACTACAACCACCCTCCACTACTGCCACCCTATACTACTGCCACCCTTCACTACCACCACCCACCACTACTGCCACCCAACACTTCTGCCACCCTCAACTACCTCCACCCTCCAATACTGCCACCCTACACTAAAGCCACCCTTCACTACTGTCACCTTTAACTTCTGCCACCCTTCACTACTGCCACCCTCCTCTACCGTCAACCTTCACTACCACCACCCTTCACTACTGCCACCCTTCACTACCACCACCCTTCAATACCTCCACCCTTCACTACCACCACCTTACAATACCGTCACTCTCCACTGTCGCCAACCTTCACTACTGCCACCCTACACTACTGCCACCCTACACTACCACCACCCTACACTACCACTACCCTCTACTTACGCCACCCTTCTCTACTGCTACCTTTCACTACCGCCACCCTTCACTTCCGCCACCCGTCACTAAAGCCACTCTTCACTACTGCCACCCTTCAGTACCATTACCCTTCATTACCACCACCCATCACTACTACCACCCTACACTACCGTCACTCTCCACTACTGCCAACCTCCACTACCACAACCCTTCACTACAGCCACCCTTCTCTACCGCCATTCTACACTACCGCCACCCTTCACTACTGCCACCCTTCACTACCACCACCCTTCACTACTGCAACCTTACACTACCGCCACCCTACACTACTGCCACACTACACTACCGCCACCCTACACTACTGCCACCCTACACTACATCCACCCTTCACTTCTGCCACTCTACACTACCACCACCCTATACTACCGCCACCCTACACTACCACCACCCTACACTACCTCCACCCTACACTACTGCCACCCTAAACTACTGCGACCCTCCACTACTGCCACCCTTAACTAAGGCCTCACTACACTACTGCCACCCTACACTACCGCCACCCTACACAACCGCCACCCTACACTACTGCCACCCTACACTACCACCACCCTACACTTCCGCCACCTTTCACTACCGCCACCCTAAACTACCGCCACCCTACACTACTGCCACCCTTAACTAACACCACCCAACACTACTGCTACCCTACACTACCGCCACCCTACACTACCGCCACCCTACACTACTGCCACCCAACACTACCACCACCCTACACTTCTGCCACCTTTCACTATCGCCACACTACACTACCGCCACCCTACACTACTGCCACCCAACACTCCCACCACCCTAGACTACCGCCACCCTCCACTATCGCCACCCTTCACTACTGCCACCCTACACTACTGCCACCCTACACTACTGCCACCCAACACTACCACCACCTTACACTATCGCCACCCTCCTCTACTGCCACCCTTCACTACTGCCACCCTTCACAACCGCCACTCTGCGCTACCACCACCCTACACTACTGCCACTCTACACTACTGCCACCCTTCCCTACCACCACCCTCCACTACTGCCACCCTACACTACCGTCACCCTCAACTACCACCACCCTCCACTACTGGCATTCTATGCTACCGCCACCCTTCACTGCCGCCACCCTTCACTACCGCCAACCTTCACTACTGCAACCCTTCACTACCGCCACCCTACAATACCGCCATGCTTCACTACTGTCACCCTTCACTACCTCAACCCTACACTATTGCCACCCTTCACAACTGCCACCCTACACTACCTCCACCTTTCACTACAGCCACCCTCCACTACCGCCACCTTACACTACTGCCACCCTACACTACCGCCACCCTCCACTACTGCCACCCTTCACTACTACCACCCTTCACTACCTCCACCCTTCGCTTCTGCCACCCTTCACTAACGCCACACTCAACTACCGCCACCCTTCACTACTGCCACCCTACACTACTGCCACCCTTCACTACCACCACCCTTCACTACTGCCACCCTACGCTACCGCCAAACTTCACTACTGCCACCCTTCACTACTACCACCACCCTTCACTACCTCCACCATTCGCTTCTGCCACCCTTCACTAACTCCACCCTCTACTACTGCCACCCTTCACTAACGCCACCCTCCACTACCGCCACGCTTCAGTACCACCACCCTTCACTACTGCCACTCTTCAATACCACCACTTTTCACTACCTCCACCTTTCATTTCTGCCACCCTTCACTAATGCCACCCTTCACTACCTCCACCCTTCACTACTGCCACCCTTCTCTACCGCTACCCTGAACTACTGATACCCTTCTCTACTGCCACCCTTTACTACCACCACCCTCCACTACCGACACCTTTCACTACTGCCACCCTTCACTACTGCCACCCTTCACTTCTGCCACCCTACACTACTGCCATCCTTCACTAACGCCACCCTACACTACGGTCACCCTACACTACCACCATCCTTCACTACCACCACCCTTCAATACTGCCACCCTTCACTACCGCCTCCCTTCACTACTGCCACCCTTCACTACTGCCATCCTTCACTACTACCACCCTCCACTTCGGCCACCCTCCACTACTGCCACCCTTCACTACCGCCACCCTACACTATTGCCACCCTCAACTACCACCACCCTCCACAACCGCCACCCTACACTACCGCCACCCTCCAAAACTGTCACCCTTCACTACCGTAACCCTACACTATTGCCTCCCTTTACTACTGCCACCGTACACTACTGCCACCATTCACTACCACCACCCTTCACTACTGCCACCCTTCACTACTGTCACTCTACACTACCGCCACCCTCCACTACTGCCACCCTTCACTATCGCAACCCTACACAACCGCCATCCTCCACTACTGCCACCCTCCACTACCACCATCCTTCACTACTGCCACCCTTCTCTACCGCCACCCTACAATACCGCCACCCTACAATACCGCCATGCTTCACTACTGCCACCCTTCACTACCACAACCCTACACTAAAGCCACCCTTCACTACCGCCACCTTACACTACTCCCACCCTTAACTACCGCCACCTTACACTACTGCCACCCTATACTACTGCCACCTTTCACTACCACCACTCTCCACTACTGCCACCCTTAACTACCGCCACCTTACACTACTGCCACACTTCACTACCACCACCCAACACTACTGCCAGCCTCTACTACCGCCACCCTCCACAACCGCCACCCTACACTACCGGCACCCTCCACAACTGTCACCCTTCACTACCGCAACCCTACACTATTGCCACCCTTCACTGCTGCCACCCTCCACTACTGCCACCCTTCTTTACCGCCACCCTTCACTACCACCACCCTCCACTACTGCCCCTTACACAACCGCCATCCTCAACTACAACCACCCTCCACTACTGCCACCCTATACTACTGCCACCCTTCACTACCACCACCCACCACTACTGCCACCCAACACTTCTGCCACCCTCAACTACCTCCACCCTCCAATACTGCCACCCTACACTAAAGCCACCCTTCACTACTCTCACCTTTAACTTCTGCCACCCTTCACTACTGCCACCCTCCTCTACCGTCAACCTTCACTACCACCACCCTTCACTACTGCCACCCTTCACTACCACCACCCTTCAATACCTCCACCCTTCACTACCACCACCTTACCCTACCGTCACTCTCCACTGTCGCCAACCTTCACTACTGCCACCCTACACTACTGCCACCCTACACTACCACCACCCTACACTACCACTACCCTCTACTTACGCCACCCTTCACTACTGGTACCTTTCACTACTGCCACCCTTCACTTCCGCCACCCGTCACTAAAGCCACTCTTCACTACTGCCACCCTTCAGTACCATTACCCTTCATTACCACCACCCATCACTACTACCACCCTACACTACCGTCACTCTCCACTACTGCCAACCTCCACTACCACAACCCTTCACTACAGCCACCCTTCTCTACCGCCATTCTACACTACCGCCACCCTTCACTACTGCCACCCTTCACTACCACCACCCTTCACTACTGCAACCTTACACTACCGCCACCCTACACTACTGCCACACTACACTACCGCCACCCTACACTACTGCGACCCTACACTACATCCACCCTTCACTTCTGCCACTCTACACTACCACCACCCTATACTACCGCCACCCTACACTACCACCACCCTACACTACCTCCACCCTACACTACTGCCACCCTAAACTACTGCGACCCTCCACTACTGCCACCCTTAACTAAGGCCTCACTACACTACTGCCACCCTACACTACCGCCACCCTACACAACCGCCACCCTACACTACTGCCACCCTACACTACCACCACCCTACACTTCCGCCACCTTTCACTACCGCCACCCTTATCTACCGCCACCCTACACTACTGCCACCCTCAACTACCACCACCCTCCACAACTGTCACCCTTCACTACCGTAACCCTACACTATTGCCACCCTTTACTACTGCCAACGTACACTACTGCCACCATTCACTACCACCACTCGCCACTACTGCCACCTTACACTACTGCCACCCTACACTACCTCCACTTTCCACTACTGCGTCCGTTCACTACCGCAACCTTACACTGCTGCCACCCTCCACTACCGCCACCTTACACAAATGCCACCCTACACTACCGCCACCCTTCAATACTGCCACCCTACACTACCACCACCCTTCACTACTGTCACCCTACACTACCCCACCCTACACTACTGCGTCCGTTCACTACCGCCACCCTACACTACTGCCACCCTACACTACTGCCACCCTATACAACCGCCACCCTCCACTACCGCCACCTTACACTACTGCCTGTTTACACAACCGCCACCCTCCACTACCGCCACCTTACACTACTCCCACCCTTAACTACCGCCACCTTACACTACTGCCACCCTATACTACTGCCACCTTTTACTACAACCATCCTCCACTACTGCCACCTTTAACTACCGCCACCTTACACTACTGCCACACTACACTACCACCACCCAACACTACTGCCACCCTCTACTACCGCCACCCTCCACAACCGCCACCCTACACTACCGGCACCCTCAACAACTGTCACCCTTCACTACCGCAACCCTACACAATTGCCACCCTTCACTGCTGCCACCCTACACTACTGCCACCATTCACTACCGCCACCCTCCACTACTGCCACCTTACACTACTGCCACCCTACACTACCGCCACCCTCCACTACTGCCAATGTACACTACCGCCACCCTACACTACTGCCACCTTACACTACTGCCACCCTACACTACCGCGACACTTCACTACTGCCACACTGCACTACCGCCACCCTTCAGTGCTGTCACCCTACACTACCGCTACCCTACACTACTGCCACCCTACACTACAGCCACCCTTCACTTCTGCCACCCTACACTACCATCACCCCACACTACTGCCACCCTACACTACCTACACCCTACACTACTGCCACCCTTCACTAACGCCACCCTACACTACTGACACCCTACACTACCGCCACCCTACACTACCGCTACCCATACTACTCCCACCCTACACTCCCACCACCCTAGACTACCGCCACCCTCCACTGTCGCCAACCTTCACTACTGCCACCCTTCACTACTGCCACCCTACACTACCACCACCCTACACTACCACCACCCTCTACTTACGCCACCCTTCACTACTGCTACCTTTCACTACCGCCACCCTTCACTTCCGCCACCCGTCACTAAACCAACCCTACACTACCACCACCCTTCACTACTGCCACCCTTCACTACTGCCATCCTTCACTACTACCACCCTCCACTTCGGCCACCCTCCACTACTGCCACCCTTCACTACCGCCACCCTACACTACCGCCACCCTCCACAACTGTCACCCTTCACTACCGTAACCCTACACTATTGCCTCCCTTTACTACTGCCACCGTACACTACTGCCACCATTCACTACCGCAACCCTACACAACCGGCATCCTCCACTACTGCCACCCTCCACTACCACCATCCTTCACTACTGCCACCCTTCTCTACCGCCATCCTACAATACTGCCATGCTTCACTACTGCCACCCTTCACAACCACAACCCTACACTAAAGCCACCCTCCACTACCACCATCCTTCACTACTGCCACCCTTCACTACCACAACCCTACACTAAAGCCACCCTTCACTACCGCCACCCTTCAATACCGCCATGCTTCACTACTGCCACCCTTCACTACAACAACCCTACACTAAAGCCACCCTTCACTACTGCCACCTTTCACTTCTGCCACCCTTCACTACTGCCACCCTCCTCTACCGTCAACCTTCACTACCACCACCCTTCACTACTGCCACCCTTCACTAATGCCACCCTTCACTACCGCCACCCTACAATACCGCCATGCTTCACTACTGTCACCCTTCACTACCACAACCCTACACTATTGCCACACTTCACAACTGCCACCCTACACTACCTCCACCTTTCACTACAGCCACCCTCTACTACCGCCACCTTACACTACTGCCACCCTACACTACCGCCACCCTCCACTACTGCCACCCATCACTACTACCACCCTTCACTACCTCCACCCTTCGCTTCTGCCACCCTTCACTAACGCCACCCTCTACTACCGCCACCCTTCACTACCGCCACCCTACACTACTGCCACCCTTCACTACCACCACCCTTCACTACTGATACCCTACACTATCGCCAAATTTCACTACTGCCACCCTTCACTACTACCACTACCCTTCACTACCTCCTCCCTTCGCTTCTGCCACCCTTCACTAACGCCACCCTCCACTACCGCCACCCTTCAGTACCACTACCCTTCACTACTGCCACTCTTCAATACCACCACTTTTCACTACCTCCACCTTTCATTTCTGCCACCCTTCACTAATGCCACCCTTCACTACCGCCACCCTTCACTACTGCCACCCTTCACTACTGCTACCCTGAACAACTGCCACCCTTCTCTACTGCCACCCTTCACTACCACCACCCTCCACTACCGACACCTTTCACTACTGTCACCCTTCAGTACTGCCACCCTTCACTACTGCCACCCTACACTACTGCCATCCTTCACTAACGCCACCCTACACTACGGTCACCCTACACTACCACCATCCTTCACTACCACCACACTTCAATACTGCCAATCTTCACTACCGTCTCCCTTCACTACCGTCACCCTTCACTACTGCCATCCTTCACTACTACCACCCTCCACTTCGGCCACCCTCCACTGCTGCCACCCTTCACTACCTCCACCCTACACTACTGCCACCCTCAACTACCACCACCCTCCACAACTGTCACCCTTCACTACCGTAACCCTACACTATTGCCACCCTTTACTACTGCCAACGTACACTACTGCCACCATTCACTACCACCACCTGCCACTACTGCCACCTTACACTACTGCCACCCTACACTACCTCCACTTTCCACTACTGCGTCCGTTCACTACCGCCACCCTACACTGCTGCCACCCTCCACTAGTGCCACCTTACACAAATGCCACCCTACACTACCGCCACCCTTCAATACTGCCACCCTACACTACCACCACCCTTCACTACTGTCACCCTACACTACCCCACCCTACACTACTGCGTCCGTTCACTACCGCCACCCTACACTACTGCCACCCTACACTACTGCCACCCTATACAACCGCCACCCTCCACTACCGCCACCTTACACTACTGCCTGTTTACACAACCGCCACCCTCCACTACCGCCACCTTACACTACTCCCACCCTTAACTACCGCCACCTTACACTACTGCCACCCTATACTACTGCCACCTTTTACTACAACCATCCTCCACTACTGCCACCTTTAACTACCGCCACCTTACACTACTGCCACACTACACTACCACCACCCAACACTACTGCCACCCTCTACTACCGCCACCCTCCACAACCGCCACCCTACACTACCGGCACCCTCAACAACTGTCACCCTTCACTACCGCAACCCTACACAATTGCCACCCTTCACTGCTGCCACCCTACACTACTGCCACCATTCACTACCGCCACCCTCCACTACTGCCACCTTACACTACTGCCACCCTACACTACCGCCACCCTCCACTACTGCCACCGTACACTACCGCCACCCTACACTACTGCCACCTTACACTAATGCCACCCTACACTACCGCGACACTTCACTACTGCCACACTGCACTACCGCAACCCTTCAGTGCTGTCACCCTACACTACCGCCACCCTACACTACTGCCACCCTACACTACAGCCACCCTTCACTTCTGCCACCCTACACTACCACCACCCTACACTACTGCCACCCTACACTACCTACACCCTACACTACTACCACCCTACACTATCGCCACCCTCCACTACTGCCACCCTTCACTAACGCCACCCTACACTACTGACACCCTACACTACAGCCACCCTACACTACCGCTACCCATACTACTCCCACCCTACACTCCCACCACCCTAGACTACCGCCACCCTCCACTGTCGCCAACCTTCACTACTGCCACCCTATACTACTTCCACCCTACACTACCACCACCCTACACTACCACCACCCTCTACTTGCGCCACCCTTCACTACTGCTACCTTTCACTACCGCCACCCTTCACCTCCGCCACCCGTCACTAAACCAACCCTTCACTACTGCCACCCTTCAGTACCACCACCCTTCATTACCACCACCCATCACTACTACCACCCTACACTACCGTCACTCTCCACTACTGCCACCCTCCACTACCACAACCCTTCACTACAGCCACCCTTCTCTACCGCTATTCTACACTACCGCCACCCTTCACTACTGCCACCCTTCACTACCACCACCCTTCACAACTGCAACCTTACACTATCGCCACCCTACACTACTGCCACACAACACTACCGCCACCCTACACTACTGCCACCCTACACTACATCCACCCTTCACTTTTGCCACTCTACACTACCACCACCCTACACTACCTCCACCCTACACTACTGCCACCCTAAACTACCGCGACCCTCCACTACTGCCACCCTCAACTAAGGCCTCCCTACACTACTGCCACCCTTCACTACCGCCACCCTACACAACCGCTACCCTACACTACTGCCACCCTACACTACCACCACCCTACACTTCCGCCACCTTTCACTACCGCCACCCTAAACTCCTCCTCTAAACTCCACCCTAAACTACACTCCTACCACCCTAGACTACCGCCGCCCTCCACTATTGCCACCCTTCACTACTGCCACTCTACACTACTGCCACCCTACACTACCACCACCGTACACTATCGCCACCCTGCACTACCGCCACCCTTCACTACTGCCACCCTTCACTACCGCCACCCTTCACTACCACCACCCTCCACTACTGCCACCCTACACTACCGCCACCCTCAACTACCTCCCCCCTCCACTACTGCCACCCTACACTACCGCCACCCTTAACTACCGCCACCCTTCATTACCGCAACCCTTCACTACCGCCACCCTAGTCTACCATCAACCTTCACTACCACCACCCTTCGCTACTGCCACCCTTAACTACCGCCACCCTACACTACTGCCACCCTATACTACTGCCACCCTTCACTACCACCACCCTCCACTACTGCCACCCAACTCTTCTGCCACCCTCAACTACCTCCACCCTCCTCTACTGCCACCCTACACTACCGCCACTCTTCACTACTTCCACCTTTCACTTCTGCTACCCTTCACTACTGCCACTCTACACTACTGCCACCCTACACTACCACCACCCTACACTATCGCCACCCTGCACTACCACCACCCTTCACTACTGCCACCCTTCACTACCACCACCCTTCGATACCTCCACCCTTCACTACCACCACCTTACCCTACCGTCACTCTCCACTACCACCACCCTTCACTACTACCACCCTTCACTACTGCCACCCTTCACTACTGCCAACCTACACTACCGCCACCCTCCACTTCTGCCACCCTTCAATACCACAACCCTACACAACCGCCACCCTCCACTACCACCACCCTTCACTACTGCCACCCTACACTACCGCCACCCTCCACAACCGCCTCCCTTCAGTACCACCACCCTTCACTACTGCCACTCTTCAATACCACCACGTTTCACTACCTTCACCCCTCACTTCTGCCACCCTTCACTACCACCACCCTTCACTACTGCCACCCTACACTACTGCCACCCTTCACTACTGCCACCTTTCACTACTGTCACCCTTCACTACCGCCACCCTTCACTACTGCCATCCTACAATACTGCCATCCTTCACTAACGCCACCCTACACTTCTGTCACCCTACACTACCACCACCCTTCCCTACCGCCACCCTTCACTACTGCCACCCTTCACTACCGCCACCCTTCATTACTCCCATCCTTCACTACTACCACCCTCCACTTCTGCCACCCTCCACTACTGTCACCCTTCACTACCGCCACCTTACACTACTGCCACCCTATACTACTACCATCTTTCACTACCACCACCCTCCACTGCTGCCACCCTTAACTACCGCCACCTTACACTACTGCCACACTACACTACCACCATCCAACACTACTGCCACCCTCCACTACCGCCACCCTCCACAACCGCCACCCTACACTACAGGCACCCTCCACAACTGTCACCCTTCACTACCGCAACCCTACACTATTGCCACCCTTCACTGCTGCCTCCCTAAACTACTGCCACCATTCACTACCGCCACCCACCACTACTGCCACCTTACACTACTGCCACCTTTCACTACTGCCACCCTACACTACCGCCACCCTCCACTACTGCCACCGTACACTACCGCCACCCTACACTACTGCCACCTTACACTAATGCCACCCTACACTACCGCCACACTTCACTACTGCCACACTGCACTACCGCCACCCTTCACTGCTGTCACCCTACACTACCGCCACCCTACACTACTGCCACCCTACACTACAGCAACCCTTCACTTCTGCCACACTACACTACCACCACCCTACACTACCGCCTCCCAACACTACCTACACCCTACACTACTGCCACCCTACACTATCGCCACCCTCCACTACTGCCACCCATCACTAACAGCAACCATACATTACCACCACCCTACACTACCGCCACCCTACACTACCCGCCACCCTACACTAATGCCACGCTACACTACCACCACTCTACACTTTCGCCTCCTTTCACTACCGCCACCCTCCACTATCGCCAACCTTCACTACTGCCACCCTACACTACTGACACCCTACACTACCACCACCCTACACTACCACCACCGTCTACTTACGCCACCCATCACTACTGCCACCTTTCACTACCGCCGCCCTTCACTTCTGCCACCCTTCTCTACTGCCATTCTCCTCTACCGTCAACCTTCACTACCACAACCCTTCACTACTGCCACCCTTCAGTACCACCACCCTTCATTACCACCACCCTTCACTACTACCACCCTACACTACCGTCACTCTCCACTACCACCACCCTTCACTACTGCCACCCTTCACTACTGCCACCCTACACCACCGCCACCTTCCACTACTGCCATCCTTCACTACTGTAACCCTACACAACCGCCACCCTGCACTACTGCCACCCTCCACTACCACCACTCTTCAATACAGATACCCTTCTCTACCGCCATTCTACACTACCACCACCCAACACTACCACCACCCTCTACTTACGCCACCCTTCACTACTGCCACCTTTCACTACTGTCACCCTTCACTACCGCCACCCTTCACTACTGCCATCCTACACTACTGCCATCCTTCACTAACGCTACCCTACACTTCTGTCACCCTACACTACCACCACCCTTCCCTACCGCCACCCTTCACTACTGCCACCCTTCACTACCGCCTCCCTTCACTACCGCCACCCTTCACTACTCCCATCCTTCACTACTACCACCCTCCACTTCTGCCACCCTCCACTACTGTCACCCTTCACTACCGCCACCTTACACTACTGCCACCCTATACTACTACCATCTTTCACTACCACCACCCTCCACTGCTGCCACCCTTAACTACCGCCACCTTACACTACTGCCACACTACACTACCACCATCCAACACTACTGCCACCCTCCACTACCGCCACCCTCCACAACCGCCACCCTACACTACAGGCACCCTCCACAACTGTCACCCTTCACTACCGCAACCCTACACTATTGCCACCCTTCACTGCTGCCACCCTAAACTACTGCCACCATTCACTACCGCCACCCACCACTACTGCCACCTTACACTACTGCCACCTTTCACTACTGCCACCCTACACTACCGCCACCCTCCACTACTGCCACCGTACACTACCGCCACCCTTCACTACTGCCACCTTACACTAATGCCACCCTACACTACCGCCACACTTCACTACTGCCACACTGCACTACCGCCACCCTTCACTGCTGTCACCCTACACTACCGCCACCCTACACTACTGCCACCCTACACTACAGCAACCCTTCACTTCTGCCACACTACACTACCACCACCCTACACTACCGCCTCCCAACACTACCTACACCCTACACTACTGCCACCCTACACTATCGCCACCCTCCACTACTGCCACCCATCACTAACAGCAACCATACATTACCACCACCCTACACTACCGCCACCCTACACTACCCGCGCCCCTACACTAATGCCACGCTACACTACCACCACTCTACACTTCCGCCTCCTTTCACTACCACCACCCTACACTACCGCCACCCTACACTACTTCCACCCTACACTCCCACCACCCTAGACTACCGCCACCCTCCACTATCGCCAACCTTCACTACTGCCACCCTACACTACTGACACCCTACACTACCACCACCCTACACTACCACCACCGTCTACTTACGCCACCCATCACTACTGCCACCTTTCACTACCGCCGCCCTTCACTTCTGCCACCCTTCTCTACTGCCATTCTCCTCTACCATCAACCTTCACTACCACAACCCTTCACTACTGCCACCCTTCAGTACCACCACCCTTCATTACCACCACCCTTCACTACTACCACCCTACACTACCGTCACTCTCCACTACCACCACCCTTCACTACCGCCACCTTACACTACTGCCACCCTATACTACTACCATCTTTCACTACCACCACCCTCCACTGCTGCCACCCTTAACTACCGCCACCTTACACTACTGCCACACTACACTACCACCATCCAACACTACTGCCACCCTCCACTACCGCCACCCTCCACAACCGCCACCCTACACTACAGGCACCTTCCACAACTGTCACCCTTCACTACCGCAACCCTACACTATTGCCACCCTTCACTGCTGCCACCCTAAACTACTGCCACCATTCACTACCGCCACCCACCACTACTGCCACCTTACACTACTGCCACCTTTCACTACTGCCACCCTACACTACCGCCACCCTCCACTACTGCCACCGTACACTACCGCCACCCTACACTACTGCCACCTTACACTAATGCCACCCTACACTACCGCCACACTTCACTACTGCCACACTGCACTACCGCCACCCTTCACTGCTGTCACCCTACACTACCGCCACCCTACACTACTGCCACCCTACACTACAGCAACCCTTCACTTCTGCCACACTACACTACCACCACCCTACACTACCGCCTCCCAACACTACCTACACCCTACACTACTGCCACCCTACACTATCGCCACCCTCCACTACTGCCACCCATCACTAACAGCAACCATACATTACCACCAACCTACACTACCGCCACCCTACACTACCCGCCACCCTACACTAATGCCACGCTACACTACCACCACTCTACACTTCTGCCTCCTTTCACTACCGCCACCCCACACTACCGCCACCCTACACTACTTCCACCCTACACTCCCACCACCCTAGACTACCGCCACCCTCCACTATCGCCAACCTTCACTACTGCCACCCTACACTACTGACACCCTACACTACCACCACCCTACACTACCACCACCGTCTACTTACGCCACCCATCACTACTGCCACCTTTCACTACCGCCGCCCTTCACTTCTGCCACCCTTCTCTACTGCCATTCTCCTCTACCGTCAACCTTCACTACCACAACCCTTCACTACTGCCACCCTTCAGTACCACCACCCTTCATTACCACCACCCTTCACTACTACCACCCTACACTACCGTCACTCTCCACTACCACCACCCTTCACTACTGCCACCCTTCACTACTGCCACCCTACACCACCGCCACCTTCCACTACTGCCATCCTTCACTACTGTAACCCTACACAACCGCCACCCTGCACTACTGCCACCCTCCACTACCACCACTCTTCAATACAGATACCCTTCTCTACCGCCATTCTACACTACCGCCACCCTTCACTACTGCCACCCTTCACTAACGCCACTCTTCACTACCACAACCCTCCACTACTGCCACCCTACACTACCGCCACCCGTCACTACCGCCACCCTCCACTAACCTAACCTAACCTAACCTAACCTAACCTAACCTAACCACCCTTCACTAACGCCACCCTCTAATACCGCCACCCTTCACTACCGTCAACCTTCACTACCACCACCCTTCACTTCTGCCACCCTTCACTACTGCCACCCTACACTACCGCCACCCTCCACTACTGCCACCCTTCACTACCACAACCCTACACTACTGCCACCCTACACTCCTACCACCCTAGACTACCGCCACCCTCCACTATTGCAACCTTTCACTACTGCCACCCTACAATACTGCCACCCAACACTACTGCCACCATACACTACCGCCACCCTCCTCTTTTGCCACCCTTAACTAGTGACACCCTACACTACTGAAACCCTACACTACCGAGACCCTACACTACCACCACCTTACACTACTGCCACTTTACACTAACACCACCCTACACTTCTGCCACCTTTCACTACCGTCTCCCTACACTACTGCCACACTACACTCCCACCACCCTAGACTACGCCACCCTCCATTATTACCACCCTCCACTACTGCCATCCTACACTACCGCCACCCTTCACTACCGCAACCCTTCACTACCGCCACCCTCGTCTACCGTCAAGCTTCACTACCACCACCCTTCACAACTGCCACCCTTAACTACTGCCACCCTACACTAATGCCACCCTATAGTACTGCCACCCTTCACTCCCACCACCCTCCACTACTGCCACCCTACACTACCGCCACCTAACACTACCACAATCCAACACTACCGCCACCCTACACTACTGCCACCCTCCACTATCGCCACCCTACACTACTGCCTCCCTACACTAATGCCACCCTACACTATCACCACCCTTCACTACTGCCACCCTTCACTACCGCCACTCTTCACTACCACAGCCCTCCACTACTGCCACCCTACACTACCGCCACCCAACACTACCACCACCCTCCACTTCTGCCACCCTACACTACCGCCACCCACAACTACCACCACCCTTCACTACTGCCACGCTTAACTACCGCAACCCTACACTACTGCCACCCTACACTACCGCCACCCTACACTACTGCCACCTTACACTACCGCCACCCTCAACTACCAGCACCCTCAACTACTGCCACCCTACACTATCGCCACCTTTCACTACCGCCACCCTTCACTACCGCCACCCTTCACTACCGCCACCCTCCTCTACAGTCAACCTTTCATACCACCACCCTTCACTACTGCCACCCTTCACTACCACCACCCTTCATTACCTCCACCCTTCACTACCACCACCCTAGAATACCGTCACTCTCCATTACCACCATCCTTCACTACTGCCACCCTTCACTACTGCCACCCTACACTACCACCACCCTAGACTACCGCCACCGTACACTATTGCTACCTTTCACTACTGCCATCCTACACTACTGCCACCCTACACTACCACCACCCTACACTACCGCCACCCTCCACTACCGCCACCCTTCACTACTGCCACGCTTCACTACCACTACCCTTCTCTACCACCACCCTCTACTACTGCCACCCTACACTACTGCCACCCTCAACTACTACCACCCTCCACTACTGCCACCCTACACTACTGCCACCCTTCACTACCGCCACCCTTCACTAGCGCCACCCTCGTCTACCGTCAACCTTCACTACCACCACCCTTCACTACTGCCACCCTTCACTACTGCCACCCTACACTACTGCCATCCCTCCACTACTGCCACCCTTCACCACCACAACCCTACACTACTGCCACTTTTCACTACCGCAACCCTACACAACTGCCACCCTCCACCACTGCCACCCTCCAGTACCACCACCCTTCACTACTGCCACCCTTGTCTACTGCCACCCTACAATACTGCCACCATTCACTACCGCCACCCTTCACTACCTCTACCCTTCACTTCCTCCACCCTACACTACTGCCACCCTACACTAACGCCACCCTCCACTATTGCCACCCTACACTAACGCCACCCTACACTACCGCCACCCTGCACTACTGCCACCCTTCACTACTGCCACCCTACACTACCGCCACCCTTCACTACCGCCACCCTTCACTACCACCACCTTACCCTACCGTCACTCTCCACTATCACCACCCTTCACTACTGCCACCCTTCACTAATGCCACCCTACACTACTGCCACCCTCCACTACTGCCACCCTTCACTACCGCAACCCTACACAACCGCCACCCTCCACTACTGCCACCCTCCACTACCACCACCCTTCACTACTGCCACCCTACACTACCACCACCCTACACTACCACCACCCTCTACTGACGCCACCCTTCACTACTGCCACATTTCACTCCCGCCGCCCTTCACTTCCGCCACCCTTCTCTACCGCCACCCTCCTCTACCGTCAACTTCGCTACCTCCACCCTTCACTACTGCCACCCTTCTGTACGACCACCCTTCATTACCACCACCCTTCACTACTACCACCCTACACTACCGTCACTCTCCACTACCACCACCCTTCACTACTGCCACCCTTCACTACTGCCACCCTACACAACCGCCACCCTCCACTACTGCCATCCTTCACTACTGCAACCCTACACAACCGCCACCCTGCACTACCGCCACCCTCCACTACCACCACCCTTCACTACATCCACCCTTCTCTACCGCCATTCTACACTACCGCCACCCTTCACTACTGCCACCCTTCACTAACGCCACCCTCTAATACCGCCACCCTTCACTACTGTCAACCTTCACTACCACCACCCTTCACTTCTGCCACCCTTCACTACTGCCACCCTACACTAATGCCACCCTATAGTACTGCCACCCTTCACTCCCACCACCCTCCACTACTGCCACCCTATACTACCGCCACCATCAATTACCACCGCCCTCCACTACTGCCATGCTACACTAATGCCACCCTACACTACCGCCACCCTACACTACTACCACCCTACACTACCGCCACCCAACACTACCGCCACCCAACATTACCGCCACCCTACACTACTGCCACCCTCCACTATCGCCACCCTTCACTACTGCCTCCCTACACTAATGCCACCCTACACTATCACCACCCTTCACTACTGCCACCCTTCTCTACTGCCACCCTTCACCACCGCCACTTTTCACTACCACAGCCCTTAACTACTGCCACCCTACACTACCGCCACCCAACACTACCACCACCCTCCACTTCTGCCACCATACACTACCGCTACCCACAACTACCACCACCCTTCACTGCTGCCACGCTTAACTACCGCCACCCTACACTACTGCTACCCTAAACTACCGCCACCCTACACTATTGCCACCTTACACTACCGCCACCCTCAACTACCAGCACCCTCAACTACTGTCACCCTACACTACCGCCACCTTTCACTACCGCCACCCTTCACTACCGCCACCCTTCACAACCGCCACCTTCCTCTACCGTCAACCTTTCATACCACCACCCTTCACTATTGCCACCCTTCACTACCACCACCCTTCATTACCTCCACCCTTCACTACCACCACCCAAGAGTACCGTCACTCTCCACTACCACCACCCTTCACTACTGCCACTCTTCACTACTGCCACCCTACACTACCACCACCCTTCACTACTGCCAACTTTCACAACTGCCACCCTACACTACTGCCACCCCCCACTACTGCCACCCTTCTCTACCACCACCCTCTACTACTGCCACCCTACACTACTGCCACCCTCAACTACTCCCACCCTCCACTACGGCCACCCTACACTACTGCCACCCTTCACTACTGCCACCCTTCACTAGCGCCACCCTCGTCTACTCTCAACCTTCACTATCACCACCCTTCACTACTGCTACCCTTCACTACCACCATCCTTCATTTCCTCCACCATCACTACCACCACCCTACACTACCGTCACTCTCCACTACCACCACCCTTCACTACTGCCACCCTTCACTACTGCCACCCTACACTACTGCCACCCCTCCACTACTGCCACCCTTCACCACCACAACCCTACACTACTGCCACCCTTCACTACCGCAACCCTACGCAACTGCCACCCTTCTCTACTGCCACCCTACACTACTGCCACCCTCCACTATTGCCACCCTACACTAACGCCACCCTACACTACCGCCACCCTGCACTACTGCCACCATTCACTACTGCCACCCTACACTACCGCCACCCTTCACTACTGCCACCCTTCACTACTGCCACCCTACACTTCCGCCACCCTCCACTACTGCCACCCTTCACTACCGCAACCCTACACAACCGCCACCCTCCACTACTGCCACCTTCCACTACCACCAACCTTCACTTCTGCCACCGTTCTCTACTGCCACCCTACACTACCACCACGCTTCACTACTGCCACCCTTCACTACCTCCACTATTCGCTACTGCCTCCCTTCACTAACGCCACCCTCTAATACCGCCACTCTTCACTACCGCCACCCTACACTACCGCCACCCTACACTACTTCCACCCTACACTCCCACCACCCTTCACTACTGCCACTCTTCAATACCACCACTTTTCACTACCTTCACCCTTCACTTCTGCCACCCTTTACTACTGCCACCATTCACTACCTCCACCTTTCACTACTGCCACCCTACACTACTGCCACCCTACACTACCGCCACCCTTCACAACCACCACGCTTCACTACCTCCACCCTTCACTACTGCCACCCTTCACTACCACAACCCTACACTACTGCCACCCTTCACTACTGCCACCCTACACTACCGCCACCTTTCACTACAGCCACCCTCCACTACCGCCACCTTACACTACTGCCACCCTACACTACAACCACCCTTAACTACTGCCACCCTTCACTACTACCACCCTTCACAACCTCCACCCTTCGCTTCTGCCACACTTCACTAACGCATCCCTCTACTACTGCCACCCTTCACTGCCGCCACCCTACACGACCGCCACCCTACACGACCGCCTCCCTACACTACTGCCACCCTACTCTTCCGCCAAACTTGACTACTGCCACCCTTCACTACTACAACCCTTCACTACCTCCACCCTTCGCTACTGCCACTCTTCACTAACGCCACCCTCCACTACCGCCACCCTTCAGTACCACCACCCTACACTACCACCACCCTACACTACCGCCAAACTTCACTACTGCCACTCTTCAATACCAACACTTTTCACTACCTCCACCCTTCACTTCTGCCACCCTTCACTAATGCCACCCTTCACTACCGAGACCCTTCACTACTGCCACCCTTCACTACTGCCATCCTACACTACTGCCACCCTACACTACTGCCACCCTTCACTGCCAACACTCTTCACTACCTCTACCCTTCACAACTGCCACTCTTCACTGCTGCCACCCTTCACTACTACCACCCTCCACTACCACCACACTTCACTACTGCCACCCTTCACTACTGCCACCCTACACTACTGCCACCATACACTACCGCCACCCTCCACTCCTGCCACCCTTAACTAACGACACCCTACACTACTGAAACCCTACACTGCCGCGACCCTACAGTACTGCCACCCTACACTACTCCCACTCTACACTACCACCACCCTACACTTCTGCCACCTTTCACTACCGCCACCCTACACTACCGCCACCCTACACTACTGCCACACTACACTCCCACCACCCTAGACTACGCCACCCTCCACTATTACCACCCTTCACTATTGCCATCCTACACTACCGCCACCCTTCACTAACTCAACCCTTCACTACCGCCACACTTCACTACCGCCACCCTCGTCTACCATCAAGCTTCACTACCACCACCCTTCACAACTGCCACCCTTAACTACTGCCACCCTACACTAATGCCACCCAACACTACCGCCACCCAACACTACCGCCACCCTACACTACTGCCACCCTCCACTATCGCCACCCTTCACTACTGCCTCCATACACTAATGCCACCCTACACTATCACCACCCTTCACTGCTGCCACCCTTCACTACCGCCACTCTTCACTACCACAGCCCTCCACTTCTGCCACCCTTCACTACCGCCACCCACAACTACCACCACCCTTCACTACTGCCAAGCTTAACTACCGCCACCCTACACTACTGCCACCCTACACTACCGCCACCCTCAACTACCAGCACCCTCAACTACTGTCACCCTACACTACCGCCACCTTTCACTACCGCCACCCTTCACTACCCTCACCATTCACTACCGCCACCCTCCTCTACCGTCAACCTTTCATACCACCACCCTTCACTACTGCCACCCTTCACTACCACCACCCTTCATTACCTCCACCCTCCACTACCACCACCCAAGAGTACCGTCACTCTACACTATCACCACCCTTCACTACTGCTACCCTTCACTACTGCCACCCTACACTACCACCACCTTTCACTACTGCCACCCTTCACTACTGCCACCCTTCACTACCGCCACCCTCCACTACTGCCACCCTTCACTACTGCCACCCTTCACTACCGCCACCCTTCTCTACCACCACTCTCTACTACTGCCACCCTACACTACTGCCACCCTCAACTACTACCACCCTCCACTACTGCCACCCTACACTACTGCCACCCTTCACTACCGCTACCCTTCACTAGCGCCACCCTCGTCTACCGTCAACCTTCACCACCACAACCCTACACTACTGCCACTTTTCACTACCGCAACCCTACACAACTGCCACCCTCCACTACTGCCACCCTCCACTACCACCACCCTTCACTACTGCCACCCTTCTCTACTGCCACCCTACAATACTGCCACTATTCACTACCGCCACCCTTCACTACCTCTACCCTTCACTTCCGCCACCCTACACTACTGCCACCCTACACTAACGCCATCCTATACTACCGCCTCCCTACACTACTGCCACTTACACTACTGCCACCCTCCACTATTGCCACCCTACACTAACGCCACCCTACACTACTGCCACCCTGCACTACTGCCACCCTTCACTACTGCCACCCTACACTACCGCCACCCTTCACTACCGCCACCCTTCACTACCACCACCTTACCCTACCGTCACTCTCCACTACCACCACCCTTCACTACTGCCACCCTTCACTAATGCCACCCTACACTACCGCCACCCTCCACTACTGCCACCCTTCACTACCGCAACCCTACACAACCGCCACCCTCCAGTACTGCCACCCTCCACTACCACCACTCTTCACTACTGCCACCCTACACTACCACCACCCTACACTACCACCACCCTCTACTGACGCCACCCTTCACTACTGCCACCTTTCACTACCGCCGCCCTGCACTTCCGCCACCCTTCTCTACCGGCACCCTCCTCTACCGTCAACTTCACTACTGCCACCCTTCACTACTGCCACCCTACACAACCGCCACCCTCCACTACTTACATCTTTCACTACTGCAACCCTACACAACCGCCACCCTGCACTACCGCCACCCTCCACTACCACCACCCTTCACTACATCCACCCTTCTTTACCTCCATTCTACACTACCGCCACCCTCCACTACTGCCACCCTTCACTACCACAACCCTACACTACTGCCACCCTACACTCCTACCACCCTAGACTACAGCCACCCTCCACTATTGCAAACTTTTACTACTGTGACCCTACAATAATGCCACCCTACACTACTGCCACCATACACTACCGCCACCCTCCACTCCTGCCACCCTTAACTAACGACACCCTACACTACAGAAACCCTACACTACCGCGACCCTACACTACAGCCACCCTACACTACTGCCACTCTACACTACCACCACCCTACACTTCTTCCACCTTTCACTACCGCCACCCTACACTACCGCCACCCTCCACTACTGCCATCCTACACTACTGCCACCCTTCACTACCGCAACCCTTCACTACCGCCACACTTCACTACCGCCACCCTCGTCTACCGTCAAGCTTCACTACCACCACCCTTCACAACTGCCACCCTTACCTACTGCCACCCTACACTAATGCCACCCTATAGTACTGCCACCCTTCACTCCCACCACCCTCCACTACTGCCACCCTATACTACCGCCACCATCAATTACCACCGCCGTCCACTACTGCCACGCTACACAAATGCCACCCTACACTACCGCCACCCTACACAACTGCCAGCCTACACTACCGCCACCCAACACTACCGCCACCCAACATTACTGCCACCCTACACTACTGCCACCCTCCACTATCGCCACCCTTCACTACTGCCTCCCTTCACTAATGCCACCCTACACTATCACCACCCTTCACTACTGCCACCCTTCACTACTGCCACCCTTCACCACCGCCACTCTTCACTACCACAGCCCTCAACTACTGCCACCCTACACTACCGCCACCCAACACTACCACCACCCTCCACTTCTGCCACCCTACACTACCGCTACCCACAACTACCACCACCCTTCACTACTGCCAAGCTTAACTACCGCCACCCTTCACAACCGCCACCCTCCTCTACCGTCAACCTTTCATACCACCACCCTTCACTACTGCCACCCTTCACTACCACCACCCTTCATTACCTCCACCCTCCAATACCACCACCCAAGAGTACCGTCACTCTCCACTATCACCACCCTTCACTACTGCTACCCTTCACTACTGCCACCCTACACTACTGCCACCCTTCACTAATGCCACCCTACACTACCGCCACCCTCCACTACTGCCACCCTTCACTACCGCAACCCTACACAACCGCCACCCTCCACTACTACCACCCTCCACTACCACCACCCTTCACTACTGCCACCCTACACTACCACCACCCTACACTACCACCACCCTCTACTGACGCCACCCTTCACTACTGCCACCTTTCACTACCGCCGCCCTTCACTTCCGCCACCCTTCTCTACCGCAACCCTCCTCTACCGTCAACTTCACTACCACCACCCTTCACTACTGCCACCCTTCTGTACGACCACCCTTCATTACCACCACCCTTCACTACTACCACCCTACACTACCGTCACTCTCCACTACCACCACCCTTCACTACTGCCACCCTTCAATACTGCCACCCTACACAACCGGCACCCTCCACTACTGCCATCCTTCACTACTGCAACCCTTCACTACCGCCACCCTTCTCTACCACCACCCTCTACAACTGCCACCCTACACTACTGCCACCCTCAACTACTCCCACCCTCCTCTACTGCCACCCTACACTACTGCCACCCTTCACTACCGCCACCCTTCACTAGCACCACCCTCGTCTACCGTCAACCTTCACTACCACAACCCTTCACTACTGCCACCCTTCACTACCACCACCCTTCATTTCCTCCACCTTCACTACCACCACCCTACACTACCGTCACTCTCCACTACCACCACCCTTCACTACTGCCACCCTTCACTACTGCCACCCTACACTACTGCCACCCCTCCACTGCTGCCACCCTTCACCACCACAACCCTACACTACTGCCACCCTTCACTACCGCAAAGCTACGCAACTGCCACCCTCCACTACCACCAACCTTCACTACTGCCACCCTTCTCTACTGCCACCCTACAATACTGCCACTATTCACTACCGCCACCCTTCACTACCTCTACCCTTCACTTCCGCCACCTTACACTACTGCCACCCTACACTAACCCCATCCTTTACTACCGCCACCCTACACTACTGCCACCCTACACTACTGCCACCCTCCACTATTGCCACCCTACACTAACGCCACCCTACACTACCGCCACCCTGCACTACTGACACCCTTCACTACTGCCACCCTACACTACCGCCACCCTTCACTACCGCCACCCTTCAATACCACCACCTTATCCTACCGTCACTCTCCACTACCACCACCCTTCACTACTGCCACCCTTCACTACTGCCACCCTACACTACCACCACCCTCCACTACTGCCACCCTTCACTACTGCAACCCTACACAACCGCCACCCTCCACTACTGGCACCCTCCACTACCACCACCCTTCACTTCTGCCACCCTTCTCTACCAACACCCTACACTACCGCCACTCTTCACTACCGCCACCCTACACTACCGCCACCCTACACTACTTCCACCCTACACTCCCACCACCCTTCACTACTGCCACTTCAATACCACCACTTTTCACTACCTCCACCCCTCACTACTGCCACCCTTCACAACCACAACCCTACACTATAGCCACCCTTCACTACTACCACCCTACACTACCACCACCTTTCACTACAGCCACCCTCCACTACCGCCACCTTACACTACTGCAACCCTACAGTACCGCCACCCTCCAATACTGCCACCCTTCACTACTACCAACCTTCACTACCTCCACCCTTCGCTTCTGCCACCTTTCACTAACACCACCCTCTACTACTGCCTCCCTTCACTACCGCCACCCTACACGACCGCCACCCTACACTACTGCCACCCTTCACTACCACCACCCCTCACTACTGCCACCCTACTCTTCCGCCAAACTTCACTACTACCACCCTTCACTACTCCCACCCTTCACTACCTCCACCCTTCGCTACTGCCACTCTTCACAAACGCCACCCTCCACTACCGTCACCCTTCAGTACCACCATCCTACACTACCACCACCCTACACTACCGCCAAACTTCACTACTGCCACTCTTCAATACCACCACTTTTCTCAACCTCCACCCTTCACTTCTGCCACCCTTCACTAATGCCACCCTTCACTACCGAGACCCTTCACTACTGCCACCTCTCACTACTGCCATCCTACACTACTGCCATCCTGCACTACTGCCACCCTTCACTGCCAACACGCTTCACTACCTCTACCCTTCACAACTGCCACTCTTCACTGCTGTCACCCTTCACTACCACCACCCTCCACTACCACCACACTTCACTACTGCCACCCTTCACTATTGCCACCCTACACTACTGCCACCCTACACTACCGCCACCCTTTACTACTGCCACCCTTCACTACAGCCACCCTAAACTATTGCCACCCTTCACTACTGCCACCCTTCACTACCACCACCCTCCACTTCCGACACCTTTCACTACTGCCACCCTTCACTACCGCCACCCTTCACTACTGCCACCCTACACTACTGCCATCCTTCACTAACGCCACCCTACACTACTGTCACCCTACACTACCACCACCCTTCACTACCACCACCCTTCACTACTGCCACCCTTCACTACCGCCTCCCTTCACTACCGCCACCCTTCACTACTACCACCCTACACTACTGCCACCCTCCACTATCGCCACCCTTCACTACTGCCATTCTACACTACCACCACCCTACACTACCACCACCCTTCACTACTGCCACCTTTCACTTCCGCCGCCCTTCACTTCCGCCACCCTTCTCTACCGCCACCCTCCTCTACCGCCAACTTTCACTACCACCACCCTTCATTACCACCACCCTTCACTACAACCACCCTAAACTACCGTCACTCTCCACTACCACCACCCTTCACTACTGCCACCCTTCACTACTGCCAACCTACACCACCGCCACCCTCCACTACTGCCATCCTTCACTACTGCAACCCTACACAACCACCACCCTGCACTACCGCCACCCTCCACTACCACCACCCTTCACTACAGCCACCCTACTCTACCGCCATTCTACACTACCGCCACCCTTCACTACTGCCACCCTTCACTAACGCAACCCTCTAATACCGCCACCCTTCACTACCGTCAACCTTCACTACCACCACCCTTCACTTCTGCCACCCTTCACTACTGCCACCCTACACTACCGCCACCCTCCACTACTGCCACCCTTCACTACCACAACCCTACACTACTGCCACCCTACACTCCTACCACCCTACACTACCGCCACCCTCCACTATTTAACCTTTCACTACTCCCACCCTACAATACTGCCACCCTACACTACTGCCACCATACACTACCGCCAACCTCCACTCCTGCCACCCTTAACTAACGACACCCTATACTACTGAAACCCTACACTACCGCGACCCTACACTACCGCTACCCTACACTACTGCCACTCTACACAACCACCACCCTACATTTCTGCCACCTTTCACTACCGCCACCCTACACTACCGCCACCCTACACTACTGCCACACTACACTCCCACCACCCTAGACTACGCCACCCTCCACTATTACCACCCTCCACTACTGCCATCCTACACTACCGCCACCCTTCACTACCGCAACCCTTCACTACCACCACACTTCACTACCGCCACCCTCGTCTACCGTCAAGCTTCACTATCACCACCCTTTACAACTGCCACCCTTAACTACTGCCACCCTAAACTAATGCCTCCCTATAGTACTGCCACCCTTCACTCCCACCACCCTCCACTACTGCCACCCTACACTACCGCCACCCAACACTACTGCCACCCAACACTACCGCCACCCTACACTACTGCCACCCTCCATTATCGCCACCGTTCACTACTGCCTCCCTACACTAATGCCACCCTACACTATCACCACCCTTCACTACTGCCACCCTTCACTACCGCCACTCTTCACTACCACAGCCCTCCACTACTGCCACCCTACACTACCGCCACCCAACACTACCACCACCCTCCACTTCTGCCACCCTACACTACCGCCACCCACAACTACCACCACCCTTCACTACTGCCACGCTTAACTACCGCAACCCTACACTACTGCCACCCTACACTACCGCCACCCTTCACTACCGCAACCCTTCACTACCACCACACTTCACTACCACCACCCTCGTCTACCGTCAAGCTTCACTACCACCACCCTTCACAACTGCCACCCTTAACTACTGCCACCCTAAACTAATGCCACCCTATAGTACTGCCACACTTCACTCTCACCACCCTCCACTACTGCCACCCTACACTACCGCCACCCTCAACTACCAGCACCCTCAACTACTGGCACCCTACACTTCCGCCACCTTTCACTACCGCCACCCTTCACTACCGCCACCCTTCACTACCGCCACCCTCCTCAACCGTCAACCTTTCATACCACCACCCTTCACTACTGCCACCCTTCACTACCACCACCCAAGAGTACCGTCACTCTCCATTACCACCACCCTTCACTACTGCCACCCTTCACTACTGTCACCCTACACTACCACCACCCTTCACTACTGCCACCCTTCACTTCTGCCTCCCTACACTTCCGCCACCCTCCACTACTGCCACACTTCACTACTGCCACCCTTCACTACCGCCACCCTTCTCTACCGCCACCCTACACTACTGCCACCCTACACTACCGCCACCCATCACTACTGCCACCCAACACTACCGCCACCCTACACTACTGCCACCCTCCATTATCGCCACCGTTCACTACTGCCTCCCTACACTAATGCCACCCTACACTATCACCACCCTTCACTACTGCCACTCTTCACTACCCCAGCCCTTCACTACTGGCACCCTACACTACCGCCACCCAACACTACCACCACCCTCCACTTCTGCCACCCTACACTACCGCCACCCACAACTACCACCACCCTCCACTACTGCCACCCTTCACTACTGCCACCCTTCACTACCGCCACCCTTCTCTACCACTACCCTCTACTACTGCCACCCTACACTACTGCCACACTCAACTACTACCACCCTCCACTACTGCCACCCTACACTGCTGCCACCCTTCACTACCGACACCTTCACTAGCGCCACCCTCGTCTACTGTCAACCTTCACTACCACCACCCTTCACTACTGCCACCCTTCACTACCACCACCCTTCATTTCCTCCACCTTCACTACCACCACCCTACACTACCGTCACTCTCCACTACCACCACCCTTCACTACTGACACCCTACACTTCTGCCACCCCTCCACTACTGCCACCCTTCACTACCGCAACCCTACGCAACTGCCACCCTCCACTACTGCCACCCTCCACTACCACCAACCTTCACTACTGCCACCCTTCTCTACTGGCACCCTACAATTCTGCCACCATTCACTACCGCCACCCTTCACTACCTCTACCCTTCACTTCCGCCACCCTACACTGCTGCCACCCTTCACTACCTCTACCCTTCACTTCCGCCACCCTACACTACTGCCACCCTACACTACTGCCACCCTCCACTATTGCCACCATACACTAACGCCACCCTACACTACCGCCACCCTACACTACTGCCACACTACACTCCCACCACCCTAGACTACGCCACCCTCAACTATTACCACCCTCCACTACTGCCATCCTACACTACCGCCACCCTTCACTACCGCAACCCTTCACTACCGCCACACTTCACTACCGCCACACTTCACTACCGCCACCCTCCTCTACCGTCAAGCTTCACTACCACCACCCTTCACAACTGCCACCCTTAACTACTGCCACCCTACACTAATGCCACCCTATAGTACTGCCACCCTTCACACCCACCACCCTCCACTACTGCCACCCTACACTACTGCCACCCTCAATTACCACCACCCTCCACTACTGCCATGCTACACTAACGCCACCCTACACTACCGCCACCCGACACTACTGCCACCCTACACTACCGCCACGCAACACTACTGCCACCCAACACTACCGCCACCCTACACTACTGCCACCCTCCACTATCGCCACCCTTCACTACTGCCTCCCTACACTAATGCCACCCTACACTATCACCACCCTTCACTACCGCCACTCTTCACTACCACAGCCCTCCACTACTGCCACCCTTCACTACCGCCACCCACAACTACCACCACCCTTCACTACTGTCACGCTTAACTACCGCCACCCTACACTACTGCCACCCTACACTACCGCCACCCTACACTACTGTCACCCTACACTACCGCCACCCTCAACTACCAGCACCCTCAACTACTGTCACCCTACACTACCGCCACCTTTCACTACTGCCACCCTTCACTACCGCCACCCTTCACTACCGCCACCCTCCTCTACCGTCAACCTTTCATACCACCACCCTTCACTACTGCCACCCTTCACTACCACCACCCTTCATTACCTCCACCCTTCACTACCACCACCCAAGAGTACCGTCACTCTCCACTACCACCACCCTTCACTACTGCCACCCTTTACTACTACCACCCTTCATTACCTCCACCCTTCGCTACTGCCACCTTTCACTAATGCCACCCTCCACTACCGCCACCCTTCAGTACCACCACCCTACACTACCACCACCCTACACTACCGCCAAACTTCACTACTGCCACTCTTCAATACCACCACTTTTCACTACCTCCACCCTTCACTTCTGCCACCCTTCACTAATGCCACCCTTCACTTCCGAGACCCTTCACTACTGCCACCCTTCACTACTGCCATCCAACACTACTGCCACCCTACACTACTGCCACCCTTCACTGCCAACACGCTTCACTACCTCTACCCTTCACAACTGCCACTCTTCACTGCAGCCACCCTTAACTACCACCATCCTCCACTACCACCACACTTCACTACTGCCACCCTTCACTACTGCCAACCTACACTACTGCCAACATACACTACCGCCACCCTCCACTCCTGCCACCCTTAACTAACGACACCCTACACTACTGAAACTCTACACTACCGCGACCCTACACTACCGCCACCCTACACTACTGCAACTCTACACTACCACCTCCCTACACTTCTGCCACCTTTCACTACCGCCACCCTACACTACCGCCACCCTACACTACTGCCACACTACACTCCCACCACCCTCCACTATTACCACCCTCCACAACTGCCATCCTACACTACCGCCACCCTTCACTAACGCAACCCTTCACTACCGCCACACTTCACTACCGCCACCCTCGTCTACCGTCAAGCTTCACTACCACCACCCTTCACAACTGCCACCCTTAACTACTGCCACCCTACACTAATGCCACCCTATAGTACTGCCACCCTTCACTCCCACCACCCTCCACTACTGCCACCCTACACTACCGCCACTCTCAATTACCACCACCCTCCACAACTGCCACACTACACTAACGCCACCCTACACTACTGCCACCCTACGCTACTGCCACCCTACACTACCACCACCCAACACTATACCGCCACCCAACACTACCGCCACCCTACACTACTGCCACCCTCCACTATCGCCACCCTTCACTACCGCCACCCAACACTACCACCACCCTCCACTTCTGCCACCCTTCACTACCGCCACCCACAACTACCACCACCCTTCACTACTGCCAAGCTTAACTACCGCCACCCTACAGTACTGCTACCCTACACTACCGCCACCCTCAACTACCAGCACCCTCAACTACTGTCACCCAACACTACCGCCACCTTTCACTACCGCCACCCTTCACTACCGCCACCCTTCACTACTGCCACCCTCCTCTACCGTCAACCTTTCATACCACCACCCTTCACTACTGCCACCCTTCACTACCACCACCCTTCATTACCTCCACCCTTCACTACCACCACCCAAGAGTACCGTCACTCTCCACTACCACCACCCTTCACTACTGCCACCCTTCACTACTGGCACCCTTCACTACTGCCACCCTCCACTACTGCCACCCTTCACTACTGCCACCCTTCACTACCGCCACCCTTCTCTACCACCACCCTCTACTTCTGCCACCCTACACTACTGCTACCCTCAACTACTACCACCTTCCACTACTGCCACCCTACACTGCAGCCACCCTTCACTACCGCCACCCTTTACTAGCGCCACCCTCGTCTACCGTCAACATTCACTACCACCAACCTTCACTACTGCCACCCTTCACTACCACCACCCTTCATTTCCTCCACCTTCACTACCACCACCCTACACTACCGTCACTCTCCACTACCACCACCCTTCACTACCGACACCCTACACTTCTGTCACCCCTCCACTACTGCCACCCTTCACCTCCACAACCCTACACTACTGCCACCCTTCACTACCGCAACCCTACGCAACTGCCACCCTCCACTACTGCCACCCTCCAATACCACCAACCTTCACTACTGCCACCATTCACTACCGCCACCCTTCACTACCTCTACCCTTCACTTCCGCCACCCTACACTACTGCCACCCTACACTAACGCCATCCTTTACTACCGCCACCCTACACTATTGCCACCCTACACTACTGCCACCCTCCACTATTGCCACCCTACACTAACGCCACCCTACACTACCGCCACCCTGCGCTACTGCCACCCTTCACTACTGCCACCCTACACTACCGCCACCCTTCACTACCGCCACCCTTCACTACCACCACCTTACCCTTCCGTCACTCTCCACTACCACCACCCTTCACTACTGCCACCCTTCACTACTGCCACCCTACACTACCGCCACCCTCCACTACTGCCACCCTTCACTACCGCAACCCTACACAACCGCCACCCTCCACTTCTGCCACCCTTCACTACCGCCACCCTACACTACTGCCACCCTAAACTATTGCCTCTCTTCACTTGAAGTGAAGGGTAGAGGTAGTGAAGGGTGTCGGTAGTGTATGGTGGCAGTATTGTAGGGTGGCAGTAGAGAAGGGTGGCAGTAGTGAAGGGTGGTGGAGGTGGAGGGTGGCAGTAGTGGAGGGTGGCAGTTGCGTAGGGTTGCGGTAGTGTAGGGTGGCAGTAGTGTATGGTTGTGGTGGTGAAGGGTGGCAGTAGTGGAGGTGTGGCAGTAGTGTAGGGTGGCAGTAGTGACGGGTGGCAGTAGTGAAGGGTGGGGGTAGTGGAGAGTGACGGTAGTGTAGGGTGGTGGTAGTGAAGGTGGAGGAAATGAAGGGTGGTGGTAGTGAAGGGTGGTAGTAGTGAAGGGTGGTGGTAGTGAAGGTTGACGGTAGACGAGGGTGGCGCTAGTGAAGGGTGGCAGTAGTGTAGGGTGGCAGTAGTGGAGGGTGGTAGTAGTTGAGGGTGGCAGTAGTGTAGGGTGGCAGTAGTTGAGGGTGGCGGTAGTGTTGGGTGCCAGTAGTGTAGGGTGGCGGTAGTGTAGGGTGGCAGTAGTGTAGGGTGGCGGTAGTTAAGCGTGGCAGTAGTGAAGGGTGGTGGTAGTTTTGGGTGGCGGTAGTGTAGGGTGGCAGTAGTGGAGGGTGGCGGTAGTGTATGGTGGCAGTAGTGTAGGGTGGCAGTATTGTAGGGTGGCAGTAGTAAAAGGTTGCAATAGTGGAGGATGGCGGTAGTCTAGGGTGGTAGGAGTGTAGGGTAGCAGTAGTGTAGGGTTGTGGTAGTGAAGGGTGGCAGTAGTGGAGGGTGGCGGTAGTGAAGGGTGGCAGTAGGGAAGAGTGGCAGAAGTGAAGGGTGGTGGTAGTGAAGGTTGACGGTAGTGAAGGGTGGCGGTATTAGAGGGTGGCAGTAGGTAAGGGTGGCGGTAGTGTAGAATGGCGGTAGAGAAGGGTGGATGTAGGGTTCCAGTAGTGAAGGATGGCAGTAGTGGAGGGTGGCGGTGGTGTAGGTTGGCAGTAGTGAAGGGTGGCAGTAGTGAAGGGTGGTGGTAGTGGAGAGTGACGGTAGTGTAGGGTGGTAGAAGTGAAGGGTGGTGGTAATGAAGGGTGGTGGTACTGAAGGGTGGCAGTAGTGAAGGGTGGAAGTAGTGAAGGGTGGTGGTAGTGAAGGGTGGCAGTAGTGAAGGGTGGCAATAGTTTAGGGTGGCTGTAGTTAAGGGTGGCAGTAGTAAAGGGTGGCGGTAGTGTAGGGTGGCAGTAGTGTAGGGTGGCGGTAGTGAAGGGTGGCAGTAGGGAAGAGTGGCAGAAGTGAAGGGTGGTGGTAGTGAAGGGTGGCAGTAGTGAAGGGTGGCAATAGTTTAGGGTGGCTGTAGTTAAGGGTGGCAGTAGTAAAGGGTGGCGGTAGTGTAGGGTGGCAGTAGTGTAGGGTGGCGGTAGTGAAGGGTGGCAGTAGTGAAGTGTGGTGGTAGTGGACGGTGGTGGTAGTGAAGGGTGACAGCAGTGAAGAGTGGCAGTTGTGAAGGGTAGAGGTAGTGAAGCGTGTTGGCAGTGAAGGGTGGCAGTAGTGTAGGGTGGCAGTAGTGTAGGATGGCAGTAGTGAAGGGTGGCAGTAGTAAAGGGTCTCGGTAGTGAAGGGTGGCATTAGTGAAGGGTGGCAGAAGTGAAGAGTGGAGGTAGAGAAAAGTGGTGGTATTGAAGAGTGGCAGTAGTTAAGTTTGGCGGTAGTGTAGGGTGGTGGTAGTGTAGGGTGGTGGTACTGAAGGGTGGCGGTAGTGGAGGGTGGCGTTAGTGAAGGGTGGCAGTAGCGAAGGATGGAGGTAGTGAAGGATGGTAGTAGTGAAGGGTGGTAGTAGTGAAGTTTGGCGGAAGAGTAGGGTGGCAGTAGTGAAGGGTGGTGGTAGTGAAGGGTGGCAGTAGTGTAGGGTTGCGATCGTGTAGGGTGGCGGTAGTGAAGGGTGGCAGTAGTAGAGGGTGGTGATAGTGAAGGGTGGCAGAAGCGAAGGGTGGAGGTAGTGAAGGGTGGTAGTAGTGAAGGATGGCAGTAGTGTAAGGTGGCGGTAGTAGAGGGTGGCTGTAGTGAAAGGTAGCGGTAGTGTAGGGTGGCAGTAGTAAAGGGTGGCAATAGTGTAGGGTTGTGGTAGTGAAGGGTGGAGGTAGTGAAGCGTGGTGGTTGTGAAGGGTGGCGGTAGTGTAGGGTGGCAGTAGTGTAGGGTGGCAGTAGTGAAAGGTGGAGGTAGTGAATGGTGGCAGTAGTAAAGGGTGGCAGAAGTGAAGGGTGTAGGTAGTGAAAAGTGGTGGTATTGAAGAGTGGCAGTAGTGAAGGGTGGTGGGAGTGTAGGGTGGAAGTAGTATAGGGTGGCGGTAGTGTAGGGTGGCGGTAGTGAAGAGTGGCGGTATTAGAGGGTGGCGTTAGTGAAGGGAGGCAGTAGTGAATAGTGGAGGTAGTGAAGGGTGGCGGTAGTGTTGGGTGGCAGTAGAGAAGGGTGGCAGAAGTGAAGGGTGGTGGTAGTGGTGGGTGGCAGTAGTGGAGGGTGGCGGTTGTGTAGGGTTGCGGTAGTGAAGGGTGGCAGTAGTGGAGGGTGGCGGTAGTGTAGGGTGGCAGTAGTGAAGGGTGGCAGTAGTGAAGGGTGGTGGTAGTGGAGAGTGACGGTAGGGTAAGGTGGTGGAAGTGAAGGGTGGCGGTAGTGAGGGGTGGCGGTAGTGTAGGGTGGCAGTAGTGAAGGGTGGCAGTAGTGCATGGTGGCGGTAGTGTAGGGTGGCGTTAGTGTAGGGTGGCAATAGTGGAGGGTGGCAGTAGTGTAGGGTGGCAGTAGTGTAGGGTGGCGGTAGTAAAGAATGGCGTTAGTGTAGGGTGGCAGTAGTGTAGGGTGGCGGAAGTGAAGGGTAGAGGTAGTGAAGGGTGGCGGTAGGGAATGGTGGCAGTATTGTAGGGTGGCAGTAGAGAAGGGTGGCAGTAGTGAAGGTTGGTGGTAGTGGAGGGTGGCAGTAGTGGAGGGTGGCAGTTGCGTAGGGTTGCGGTAGTGAAGGGAGGCAGTAGTGTAGGGTTGTGGTGGTGAAGGGTGGCAGTAGTGGAGGGGTGGCAGTAGTGTAGGGTGTCGGTAGTGAAGGGTGGTGGTAGTGGAGAGTGACGGTAGTGTAGGGTGGTGGTAGTGAAGGTGGAGGAAATGAAGGGTGGTGGTAGTGAAGGGTGGCAGTAGTGAAGAGTGGTGGTAGTGAAGGTTGACGGTAGACGAGGGTGGCGCTAGTGAAGGGTGGCAGTAGTGAAGGGTGGCAGCAGTGTAGGGTGGCAGTAGTGGAGGGTGGTAGTAGTTGAGGGTGGCAGTAGTGTAGGGTGGCAGTAGTAGAGGGTGGTGGTAGAGAAGAGTGGCGGTAGTGAAGGGTGGCAGTAGTGAAGGGTGTCAGTAGTGGAGGGTGGCGGTAGTGAGAGGTGGCAGTAGTGAAGGGTGGCAGTAGTGAAGGGTGGTGGTAGTGTAGGGTGGCAGTAGTGAAGGGTGGCAGTAGTGAGGGTGGTGGTAGTGGAGAGTGACGGTACTCTTGGGTGGTGGTATTGAATGGTGGAGGTAATGAAGGGTGGTGGTAGTGAAGGGTGGCAGTAGTGAAGGGTGGTGGTATGAAAGGTTGACCGTAGAGGAGGGTGGCGGTAGTGAAGGGTGGCGGTAGTGAAGGGTGGCGGTAGTGAAAGGTGGCGGTAGTTGAGGGTGGCGGTAGTGTAGGGTGGCAGTAGTGTAGGGTGGCGGTAGTTAAGCTTGGCAGTAGTGAAGGGTGGTTGTAGTTGTGGGTGGCGGTAGTGAACGGTGGCAGAAGTGGAGGGTGGTGGTAGTGTTGGGTGGCGGTAGTGTAGGGTGGCAGTAGTGGAGGGCTGTGGTAGTAAAGAGTGGCGGTAGTGAAGGGTGGCAGTAGTGAAGGGTGGTGATAGTGCAGGGTGGCATTTGTGTAGGGAGTCAGTAGTGAAGGGTGGCGATAGTGGAGGGTGGCAGTAGTGTATGGTGGCGGTAGTGTTGGGTGGCGGTAGTGTTGGGTGGTGGTAGTGTAGGGTGGCAGTAGTGAAGGGTGGCGGTAGTGTAGGGTGGCGTTAGTGTAGAGTGGCAGTAGTGGAGGGCGGTGGTAATTGAGGGTGGCGGTAGTGTAGGGCGGCAGTAGTGAAAGGTGGCAGAAGTGTAGGGTGGTTGTAGTGTAGAGTGGCAGTAGTGTAGGGTGGTGGTAGTGTAGGGTCGCGGTAGTGTAGGGTTTCAGTAGTGTAGGGTGTCGTTAGTTAAGGGTAGCAGGAGTGAAGGGTGGCGATAGTGTATGGTGACAGTAGTGTAGGGTGGCAGTATTATAGGGTGGCAGTAGTAAAAGGTTGCAATAGTGGAGGGTGGCGGTAGTCTAGGGTGGTAGGAGTGTAGGGTGGCAGTAGTGAAGAGTGGCAGAAGTGATGGGTGGTGGTAGTGAAGGTTGACGGTAGTGAAGGGTGGCGGTATTAGAGGGTGGCAGTAGTGAAGGGTGACGGTAGTGTAGAATGGCGGTAGAGAAGGGTGGCTGTAGTGAAGGGTGGTGGTAGTGGAGGGTGGCGGTAGTGCAGGGTGGTGGTTGTGTAGGGTTGCAGTAGTGAAGGATGGCAGTAGTGGAGGGTGGCAGTAGTGAAGGGTGGTGGTAGTGGAGAATGACGGTAGTGTAGGGTGGTAGTAGTTAAGGGTGGTGGTAATGAAGGGTGGTGGTACTGAAGGGTGGCAGTAGTGAAGGGTGGCAGTAGTGAAGGGTGGTGGTAGTGGAGAGTGACGGTAGTGTAGGGTGGTAGTAGTGAAGGGTGGTGGTAGAGGAGGGTGGTGGTAGAGAAGGGTGGCAGAAGTGAAGGGCGGCGGTAGTGAAACGTGGCAGTAGTGAAGGGTGGTGGTAGTGTAGGGTGGTGGTAGTGTAGGGTGGCAGTAGTGAAGGGTGGCGATAGTGGAGGGTGGCAGTAGTGTAGGGTGGCGGTAGTGTTGGGTGGCGGTAGTGTTGGGTGGCGGTAGTGTAGGGTGGCAGTAGTGTAGGGTGGCGGTAGTGTTGGGTGGCGTTAGTGAAGGGTGGCGGTAGTGAAGGATGGCAGTAGTGGAGGGTTTGCAAAAGTAGTGTAGGGTGTACTACCACCACCCTCCACTTCTGCCACATTACACTACCGCCACCCACAACTACCACCACCCTTCACTACTGCCACGCTTAACTACCGCCACCTTACACTACTGCCACCCTACACTACCGCCACCCTACACTACTGCCACCCTACACTACCGCCACCCTCAACTACCAGCACCCTCAACGACTGTCACCCTATACTACCGCCACCTTTCACTACCGCCACCCTTCACTACCACCACCCTTCACTACCGCCACCCTCCTCTACTGTCAACCTTTCATGGCACCACCTTTCACTACTGCCACCCTTCACTACCACCACGCTTCACTACTGCCACCCTTTACTACTGCCATCCTACACTACCACCACCCTTCACTACTGCCACCCTTCACTACTGCCACCCTACACTACCACCACCCTCCACTACTGCCACCCTTCACTACTGCCACCCTTCACTACCGCCACCCTTCTCTACCACCACCCTCTACTACTGCCACCCTACACTACTGCCACCCTCAACTACTACCACCCTCCACTACTGCCACCCTACACTACTGCCACCCTTCACTGCCACCACCCATTACTAGCGCCACCCTCGTCTACCGTCAACCTTCACTACCACCACCCTTCACTACTGCCACCCTTCACTACCACCACCCTTCATTTCCTCCACCTTCACTACCACCACCCTACACTACCGTCACTATACACTACCACCACCCTTCACTACTGCCACCGTTCACTACTGCCACCCTACACTACTGCCACCCCTCCACTACTGCCACCCTTCACCACCACAACCCTACACTACTGCCACCCTTCACTACCGCAACCCTACGCAACTGCTACCCTCCACTACTGCCACCCTCCACTACCACCACCCTTCACTACTGCCACCCTTCTCTACTGCCACCCTACAATACTGCATCCATTCACTACCACCACCCTTCACTACCTCTACCCTTCACTTCCGCCACCCTACACTACTGCCACCATACACTAACGCCATCCTATACTACCGCCACCCTACACTACAGCCACCCTACACTACTGCCACCCTCCACTATTGCCCCCCTACACTAACGCCACCCTACACTACGGCCACCCTGCACTACTGCCACCCTTCACTACTGCCACCCTACACTACCGCCACCCACAACTACCACCACCCTTCACTACTGCCACGCTTAACTACCGCCACCTTACACTACTGCCACCCTACACTACCGCCACCCTACACTACTGCCACCCTACACTACCGCCACCCTCAACTACCAGCACCCTCAACGACTGTCACCCTATACTACCGCCACCTTTCACTACCGCCACCCTTCACTACCACCACCCTTCACTACCGCCACCCTCCTCTACTGTCAACCTTTCATGGCACCACCTTTCACTACTGCCACCCTTCACTACCACCACGCTTCACTACTGCCACCCTTTACTACTGCCATCCTACACTACCACCACCCTTCACTACTGCCACCCTTCACTACTGCCACCCTACACTACCACCACCCTCCACTACTGCCACCCTTCACTACTGCCACCCTTCACTACCGCCACCCTTCTCTACCACCACCCTCTACTACTGCCACCCTACACTACTGCCACCCTCAACTACTACCACCCTCCACTACTGCCACCCTACACTACTGCCACCCTTCACTGCCACCACCCATTACTAGCGCCACCCTCGTCTACCGTCAACCTTCACTACCACCACCCTTCACTACTGCCACCCTTCACTACCACCACCCTTCATTTCCTCCACCTTCACTACCACCACCCTACACTACCGTCACTATACACTACCACCACCCTTCACTACTGCCACCGTTCACTACTGCCACCCTACACTACTGCCACCCCTCCACTACTGCCACCCTTCACCACCACAACCCTACACTACTGCCACCCTTCACTACCGCAACCCTACGCAACTGCTACCCTCCACTACTGCCACCCTCCACTACCACCACCCTTCACTACTGCCACCCTTCTCTACTGCCACCCTACAATACTGCATCCATTCACTACCACCACCCTTCACTACCTCTACCCTTCACTTCCGCCACCCTACACTACTGCCACCATACACTAACGCCATCCTATACTACCGCCACCCTACACTACAGCCACCCTACACTACTGCCACCCTCCACTATTGCCCCCCTACACTAACGCCACCCTACACTACGGCCACCCTGCACTACTGCCACCCTTCACTACTGCCACCCTACACTACCGCCACCCTTCACTACCGGTACCCTTCACTACCACCACCTTACCCTACCGTCACTCTAAACTACCACCACCCTTCACTACTGCCACCCTTCACTACTGCCACCCTACACTACCGCCACCCTCCACTACTGCCACCCTTCACTACCGCATCCCTACACAACCGCCACCCTCCACTACTGCCACCCTCTAATACCGCCACTTTTCACTACCGCGACCCTACACTACCGCCACCCTACACTACTGCCACCCTACACTACCGCCACCCTTCACAACCACCATGCTTCACTACCTCCACCCTTCACTACTGCCACGCTTCACTACCACAACCCTACACTATTGCCACCCTTTACTACTGCCACCCTACACTACCACCACCCTCCACTACTGCCACCCTTCACTACTGCCACCCTTCACTACCGCCACCCTTCTCTACCACCACCCTCTACTACTGCCACCCTACACTACTGCCACCCTCAACTACTACCACCCTCCACTACTGCCACCCTACACTACTGCCACCCTTCACTGCCACCACCCATTACTAGCGCCACCCTCGTCTACCGTCAACCTTCACTACCACCACCCTTCACTACTGCCACCCTTCACTACCACCACCCTTCATTTCCTCCACCTTCACTACCACCACCCTACACTACCGTCACTATACACTACCACCACCCTTCACTACTGCCACCGTTCACTACTGCCACCCTACACTACTGCCACCCCTCCACTACTGCCACCCTTCACCACCACAACCCTACACTACTGCCACCCTTCACTACCGCAACCCTACGCAACTGCTACCCTCCACTACTGCCACCCTCCACTACCACCACCCTTCACTACTGCCACCCTTCTCTACTGCCACCCTACAATACTGCATCCATTCACTACCACCACCCTTCACTACCTCTACCCTTCACTTCCGCCACCCTACACTACTGCCACCATACACTAACGCCATCCTATACTACCGCCACCCTACACTACAGCCACCCTACACTACTGCCACCCTCCACTATTGCCCCCCTACACTAACGCCACCCTACACTACGGCCACCCTGCACTACTGCCACCCTTCACTACTGCCACCCTACACTACCGCCACCCTTCACTACCGGTACCCTTCACTACCACCACCTTACCCTACCGTCACTCTAAACTACCACCACCCTTCACTACTGCCACCCTTCACTACTGCCACCCTACACTACCGCCACCCTCCACTACTGCCACCCTTCACTACCGCATCCCTACACAACCGCCACCCTCCACTACTGCCACCCTCTAATACCGCCACTTTTCACTACCGCGACCCTACACTACCGCCACCCTACACTACTGCCACCCTACACTACCGCCACCCTTCACAACCACCATGCTTCACTACCTCCACCCTTCACTACTGCCACGCTTCACTACCACAACCCTACACTATTGCCACCCTTTACTACTGCCACCCTACACTACTGCCACCTTTCACTGCAGCCACCTTCCTTTACCGCCACCTTACACTACTGCCACCCTACACTACTGCCACCCTCCACTACTGCCAACCTTCACTACTACCACCCTTCACTACCTCCACCCTTCGCTTCTGCCACCCTTCACTAACGCCACCCTCTACTACTGCCACCCATCACTACCGCCACCCTACACAACCTCCACCCTACACTACTGCCACCCTTCACTACCACGACCCTTTACTACTGCCACCCTACTCTTCCGCCAAACTTCACTACTGCCACCCATAACTACTGCCACCCTACACTAATGCCACACTATAGTACTGCCACCCTTCACTCCCACCACCCTCCACTACTGCCACCCTATACTACCGCCACCCTCAATTACCACCACCCTCCACTACTGCCACGCTACACTAATGCCACCCGACACTACCGCCACCCTACACTACTGCCACCCTACACTACCGCCACCCAACACTACCGCCACCCAACACTACCGCCACCCTACACTACTGCCACCCTCCACTATCGCCACCCTTCACTACTGCCAACCTACTCTTCCGCCAAACTTCACTACCGCCACCCTTCACTACTACCACCCTTCACTGCCTCCGCCCTTCGCTACTGCCACCCTTCACTAACGCCACCCTCCACTACCCCCACCCTTCAGTACCATCACCCTTCTCTACAACCACCCTACACTACCGCCAAACTTCACTACTGCCACTCTTCAATACCACCACTTTTCACTACTTCCACCCTTCACTTCTGCCACCCTTCACTAATTCCACCCTTCGCTACCGAGACCCTTCACTACTGCCACCCTTCACTACTGCTAACCTACACTACTGCCACCCTACACTACTGCCACCCTTCACTGCCAACACTCTTCACTACCTCAACCCTTCACTACCGCCACCTTTCACTAACGCCACCCTACACTACCGCCACCCTACACTACTGCCACCCTACACTAAAGCCACCCAACACTACCGCCACCCAACACTACCGCCACCCTACACTACTGCCACCCTCCACTATCGCCACCCTTCACTACCGCCACCCTACACTACTGCCACCCTAAACTAACGCCACCCAACACTACCGCCACCCAACACTACCGCCACCCTACACTACTGCCTCCCTCCACTATCGCCACCCTTCACTACTGCCACCCAACACTACCGCCACCCAACACTACCGCCACCCTACACTTCTGCCACCCTCCACTATCGCCACCCTTTACTACTGCCACCCTACACTACTGCCACCCTTCACTGCCAACACGCTTCACTACCTCTACCCTTCACTACCGCCACCTTTCACTAACGCCACCCTACACTACCGCCACCCTACACTAACGCCACCCAACGCTACCGCCACCCAACACTACCGCCACTCTTCACTACTGCCACCTTTCACTACCGCTGCCCTTCAATTCCGCCACCCTTCTCTACCGCCACCCTCCTCTACCGTCAACCTTCACTACCACCACCCTTCACAACTGCCATTCTTCAGTACCACCACCCTTCATTACCACCACCATTCACTACTACCACCCTACACTACCATCACTCTCTACTACCACCACCCTTCACTACTGCCACCCTTTACTACTGCCACCCTACACTACCACCACCCTTCACTACTACCACCCAACACTACTGCCACCCTCCACTATTGCTACCCTACACTTTTGCCACCCTACACTACCGCCACCCTGCACTACCACCACCTTACCCTACCGTCACTCTCCACTACCACCACCCTTCACTACTGCCACCCTTCACTACTGCCACCCTACACTACTGCCACCCTCCACTACTGCCACCCTTCACTACCGCAACCCTACACAACCGCCACCCTCCACTACTGCCACCCTCCACTACCACCACCCTTCACTTTTGCCACCCTTCTCTACCGGCACCCTACACTACCGCCATGCTTCACTACTGCCACCCTTCACTACCTCCACTATTCGCTACTGCCTCCCTTCATTAATGCCACCCTCTAATACCGCCACTCTTCACTACCGCCACCCTACACTATCGCCACCCTACAGTACTTCCACCCTACACTACCACCACCCTTCACTACTGCCACTCTTCAATACAACCACTTTTCACTACCTTCACCCTTCATTTCTGCCACCCTTTACTACTGCCACCAATCACTACCTCCACCTTTCACTACTGCCACCCTACACTACTGCCACCCTACACTACTGCCACCCTTCACAACCACCACGCTTCACTACCTCCACCCTTCACTACTGCCTCCCTTCACTACCACAACCCTACACTATTGCCACCCTTCACTACTGCCACCCTACACTACCGCCACCCTCCACTACTGCCACCCTTCACTACTACCACCCTTCACTACCTCCACCCTTCGCTTCTGCCACCCTTCACTAACGCCACCCTCTACTACTGCCAACCCTTCGCTACTGCCACACTTCACTAACGCCACCCTCCACTACCGCCACCCTTCAGTACCACCACCCTACACTACCACCACCCTACACTACCGCCAAACTTCACTACTGCCACTCTTCAATACCACCAGTTTTCACTACCTCCAACCTTCACTTCTGCCACCCTTCACTAATGCCACCCTTCACTACCTCTACCCTTCACTACCGGCACCCTTCACTAACGCCACCCTACACTACCGCCACCCAACACTACTGCCACCCTACACTACCGCCACCTAACACTACCACCACCCAACACTACCGCCACCCTACACTACTGCCACCCTCCACTACTGCCACCCTTCACTACTGCCTCCCTTCTGTACCACCACCCTTCATTACCACCACCCTTCACTACTACCACCCTACACTACCGTCACTCTCCACTACCACCACCCTTCACTATTGCCATCCTTTACTACTGCCACCCTACACCACTGCCACCCTCCACTACTGCCATCCTTCACTACTGCAACCCTACACAACCGCCACCCTGCACTACCGCCACCCTCCACTACCACCACCCTTCACTACAGCTCCCTTCTCTTTAGCCATTCTACACTACCGCCACCCTTCACTACTGCCACCCTTCACTAACGCCACCGTCTAATACCGCCACCCTTCACTACCGTCAACCTTCACTACCACCACCCTTCACTTCTGCCACCCTTCACTACTGCCACCCAACACTACCGCCACCCTCCACTACTGCCACAATTCACTTCCACAACCCAACACTACTGCCACCCAACACTCCTACCATCCTAGACTGCCGCCACCCTCCACTATTGCAACTTTTCACTACTGCCACCCTACAATACTGCCACCCTACACTACTGCCACCATACACTACCGCCACCCTCCACTCCTGCCACCCTTAACTAACGACACCCTATACTACTGAAACCCTTCACTACTGCAACCCTACACAACCGCCATCCTGCACAACCGCCACCCTCCACTACCACCACCCTTCACAACAGCCACCCTTCTCTTTCGCCATTCTACACTACCGCCACCCTTCACTACTGCCACCCTTCACTAACGCCACCCTCTAATACCGCCACACTTCACTACCGTCAACCTTCACTACCACCACCCTTCACTTCTGCCACCCTTCACTACTGCCACCCTACACTACCGCCACCCTCCACTACTGCCACCCTTCACTACCACAACCCTACACTACTGCCACACAACACTCCTACCACCCTAGACTGCCACCACCCTCCACTATTGCAACCTTTCACTACTGCCACCCTACAATACTGCCACCCTACACTACTGCCACCATACACTACCGCCACCCTCCACTCCTGCCACCCTTAACTAACGACACCATACACTACTGAAACCCTACACTACCGCCACCCTTCACTACCACCACCCTTCACTACTGCCACCCTACTCTTCTGCCAAACTTCACTACTGCCACCCTTCACTACTACCACCCTTCACTACCTCCAGCCTTTGCTACTGCCACACTTCACTAATGCCACCCTCCACTACCGCCACCCTTCAGTACCACCACCCTACACTACCACCACCCTACACTACCGCCAAACGTCATTACTGCCACTCTTCAATACCACCAGTTTTCACTACCTCACCCTTCACTTCTGCCACCCTTCACTGATGCCACCCTTCACTACCGAGACCCTTCACTACTGCCACCCTTCACTACTGCCATCCTACTCTACTGCCACCCTACACTACTGCCACCCTTCACTGCCAACACGCTTCACTACCTCTACCCTTCACTACCGCCATCCCTCACTAACGCCACCCTACACTACTGCCACCCTACACTACTGCCACCCTACAGTACCGCAACACAACATTACCGCCACCCAACACTACTGCCATCCTACACTACTGCCACCCTCCACTACTGCCACCCTTCACTACTGCCACCCTTCAGTACCACCACCCTTCATTACCACCACCCTTCACTACTACCACCCTACACTACCGTCACTCTCCACTACCACCACCCTTCACTACTGCCACCCTTCACTACTGCCACCCTACACCACTGCCACCCTCCACTACTGCAACCCTACACAACCGCCACCCTACACAACCGCCACCCTCCACTACCACCACCCTTCACTACATCCACCCTTCTCTTTCGCCATTCTACACTACCGCCACCCTTCACTACTGCCACCCTTCACTAACGCCACCCTCTAATACCGCCACCCTTCACTACCGTCAACCTTCACTACCACCACCCTTCACTTCTGCCACCCTTCACTATTGCCACCCTACACTACCGCCACCCTCCACTACTGCCACCCTTCACTACCACAACCCTACACTACTGCCACCCAACACTCCTACCACCCTAGACTGCCACCACCCTCCACTATTGCAACCTTTCACTACTGCCACCCTACAATACTGCCACCCTACACTACTGCCATTATACACTACCGCCACCCTCCACTCCTGCCACCCTTAACTAACGACACCATACACTACTGAAACCCTACACTACCGCCACCCTACACTACTGCCACTCTACACTACCACCACCCTACACCTCTGCCACCTTTCACTACCGCCACCTTACACTACCGCCACCCTACACTACTGCCACACTACACTCCCACCACCCTAGACTACGCCACCCTCCACTATTACCACCCTCCACTACTGCCATCCTACACTACCGCCACCCTTCACTACCGCAACCCTTCACTACCGCCACACTTCACTACCGCCACCCTTGTCTACCGTCAAGCTTCTCTACCACCACCCTTCACAACTGCCACCCTTTACTACTGCCACCCTACACTAATGCCACCCTATAGTACTGCCACCCTTCACTCCCACCACCCTCCACTACTGCCACCCTACACTACCGCCACCCTCAATTACCACCACCCTCCACTACTGCCATGCTACACTAACGCTACCCTACACTACCGCCACCCTACACTACTGCCACCCTACACTACCACCACCCAACACTACCGCCACCCAACACTACTGCCACCCTACACTACTGCCACCCTCCACTATCGCCACCCTTCACTACTGCCTCCCTACACTTTCACCACCCTTCACTTCTGCCACCCTTCAATACCGCCACTCTTCACTACCATAGCCCTCCTCTACTGCCACCCTACACTATCGTCACCCAACACTACCACCACCCTCCACTTCTGCCACCCTACACTACCGCCACCCACAACTACCACCACCCTTCACTACTGCCACGCTTAACTACTGCCACCCTACACTACTGCCACCCTACACTACTGCCACCCTACACTACCTCCACCCTCCACTACTGCGTCCGTTCACTACCGCCACCCTACACTACTGCCACCCTACACTACTGCCACCCTACACAACCGCCACCCTCCACTATCGCCACCCTTCACTACTGCCTCCCTACACTATCACCACCCTTCACTTCTGCCACCCTTCACTACCGCCACTCTTCACTACCACAGCCCTCCTCTACTGCCACCCTACACTATCGCCACCCAAGACTACCACCACCCTCCACTTCTGCCACCCTACACTACCGCCACCCACAACTACCACCACCCTTCACTACTGCCACGCTTAACTACCGCCACCCTACACTACTGCCACCCTACACTACCGCCACCCTACACTACTACCACCCTCCACTTCCGACACCTTTCACTACTGCCATCCTTCACTACCGCCACCCTTCACTACTGCCACCCTACACTACTGCCATCCTTCACTAACGCCACCCTACACTACTGTCACCCTACACTACCACCACCCTTCACTACCACCACCCTTCACTACTGCCACCCTTCACTACCGCCTCCCTTCACTACCGCCTCCCTTCACTACCGCCACCCTTCACTACTGCCACCCTTCACTACTACCACCCTCCACTTCTGCCACCCTCCACTACTGCCACCCTTCACTACCGCCACCCTTCACAACTGTCACCCTTCACTACTGCAACCCTACACTATTGCCACCCTTCACTACTGCCACCGTACACTACTGATACCATTCACAACCACCAACCTCCACTACTGCCACCTTACACTACTGCCACCCTACACTACCCCCACCCTCCACTACTGCGTCCGTTCACTACCGCCACCCTACACTACTGCCACCCTACACTACTGCCACCCTACACAACCGCCACCCTCCACTACCGCCACCTTACACTAATGCCACCCTACACTACTGCCACCCTTCACTACTGCCACCCTACACTACCACCACCCTTCACTACTGCCACCCTACACAACCCCACCCTACACTACTGTGTCCATTCACTACCGCCACCCTACACTACTGCCACCCTACACTACTGCCACCCTATACAACCGCTACCCTCCACTACCACCACCTTCACTACTGCCTCCCTACACAACCGCCACCCTCCACTACCGCCACCTTCCTTGAGGTTATCTTGAGATGATTTCGGGGCTTTAGTGTCCCCGCGGCCCGGTCCTCGACCAGGCCTCCACTCCCATTAAGCAGCCCGTGACAGCTGACTAACACCCAGGTACCTATTTACTGCTAGGTAACAGGGGCATAGGGTGAAAGAAACTCTGCCCATTGTTTCTCGCCGGCGCCCGGGATCGAACCCGGGACCACAGGATCACAGTCCAGCGTGCTGTCCGCTCGGCCGACCGGCTCCCTGTCTCCCGACCTTACACTACTCCCACCCTTAACTACCGCTACCTTACACTACTGCCACCCTTCACTACCACCACCCTCCACTACTGCCACTCTTTACTACCGCCACCTTACACTACTGCCACCCTATACTACTGCCACCCTTCACTACCACCACCCTCCACTACTCCCACCCAACACTACTACCACCCTCAACTACCACCACACTCCACTACTGCCACCCTTCACTTCCGCCACCCTTCACTACCGCCACCCTCTTCTACCGTCAACCTTCACTACCACCACCCTTCACTACTGCCACCCTTCACTACCACCACCCTTCATTACCATACCACTACCAACACCCTACCCTACCGTCACCCTCCACTACCACCACCCTTCACTACTGATACCATTCACAACCACCAACCTCCACTACTGCCACCTTACACTACTGCCACCCTACACTACCACCACCCAACACTGCTGCCACTCTCCACTAACACCACCCTCCACAACCGCCACCCTCCACAACTGTCACCCTTCACTACCGCAACCCTACACTATTGCCACCCTTCACTGCTGCCACCCTACACTACTGCCACCATTCACTACCGCCACCCTCCACTACTGCTACCTTACACTACTGCCATTACTTTGGCATAATCCTGGCACTCTTCCAGTGACAATTGGGTGTTTGCCTCCCTGGCTGCACCGGTCAATCTTAACTGGACCAGCTGGGCCCATTCCTCCTGTGGCCACTCCTTGATGCTGGCTACTTTTTCAAAGTGCTCAAAAAAGCTCTCTGCCTCTTCGGGAACAAACAAGGGAATGTCCTCCTTAACCCTAACATCTGGTGAGTGTGATACCTGGGTGGTGCTCTCTGGCAACACATGTTCAATCCTTCGCTCAGCCAGAGTCCTATTTGCTTCTATCTGCATTTGTTTTGTTTTCTCTTTTTCTTTCTCCACCTCTAGCCTGGCTTTCTCTTTTTCTACCTCCAGTCTGGTCTTCTCTTTTTCCCTCTCGGCTTCATTTTTCATCTGGAGTTCCAATATCATCTTTTCCAGCTGCAACTGTCTCTCCTTGTCCTCACGCTGCATCTGGAGCTCTAACTGGAATCTTTCCAGACACCTGTTCCTGCTACTGCGGCTACTCTTACTGCTCCTACTCGATCCCTGGGATCTCACTTCATCCTGCCCATCGTCCTCCTTTCCACTTTCAGCTCCTTTCTAGGTTCCTTGTTCTGTCACTTCACTCTTGGCTCTCAACTGCCTCAGGATTTCATCCTTCATCCCAGCTACTTTAGATGCTTTCAACCTAATGCCACATTTTTCTGCTATTTGTTTCAATTGATCCCTCGAGCAACCTTCCAGGTCCTCAGGCTTGCCTGACTCCACAAATGCTTGCACCTTACCCATCTTGTCCTGTGAGTCTTCCCAAGAGAGTGAATATACACCTGCGGTCACACAGTGTATCTATTTCAACAAGGGGGGTGTACAAATCCACTCTTGGACAGGGTGTGGGTGTGTCAGTTCACTCTCCTGGACACAGGCCCCCAATTTATTATTTTGTGGTTGGGTGTTGTCGTTGATCCTTCTTTATGGACAACCCAACCCAAAACTCGGTAGAGTGCTTATACTTTACCAGGAGATCACCCTGGGCGCTTCTGGCTCTTGGAGTGGGGCTTAACGTCACACGTTTAGGGGATGCGGCTCCAATACTTAGCCTCGTTGTTACGTGCACACACCCACTCGAGCCGCTGTGACTCCCCACTCTCTTCTTATGTGATATGATCTCAATCCTCTTTCACTCATTAGTATTCCATTCTACCCGGTCCACAGCTGTGGTTCTTTGTTCTTTCTCTCTCTCCCCTTCTCTCCTACTTCCTTGTAAGCCTCACTAGGACAACGGCAAACACCAGCAAATTTGAATACATTTACTGGACAAAGCACATACACTATATATACACATATATAATAATAATAATAATGATTCCTACACTCTATACTATTTCAGTCAGGTTGCACTCCAACACCATCAGAACTCTGCTTATCAAGTGGTATCCTATCTCCTGATTCACCACCTAATACTAGCAACCTCCTCAAGTAGGTCAAATCTTATAACACAATGTTGCACTAACAGCAAGAGAATATATATCTATAAACATTGTTACGGTGCCCTCTCCTATTTCTTTCGTTTGCCGGCTTTAAGAGTCATATCAGCTCTCCCTACTGATTCTCTGAGGTTCAGGGAGTCGAGTGATATATGTGGCGACCAGACCGGCTGCCATTTAATGGAAGGAGGTTATATTATAAGTTGTAAATAAAGGAAAATTGGCGCCCTGTTATAAAATGAAACAGTATCCCCTGCGGCAGATATGACCTTTTGGAAGGGGGACAAGCCGATCGCGGATTGGTCGACGTAGGTCGCGGGCGACAAATCAGGGCCCGCCATGACGTCACCGAGTGCCCCGGGCGGCGCCAACGTCAGAGTTGTACTGACCGTGGAAGCGACAGGACGCGCCTCGGTCTGCTCTCAAAGATTGGAGGCTCTGCAAGCCTTGTTCAGTGGATTGAGCTGGCCTTCGCTGCCCCTCACAGTCATTGGAGACCCTGCGCTTCTGGGAAGCCAAAGAGGAACCAAGTTCAGTGAGCAGAGAAGTGCCAAACTTGGAAAACAGTCGGCGACGACGCTGGGCGGCGCCGCTGGCTGGACGTTGAGGTCTGGAAGGTGGGCGAGCAAGCCCTGCTGTGACTGGAGTCATATCCACTGAGAATCTTGGAAGGACGACACAGTGCCTAGGACAAGGAGCGACGCCCTGCGGGAGAGGCGAGTGTGGGGAAAAATAGTGATTAGCTCAGCGCCCATCGATGAACCAGGATTGGGGCAGCTGAATCTCAGGGATTGGAACGGCGACGACGCGAAGGCTTCACGACACCTGAGGACCTGTGGAACGTCCTGGATCGTCGAGGATCGACCCCAGGAAGCGTGGGAACCTCACACCATCGAGGGACAGGCGTCGTGAGCCAGGAGTGTAAGGTAGATCAGTTTTCCCTCCCATTACCCCTTGTATGAGTAGGCTAGTTAGGCCACAATATTTACTCGTGTATGTGGCAGCAAGAATTTATTACTTTAATAGTAGAATAGGCTGCAAAGCAGCTTGTGTCCAGGACTGTCAGAGAGGACAGTGTGTATGGATGGCAGGACAGTGAAGAAGAGGTGCCGACGTGGTGAAGAGGCCCTCCTGTGAGAGTGTGAGACTCCTGTCTTCCTGCCCATTTGAAGGAGTGTTGGAGGTCGTGGAAGAAGAGGCTGACGGTCTCCAGACTCATTATCCATATTCCATATTCATGTATTACTTGTGATTGTGTGTGTGTGTTCATGTAATTTGCATCAGTAAATCCACACATTTTATTACTGTGTTTGAGTGTGCCTCCATTTGTGATATTTCTCTATGAGCATACATTTCTGGCTACAAACGATATATGATACACCCACTGAACTGCATTGCTGGGGTGCAGATATAATAACCCAGCTGGCGACCTTGCTAAGAGGAAGATAGAGAAGACAGGCGGGAAAGGAGTTCCTGCAACCTTTTTTTGTCTGGCAGGCAAGACTCAGGGAGGTTATGTTTATAGGTAAGCCTGAGTCTTCCTTCACTCCCCCACGGGTCTAGGCCGGAACTGTTAACAGCAGTTTCCCCGTGGTTGACTGAAGGGCTTCCAGGGTGAATCAGTGGCACCCCTTTGTGGTGGAAGCAAAGACCTGCGGAGGTGGGCATCGTTGGTCCTATCTTGTGTGACCAAGGAGACTCCGGTGAATCCAGGGAGTCGGAGGGGCTGAGTATTTGGGCCCTTTGAGCCCCTAGCAGTTAAGTGTTAGCAGAGCCCCGGACCGCCCACCCCCACGTGACAAGAGAACTGGCGACCTTGCCAGGATTCGAACCCCAGTAGCCAAGAACTGGGAACTTCGCCAGGAAGCGTGGATCAAGCTACAGTGTGGACCAAATTGCAAGACAAGTGTTGCCAGGGTACTAATACAGTGTGGCCAGTGAATTCGGTGGTACTGTTACTCAACCAGCTAAGGGACTGAAACGGTGAAATTAGTGCCTACTAACTTGTCTGTGCTGTCGTGTATGCTCAATGATATAGAGATGGAGGAAGACAAAGTAAAGAAATTTATTGACGCAAGGGACGAGGGAATTTTGGAAGAGTGCACCAAGGCCCAGCTCCAACAAGTGGCAAACCACTTTGGGATCAGGTTGAGGACGACTAAGGTAGCGGAGCGAAGGATAGAGATCATGGCACAGCTCACAGCTCGAGAGGAAGCGACGGGAGAGGAGCCATCTCAAGAGGAGCCGTCCCGAGGAGAGCCGTCGCAAGGTGAACCGTCCCGACTAGGGCCACCCCAAGCGCCTACCAGTGTGGAGAGAATTCACAGTGAACATGGGAGCAGTGGAAGGTCCAGCTGTAGTAAGAGGAGCCTGCAACTGGAAATAATGAAGATGCAACTGGAAGCCCAGCTGCGACGAGAGGAAAGAGAAGCGCAAATGCAGCGAGAGGAACGTGCAGCTGAGCTGCAGCGAGAGGAACGTGCAGCTGAGCTGCAGCGAGAGGAACGTGCAGCTGAGCTGCAGCGAGAGGAACGTGCAGCTGAGCTGCAGCGAGGTGAGCGAGAAGCACGGCTGCAGCTGCAGCGAGAAGAAGGAGAGAGACAACTGCGACTGGAGGAGATAAAGGCAAAGAAAGAAGTCGAATTGCGTCGCGTTGAACGTGGTCTGCCCTCACTACCTGCACGGCGGGATGACCTCAAGGTAAGGGAACGTGACTTACCTACGTTCGAACCACAAGAAGCTGAGGCGTTCTTCGAACACTTTGAACGGATAGCGACTCTGAAGGAGTGGCCGGAAGATGATTGGGCTGCTCTGGTCCAGGGCAGGTTGACTGGTGAGGCCCGGGAAGCCTATAACATGCTGGACCTAGAGGAGTGTACTAATTATGACGCGATTAAGAATGCGGTTCTCCACTCATTCCGGCTGACTCCGGAGATGTACCGGAAGCGGTTCAGAGAGTGTACAAGAGCGTCGGGAAAGACTTACGCCGAGACCGCCAGGGAGATGGAACGGAAATTCCTACGATGGTTGAAGGCGGAGGAAGCGGAGTCGGTGGATGATGTTAAACGACTGATGGTGATGGAGAAGTTCATGTCGGTGCTCCATCCTGAGTTGCGAGTAAGGGTGAGAGAAGCAGGTATTAAGGACCTGAAGGCTGCAGCGGATCGAGCCGACATGCTGGAGGAGGCACTACATAGCAGGAGGGAGGGGCCGCCCAGACACTCGCCTTACCCCAGGTCGGGAGGGAACCTTAGGAGTTCAGGAGGAGCGAGGACGGGTGGGGACTCTCCCAAGAGTAGTGTGCCCGATGAAGTAACGTGGTTCAACAGCTCAAGAGACGCGGGGAGGAAGCCCCAAGCTGTGAGCAGTGGACCTAGCTCGGGAGCAAGTGCTGCAGTCCCGGACACGACGACAGGGAGTCCAAGGAGGACCCAGGGGACGTCTGCAAGTGGTACCGCCAGAGGGACTGGCGAGTGGCCGCCCAGGGGAGGTGGCCGATGCTACAACTGTGGTGTGAGAGGACATTATGCCCGCGAGTGTGAGGAGCACCAAAGGAATGTAGGATTAATGTTGGAAGAGGAGAGAGTGTTTGTTCACACCCCATATTATAGTGGACCCAACGTGAATGGTTGGGAAATGAAGTTGGGTGAACATCCCTTCGTTTTCGAGGCCAACGTGAAGTTTGGAAAGTCAGACCCAGTGGAGGTTGCCGTGCTTCGAGATACGGGTGCTGACATAAGTATGGTGACCAGGAGTATTCTCCCCAAGGAATTTAATGATTCACCTGTGGGAGTGGTGAGGATACGCAGTGTGGGGGAGGAATACAGGTTGCCACTTCACGAAGTACAGCTGATTGCCGACTACGGAGTCGAGAGAGCTATAGTAGCTGTAGCCCCTAAGTTACCCCTAGAGCATGTACAGATGGTGCTGGGTAATGACCTCGGAGGAGGCAGGATACAACCCGATTGGGCCAGGAGTGCCTATGTTTCAAGCAGCGGTACAACCCTGCCAGGTGAGGTATCAGTCGCTCCAAATAATAGTGAGGAAGCCGACTTCGACAGGGAAAACGTCGCCAGAGACGACGACAACGAGGGCGAGAGTGCAGAGAGGTCGTCGGAGGTTGTGGAAACCCCCGACGGGGACCTCCGACTAAGCCTGATGATGCGTGTGGAGGAGTGGCGAGGAGCAGCTGTACAAACGCCTGGGGCGGTGAGGAGGCTGCAGACCGCACTCCCTCCATACAGAAACGTGAATAAAGTAAGCTCAGTGGATGAGCGAACGGCAGTGAGGGGCAGAGTGGAGGAGCCACGACGCAAGGCACCCTATGCCGGCCAGATGAATAGTGGTAGGTGCAAGATGAACCACCGTGGTGAGGTGAGCCACAGGGAGGTGGATGAGCCCAACCACGAACCAAAGAAGACGTCTGCAGGGAAGAGAATCTCATGGAGGAGTGAAGATGTTCGTCGGGAACGAAGGAGCGAGTGGTATAGGAAAGGCAATACGAAGAAAGCAGGGAATAGGTACACCCAGGGTAGGCGCCAGCCTAACCAGAGGGGCATTGGGCCATCGCAAAAGCCTAGTGTGGAAGAGAGGAAGCTGCTGGATGGAGTACAGGTTACAAGTGCCACTGTGAGGAGACAACGCACCTATGGGAGAAGAGGAACCGAGAAGAGAGAAGATTGGCGAAGAGGAGATCATGAGAGGAAACATGGAGTACCTGTAGGACGCAGTGGAAATGCAAGACTATCTCGGAGTGCACGACACGGTGGAGGCGCTGCATGCACTGAATCTTACAGTGGTAACGAGCCGTGGGAGTACACTCGTAGCCACGGAGAGGGGATTTCTTGTAGGTGTTCAGGGAACGCCCATCACACCCGTTCCTATGCGAGGTGGAGATACAATGAGGCAAGTGACTGGCAAGGTGGTACGAGCCACGTCACCAACTGGAGGAGTGACACTTCAGGAACGGAGGGAGCAAGAGTATAGATGGCCCTCTTGAGTGCTGCTCTTCCGATATGACTCTTATTTTAAGGGGAGGGGTATGTTACGGTGCCCTCTCCTATTTCTTTCGTTTGCCGGCTTTAAGAGTCATATCAGCTCTCCCTACTGATTCTCTGAGGTTCAGGGAGTCGAGTGATATATGTGGCGACCAGACCGGCTGCCATTTAATGGAAGGAGGTTATATTATAAGTTGTAAATAAAGGAAAATTGGCGCCCTGTTATAAAATGAAACAGTATCCCCTGCGGCAGATATGACCTTTTGGAAGGGGGACAAGCCGATCGCGGATTGGTCGACGTAGGTCGCGGGCGACAAATCAGGGCCCGCCATGACGTCACCGAGTGCCCCGGGCGGCGCCAACGTCAGAGTTGTACTGACCGTGGAAGCGACAGGACGCGCCTCGGTCTGCTCTCAAAGATTGGAGGCTCTGCAAGCCTTGTTCAGTGGATTGAGCTGGCCTTCGCTGCCCCTCACAGTCATTGGAGACCCTGCGCTTCTGGGAAGCCAAAGAGGAACCAAGTTCAGTGAGCAGAGAAGTGCCAAACTTGGAAAACAGTCGGCGACGACGCTGGGCTGCGCCGCTGGCTGGACGTTGAGGTCTGGAAGGTGGGCGAGCAAGCCCTGCTGTGACTGGAGTCATATCCACTGAGAATCTTGGAAGGACGACACAGTGCCTAGGACAAGGAGCGACGCCCTGTGGGAGAGGCGAGTGTGGGGAAAAATAGTGATTAGCTCAGCGCCCATCGATGAACCAGGATTGGGGCAGCTGAATCTCAGGGATTGGAACGGCGACGACGCGAAGGCTTCACGACACCTGAGGACCTGTGGAACGTCCTGGATCGTCGAGGATCGACCCCAGGAAGCGTGGGAACCTCACACCATCGAGGGACAGGCGTCGTGAGCCAGGAGTGTAAGGTAGATCAGTTTTCCCTCCCATTACCCCTTGTATGAGTAGGCTAGTTAGGCCACAATATTTACTCGTGTATGTGGCAGCAAGAATTTATTACTTTAATAGTAGAATAGGCTGCAAAGCAGCTTGTGTCCAGGACTGTCAGAGAGGACAGTGTGTATGGATGGCAGGACAGTGAAGAAGAGGTGCCGACGTGGTGAAGAGGCCCTCCTGTGAGAGTGTGAGACTCCTGTCTTCCTGCCCATTTGAAGGAGTGTTGGAGGTCGTGGAAGAAGAGGCTGACGGTCTCCAGACTCATTATCCATATTCCATATTCATGTATTACTTGTGATTGTGTGTGTGTGTTCATGTAATTTGCATCAGTAAATCCACACATTTTATTACTGTGTTTGAGTGTGCCTCCATTTGTGATATTTCTCTATGAGCATACATTTCTGGCTACAAACGATATATGATACACCCACTGAACTGCATTGCTGGGGTGCAGATATAATAACCCAGCTGGCGACCTTGCTAAGAGGAAGATAGAGAAGACAGGCGGGAAAGGAGTTCCTGCAACCTTTTTTTGTCTGGCAGGCAAGACTCAGGGAGGTTATGTTTATAGGTAAGCCTGAGTCTTCCTTCACTCCCCCACGGGTCTAGGCCGGAACTGTTAACAGCAGTTTCCCCGTGGTTGACTGAAGGGCTTCCAGGGTGAATCAGTGGCACCCCTTTGTGGTGGAAGCAAAGACCTGCGGAGGTGGGCATCGTTGGTCCTATCTTGTGTGACCAAGGAGACTCCGGTGAATCCAGGGAGTCGGAGGGGCTGAGTATTTGGGCCCTTTGAGCCCCTAGCAGTTAAGTGTTAGCAGAGCCCCGGACCGCCCACCCCCACGTGACAACATGTACAAGGAAAATCAGCGTTTGGCTGCAATAACATAAATATTAGTATAAATGTTCCTCAATATACAACAATGATCAATCGATCGCCCTATCAATCCTTAAACATATGTATGTCTCTGCAGGTAATCCAGCCTACGACTGTAACTCTATACTTCAGTATAAATACTCCTTGGCACAATAATGACAAACAATCACTCACCTTTCACTGCATCTTGCACGCTAATGACAACCAAACACTCTACCAACTCCTTACAAGTAATCAACCAGAACTTCCCTTCCACATCTGGAAGCTCACTACCCTGACATCTTCAGGTTCTTCGGGGTTTAACTACCCGGATCCTCTGCAGCTCTTCCAGGCTGCTACACCATGAAGTCTTCCTTGAGCAACTATGGTGCGTCACCACTTCTAATAGGGTCCTCCACAGCTCTTCTGGCTGCTACACCATGAAGTTTCCTCGAACAGAACAGGAGTTTCGCCACTGGTATTACAGAAGCACGGGACACTCCTCTTCACTGCTTCTCCTCACAGCTCGAGGTCCTACTCTTCACTGTGGGGCTACTCTTCCTCAGAGTACACTGAGGAAACATGTCTAACTTATCAATAAACATTTGCTACTGTTGCTGGGCACACGACCAACTATAAGCAATCACTATAAACTTGCTTAAAATCATGCTTACCACAGATTGTCTAGTCGAGGGCGCTCTCCCTCTGACGGAGTCTGATCAGGGCGCTCCCACGGCCCACAATAATGTCTTTGGGCGGCTTAACAAACTCTCCTTGCCGTCCAGGACTTGAGACCTCACGTTCCCAGCTCGATTCCACAGCTGGAACGTCTGCACACTTCCTTTCTCTTGAAGGTATATCCAACAGGGGATCCTCTCCAACGGGAGCTCAAATGGTGCGCAGCTTCCCCTCATGATGTCTGGTACTCAAGTCGGGTCAAAGCCCTCCCGAAGCAAGCCTCATGCCTCCAGCAAATTATCCACATCTCATAACCAGTCATTTATCTATTTTCTTATTCACTGCCCACATTCTTAAACTCTTTGTAAAATTTACCCAATTATTTTTACATATGAATTTTCATGTCTGTATATCTCCGACCTCCTAGTCAAGTCAGGCTTGATAGAATAGTTCTCAAAGGGAAGACTCTTTTTTCGGCTGCCTGAGATCATAACATTAGTTACTCCCTTATCCAATGGAGTACCTTCCCTTTCACTCCTGCCTGTATCTCCAGCTTGTTCCTAGTCACTTATGTGGTACTGTGTCAAAGACACTCTGTTAATCAAAAAATATGCAGTCTTCCACTAGCTTTTTTCGCACAATATTCTCCATCAACTTGCTTGGTATGCAAGTTAGGGACACTGCCTGTAGTTCAGTGCCTCCTGCCTATCGCCCTTCTTGTATAACTGGACTACATTAGCCTCTTGCAAATTTTTTGCAGTTCACCTCTTACCAGTTATTTTTATACATTATGGAGAGTGGCAGGCACAGTGCTTCTGCTCCTCCCTTTAGCATCCATGGTGAGATTCCATCTGGGCCTATAGCCTTTGTCACAGCCAACTCTAGCAGAAACTTACTTACCTCCCCACTGGTAATCCCAAACTCCTCTAGTGGTGCTTGGTTATCTATTCCCTCTCTTATCGCTGGAACCTCTCCTTCCTCTAATGTGAAGACCTGGAATTTTTATTGAGTTCCCTCATTCACTTCCTTGTCGTTTGAAGTTAATCTGTTAGATCCCATCCTCAGTTTCATTACCTGCTCCTTCACTGTTGTTTTTGTTGTCCTTTTTGTTTTTCTCTTCTGCCTCTCTCCTCACCCTGACGTATTCACTCCTGGCACTCTGGTATCTTTCTCTGCTCTCAGGTTTCCTGTTATTTCTATAGTTTCCTTAGCCATTGTACTTTTGTTGCTTTGCTAGCTTACATCTCTGATTAAACCACAGATTTCTCATCTGCATTTCGTTTTTATCCTTTTGGACTTGGAAAAACATGTCTGCTGCTTCCTTACACGCCTGTGTGATGTAGTCCATTTATGTCTTGGGCCGTCTTTCTTCTGAGTTCTGTTTCCCAAGTTATATCTGTTAGGAATTTTCTTATCTCCTCATAGTTTCCCTTTCGGAATACCAGTCTTTTGTTTTCCGGTCCCTTCCTTGAGTACATTAACCCTATTTCGACCAGATACTCAAACTTCAGTAAACTGTGATCGCTCACTGCTACTGGGGCTTCGATACCAATTTCCCTTATGTCGGAATCACTCAGCGTGAAGACTAGGTCGAGTCTCGCTGGTTCATCATTGCCTCTCATTCTTGTGTCCCCCTGACATGCTGGCTTAGAATGTTTTTTGTTACCACCTCCAATAGTATAGCTTTCTATTTTCTTCACCTCCATGCAGCTCCTTGTTCTCTCAGTTGATCCTTCCATGATTGAAGGAGTCCCCCATGATGACCAGATGGAATCTTTTTCAACAGTCGGCAGAGGCTGGCCACACAATTATAGTATTATAGTGTTAACTGCCATGTTGTTGTTGTCATACTCTTGCCTTGGTCTTCTGTCAGTGGATGGAGGGTTATATATTATTGCTACTACTACTCCTGGTCCTCCCATCAGCATAATGCCTGTCATGTAGTCTCTGAACCCCTTGCATCCCAGGATAACATCTCTTTGAAGCTCCATTCCTTTCTAATTAGTAGAGTCACTCCACATCCTCCTTTTCCTTCCCTCTCTTTCCTTATTACTGTGTAGTCCTGATGGGAAACACTGCATTCGGTACGATTCCAAAGAGCTTATTTTCTGTGAGTCCGATTACATCTGGGTTCACCTCTTGTGCTCTTTCCCTTAGCTCACTAGCCTTCCTTTTAATTTTATCTGTGTTCGAGTACATCACCTTGAAGCTGACTTTCTTCTGTCCAACCTCAGCTTCTGTTGACTGCCTTGAAGTAGGGAAACAGGGAGGGTCCAGGATGGGAGGTTATCTGGAAGTTATCTTGAGATGACTTCAGGGATTAGCGTCCCCGCGGCCCGGTCCTCGTCCAGGCCTCCTTTTTGTTATACACCCCCTAGAAAGTAGCCTGTAGCCGCTGTCTAACTAACAGAAACCTATTTACTGCTAGGTAACAGGGGCATCAGGGTGAAAGAAACTTTTTGCTCATTTGTTTCCGCCTCCACCAGGGATCGAACCCGGAACCTCAGGACTATAAATCCGAAGCACTGTCCACTTAGCTGTCAGGCGCCCTGACGTGGTAGGGCAAAGGAAGGAGAATCTGGAGCATCTGGGATATGAGGGGGCGGGGAGGAGCTGGTATGAAAAGAGTGGTCGAGAAGAGCGGGCGGGGAGCTGGGGGTGGAGGAGTTAGGAGGGCTTTGGGGTGGGGGAGAGGTGGAGCTTGGGAGATAGTGGAGGAGGGGGGACTTAAGGATGTGGGTAAAATGAGGGCATGGCATGGTGGTTAAGAGATGGGACTCGGGGGATAGTGGAGGAGGGGGGACTTAAGGGTGTGGGAAAAATGAGGGCATGGCGGGGTGGGGGAGACGGGAGGGCTTAGGGGGGGTGGGTGGGTGAGAATGGAGGGTTCATGAGGGTGGGGGAGATGGCAGGGCTTAAGGGGGTGAAGGGAGAGCTTGGTGGGGGAGAAGGGAGGGCATGGTGCAGTAGTGAGGGCTTGTGGGGGAAAATTTGTAGAAGGGAGAGCTGGGGATGTTGGGAATAAGGGAGGTCTTGGGGAGAGGGGGGAGCGAGGGGAGGCACTGAGTGGGGGGGCTGGCAGGGTTTGTGTGTACTTACGTAGTTGTACTCACCTAGTTGTGCTTGTGGGGGGCTTAGCTGTGGCTCTTTGGGCCCACCTCTTAACTGTAAATCAATCAACTGACTTTTTTTCCACACACGTGTGTGTTTACTTACCTAGTTGTACTCACCTAGTTGTGTTTGTGGGGGTTGAGCTCTAGCTCTTTGGTCCCGCCTCTCAACCATCAATCAACAGGTGTACAGATTCCTGAGCCTATTGGGCTCTATCATATCTACACTTGAAACTGTGTATGGAGTCAGCCTCCACCACATCACTTCCTAATGCATTCCATTCGTCGACCACTCTGACACTAAAAAGTTCTTTCTAGTATGTCTGTGGCTCATTTGGGCACTCAGTTTCCACATGTGTCCCCTTGTGTGTGTGCCCCTTGTGTTAAATAGCCTGTCTTTATCTACCCTATCAATTCCCTTCAGAATCTTGAATGTGGTGATCATGTCCCACCTAACTCTTCTGTCTTCTAGTGAAGTGAGGTTTAATTCCCGTAGTCTCTCCTCGTAGCTCATACCTCTCAGCTCGGGTACTAGTCTGGTGGCAAACCTTTGAACATTTTCCAGTTTATTCTTATCCTTGACTAGATATGGACTCCATGCTGGTGCTTCATACTCCAGGATTGGCCTGACATATGTGGTATACAAAGTTGTGAATGATTCTTTACACAAGTTTCTGAATGCCGTTCGTATGTTGGCCAGCCTGGCATATGCCGCTGATGTTATCCTCTTGATATGTGCTGCAGGAGACAGGTCTGGTGAGATATCAACCCCCAAGTCTTTTTCTTTCTCTGACTCCTGAAGAATTTCCTCTCCCAGATGATACCTTGTATCTGGCCTCCTGCTCCCTACACCTATCTTCATTACATTACATTACATTTGGTTGGGTTAAACTCTAACAACCATTTGTTCGACCATTCATTCAGCTTGTCTAGGTCTTCTTGAAGCCTCAAACAGCCCTCTTCTGTTTTAATCCTTCTCATAATTTTGGCATCGTCCGCAAACAGTGAGAATTGAATCTATACCCTCTGGGAGATCATTTACATATATCGGAAACAAGATAGGACCGAGTACAGAGCCCTGTGGGACTCCACTGGTGACTTCACGCCAATCGGAGGTCTTACACCTCACCGTAACTCTCTGCTTCCTATTGCTTAGGTACTCCCTTATCCACTGGAGCACCTTACCAGCTACACCTGCCTGTCTCTCCAGCTTATGTAGCAGTCTCTTATGCGGTACTGTGTCAAAGACTTTCCGACAATCCAAGAAAATGCAGTCCGCTCAGCCCTCTCTTTCTTGCTTAATTTGTGTGTGTGTGTGTGTGTGTGTGTGTGTGTGTGTGTGTGTGTGTGTGTGTGTGTGTGTGTGTGTGTGTGTGTGTGTGTGTGTGTGTGTGTGTGTGTGTGTGTGTTCACTCACCTTGTTGTGCTTGCGGGGATGAGCTCTGCCTTTTTGGTCCTTGTTGAATGCGTAGGGTATGGTGGGCACCATCTTGCTATGCCTACTCACTACCTCTCAGAAGAAAGTGTTCCTTGTGTGCTCGCCCGAGGGGTAGCCGAGGGCCATACTCCATTAGCAAATCAGAATTAGCCCTCACGCAGCACAGACACTTACGATAGCTAGTACGTGGTCCAATATAATATTTATAACTTTATAATAAAGAACAAAAGGCCACAGGTGTTTGGTACTCCATTCCTCCCTGCTACCAAGAAAGCTACAACAGCAACCAACAACCATTAAGACTGGTGGCAGCAGAGGGATCAGCCAACGAACTCCAGCTCCGGGCCCAGCTATCTGCTACAACTACAGCACAGCATGTACAGCACAACATGGAACTGCTGACTGTGTTTGTTGGGTGGTGACTGCGACTCCAGAGATTTGTGTAGGAAAGAATCGACATCGTCAATCTACTAGCACTTAGAGAATCACCAAGTGGAAAGGCGACGACGGAGCACCATCGTCAACCATACATCATCATTACTCATCTAGTTGTGTGAGCGGGAATCATACTGGTATGTACCCCCTCTCTGGTCAAGTAATCAGGTGTACAGTGTGAGGTAAAATATTATCAAATTCTTGTTCAGGATAGTATATATATTTAAAATCTCGGTGTGGCTCATTCTGGGTAGAAGTTACCGCTTACGGGAACTAGTGACACACGCACGCGCACGCACGCACGCACGCACACGCACGCATGCACTCAAGCCCACGTACGTATGCACGCACACACACAGGCTAGAAAGGATTAACACCTTTCGTGGAAAGGAGATAAAACCTCTCATAATCCACCCCCTTCTCTTACCTGCTGTAAGCTGAACACCTCACCTCCTAGTAACCCCATCCCAAGCACGCACACGTTCTCTCTTGCTCTCTCTCTTGCTCTCTCTCTCTTGTTCTCTCTCTCTTGCTCTATCTATCTTGTTCGCTCTCTCTCTTGTTCGCTCTCTCTTGCTCTCTTTTGCTCTCTCTCTCTCTTGCTCTCTTGCTCTCTCTCTCTCTCTTGCTCTCTCTCTCTCTCTTGCTCTCTCTCTCTCTTGACAAGGGGCAAAATGGCAGGAGGCCGCAACCGGGACACGGGAAGCAGCCAGGGAGATCAAACGAAGGAATTGCTAACCCAAGTTCTGGAGGAATTCAGGAGGGAGATGAATGAAATGAGGATTACAATTAACAATCTGCAAAGTGAGCTGGCTTCAGCAAGGGAGGAGATCAAATCTCTCACAGAGAAAAATAAAGAGACCGAGCATCAGATTATCATTCAAAGGGAAGGTGGGCATGTTACATTGGAAGGAAATGCCTCCGTACCTGATACATTTGCGGATATACTGAAAAAGAGCTCAGAAGCAATGTACACAATGAGGGAGGTAGCGATGCAAGCAGCTACGTCACAGGAAGCAGCCAGGTGCACCACCAACTACTGGAGAGAAAAAGATCAGTGGTAGTTGTAGGCATCAAAGAACAGGAAGGATCCAACAGGCAAGAATGGAATGGCAGGGATAGAGAGGCAGTACATGGGCTACTGAAGGGGTTTCAGATGGAAGGGGCTGTACATAACATTGAGAAGGTTTTCAGGTTGGGCTGGTACAACAAGGACAGAAACCGACTTGTAAAGGTGGTGTTTACAAACGAAGCCACGAAGGACGACATTCTCGATAGGAAGAGTCGTCTGCAGCATATGGAGGGATACAAAAAAGTATTCCTGCAGAGGGACAGGATGAAGGAGGAGAGAGCCAGGGCAGCAGAGGCAAGGAGGAAGCGCAGGGAGAGAGGAGCAAACCAGGAAATCACAGCCCTCAACTCAACAGTCCCAGAGACAAGAGGGGAACCCAAAACCAGCATCCCAGCAACACCAGAGGGGGGGGGGGCAACACCACCACCCCCCTCTGCATAGAAACCCTCCCTTCCCCTCACCCTACCTGCCCCAACCCAACCCTCCCTCCCCCCACCCACACCCCATTCTGACCCTGACACCCCTTCCCCATTCCCATCATGTTTGCCCTCCCACTTTTTCCCCCCTGTCCCCCCTCCCCCTTCATCCCATACCCTCCCTATCCCTCCTCCCCCGTCACCCTGTATCCTCCATGTCCCCTCTACCTCCTTAACCCACACCCTACCTGTCCCCCCTACCTGTCCCCCCTTCCCTTAAACCCCCACCACCCACCCCAAAATCCTCTGAGACCCTGCAAACCACCTCACAGATCCTCTCACCCACAGAACAGCTTCCCCACACCAGCAGAATGCTTGCCAAGAAAGGGACATGAAAATGAACAGAAGAAAGGGAGCTTCAAGGCGATGTACACTAACATAGATGGGATTTCAAATAAAACAAGTGAACTTGAAGAATGGGCACTAGAAGAAAACCCAGACATAATAGCACTCACAGAAACAAAGTTAACGAAAATCATAACAAACGCAGTGTTTCCAGAGGGCTACTATGTAGTGAGAAAAGAGAGAGAAGGGGGAGGAGGAGGAGGTGGTGTAGCTCTGCTACTAAGAGAAGGTTGGAAGTTTCGAAGAGATGGTAATTCAGAACTGTGAAGGTTTCAGTGACTACATATCAGGAACCATAGCAACTAGAGGACAGAAAATTATAATAGTAGTCATATATAACCCGCCACTGAATGACAGAAGACCCAGACAGGAATATGATAGAAACAACTTGGCCACCATCAATATAATAGAGAGAGCAGCTTCTGTGGCTTGCAGGAACGGATCCAGACTTCTAATCATGGGAGACTTCAACCATGGGAAGATAGATTGGGGGAACAGAGACCCACATGGAGGCCCAGACACATGGAGGTCCAGACATATGGAGAGCTAAGCTGCTGGATGTGGCAACAAGAAACTTTCTAAGTCAACACGTCAAGGGACCGACAAGAATGAGAGGAGGGGATGAACCAGCCTTGCTTGATCTGATATTTACCCTAAATGAGTCGGATATAAGGGAAGTTAAGTTGGAAGCCCCCTTGGGAATGAGTGATAATAGTGTATTGAGCTTGGAGTACCTGGTTGAGCTGGGAATTATCACCCCCAAAAAAGAAATGGGAACCAAAGTGCTGGCGTACCGAAAGGGAAACTATGAGGAAATGAATAAATTCCTATGTGATATACATTGGGACACAGAACTCGGAACCAAGTCCGTACAAGACATGATGGACTATGTCACCCAAAAATGTCAGGAGGCTGTAAGCAGGTTGGTCCCGAGCCCGACAGGAAAAAACAGAGAAGCAAAGGAAGAATCCGTGTTTAATAAGGAATGTATGAAAGCAAAGGAGCTGAACAAAAGGGCATGGAGGAACTTCCGTAATAACAGAACACCAGAAAGTAGAGAGAGATACCAGAGAACCAGGAACGAGTATGTCAGTGTGAGAAGAGCAGCTGAGAAAAGGTATGAAAATGATATAGCTAATAAAGCCAAGACCGAACCAAAGCTACTACACAGTCACATCAGGAGGAAGACAACAGTGAAGGAACAGATGATGAAACTTAGGGTGGGCGAGGACAGGAACACAGAGAATGACAAAGAGGTGTGTGAAGAACTCAACAAAAGGTTCCAGGAGGTCTTTACAATAGAACAGGGAGATGTCGCGGCGCTTGAAGAAGTGGCAGCAAACCAGGTGACCTTGGAAAGGTTCGAAATTACAAGAGGTGAGGTCAAGAAGCACATATTGGAGCTGGATGTGAGAAAAGCTGTTGGGCCGGATGGAATCTCGCCATGGGTATTGAAAGAGTGTGCAGGAGCACTTTACCTACCACTCTCCATAGTGTATAGTAGGTCACTGGAAACGGAGGACCTACCAGAAATATGGAAGACTGCTAATGTAGTACCAATATACAAAAAGGGTGACAGACAAGAGGCACTGAACTACAGGCCAGTGTCCTTAACTTGTATACCATGCAAGGTGATGGAGAAGATTGTGAGAAAAAACCTAGTAACACATCTCGTAGTGTGGGGGGCCTCTTGGGGGGCCGCGTAGCCTGGTGGATAGCGCGCAGGACTCGTAATTCTGTGGCGCGGGTTCGATTCCCGCACGAGGCAGAAACAAATGGGCAAAGTTTCTTTCACCCTAAGTGCCCCTGTTACCTAGCAGTAAATAGGTACCTGGGAGTTAGTCAGCTGTCACGGGCTGCTTCCTGGGGTGTGTGTGTGTGGTGTGGGGGAAAAAAAAAAAAAAAAGTAGTTAGTAACAGTTGATTGACAGTTGAGAGGCAGGCCGAAAGAGCAAAGCTCAACCCCCGCAAAAACACAACTAGTAAACACAACTAGTAAACACATCTGGAGAGAAGAGACTTCGTGACAACCCATCAACATGGGTTCAGGGAGGGGAAATCTTGCCTTACAGGATTGATAGAATTCTACGATCAGGTGACAAAGATTAAACAAGAAAGAGAAGGGTGGGCGTACTGCATTTTTTGGACTGTCGGAAAGCCTTTGACACAGTACCCCATAAAAGTTTGATGCATAAGCTGGAGAAACAGGCAGGAGTAACTGGTAGGGCGCTCCAGTGGATAAGGGAGTACCTAAACAATAGGAAGCAGAGAGTTACAGTGAGGGGTGAGACCTCAGACTGGCGTGAAGTCACCAGTGGAAGTCCCACAGGGCTCTGTACTTGGACCTATCCTGTTCCTGATATACGTAAATGATCTCCCAGAGGGTATAGACTCATTCCTCTCAATGTTTGCTGACGACGCCAAAATTATGAGAAGGATTAAGACAGAGGAGGACAGCTTGAGGCTTCAAGAAGACCTGGACAAGCTCAGGAATGGTCGAACAAATGGCTGTTAGAGTTTAATCCAAGCAAATGTAATGTAATGAAGATAGGGGTAAGAAGCAGGAGACCAGATACAAGGTATCACTTGGGAGATGAAATACTTCAAGAATCCGAGAGAGAGAAAGACCTGGGGGTTGATATCACGCCAGACCTGTCCCCTGAAGCTCATATCACGAGGATAACAGCAGCAGCATATGCCAGGCTGGCTAACATAAGAACGGCCTTTAGAAACTTATGTAAGGAACCTTTCAGAACATTATATACCACATATGTCAGACCAATCCTGGAGTATGCGGCACCAGCATGGAGTCCATATCTAGTCAAGCATAAGACTAAAATGGAAAATGTTCAAAGGTTTGCTACCAGACTAGTACCTAAGCTGAGAGGTATGAGCTACGAGGAGAGACTACGGGAATTAAACCTCACTTCGTTAGAAGACAGAAGAGTTAGGGGGGACATGATCACCACATTCAAGATCCTCAAGGGAATCGACAGGGTTGATAAAGACAGGCTGTTTAACATAAGGGGCACACGCACAAGGGGACACAGGTGGAAACTGAGCGCCCAAATGAGCCACAGAGATATTAGAAAGAACTTTTTTAGTGTCAGAGTGGATGACAAATGGAATGCATTAGGAAGTGATGTGGTGGAGGCTGACTCCATACACAGTTTCAAGTGTAGATATGATAGAGCCCAATAGGCTCAGGAACCTGTACACCTGTTGATTGACGGTTGAGAGGCGGGACCAAAGAGCCAGAGCTCAACCCCCACAAGCACAACTAGGTGAGTACAACTAGGTGAGTACAACATCAACAACACAGCAGCCAGCAACAGAACCACTTCGCCACCACATGTGTGTCATGCTCGCCCATGACTGTCTTAGTCAGCACACATCCACAGATGACTCACCCAGTGCACGCCCACAGCTGACTCAGCCAGCGCACACCCACAGCTGACTCACGGCGACTCCCCGTGACTCACCGTGTCATCGCCTTTTGGCTAGCCTGATGCCTCCTGATGTCCCCTGCCACCTCCTGGCGCCAACGATGCCGCAGCACGACGTTGGACCTGTGATGATCTGATCACCCCCTACCTCATTGAATGGATTACAGTACGAGCGGCCTTCCACTTTGGTTAAGTACCCTTTGTTATTTGTATAGTAGAATAAACTGTAGACGATTATGGGCACAATATAATCTTTGTGAGCTTATGGACAACTGATACTTATTTAGGCCTTACTCGCACAGGTGCCCATACAGTATCGCTCACTTTCTGAGAGTAACTTAGAACTGTTAGTCAGTGAATTGCCTGAGAATACGCGATGGCCCTCAGCTCTTAGTAGCTTCAATTCTATTTCCTCTTCAACCACCAGCAACTCAGTACCAAACATGGTCCAATCTTCAGATGCAGCGGTTCCGAACTCGAGCACAGTAATGTTTCTTACCAAGTTTGTTGACATACACCCATTTAGTGTAAAGGATCCAGCCCTCCTGGAATCTTGGTTATTTAGTGTAGAAGCTAGAGTATGGGGCAAAGGTACTACTGGCACAGATCCAGACTTTATCAGGATTGCAACGTCCACCCTTGACTATAAAACCAGAGATTGTCAAGGGGTGGGCTAGGGCTCCGCTAGCAAGAGGGCTGCTAGAGGCTCAGAAGACAGAGTACTCAGTCTCTCCGATTCACGTGACCCACCAGAGTCATATGGTCCCACAGGAGGACCAGTAATACGCACCACCGCAGGTCTTCGCTCCCATCCTTGGGGGTGCCACTGATTCACCCAGGGAGCCCTTCAGTCAATCACAGGAAAACTGCATGTAGCAATTCCCACCTAGCCCCACGGAGAAGTGAAGGAAGACTCAGGCTTTCCTCTTTAACTACTCTTACCCTGAGACTTGCCTGCCCGACAAAAAGGTGCAGGAATTCCTTTCCCACCTGCGTTTCTCTATCATAACAAGATTGCCAGCTGGGTTGATATTTCTGCACCCCAGCAGTGCAATTCAGTGGGTGTATATTATATTGCCTGTTGCCAAAGTGTTGCTACTCCCACAGCGTTGATACTGGACCAATCGCCTAGGGTACACTTTTATATAAGTCTGTGCTGTTTTACCACTCTCTGGCCACTAAGAACTTCTATAGAAAACGTAATGTTCACTAGGCGGGACCATGATATATCTCGTGTATGCTCATAGAGATCATTATGGAGGCACACTTAAACTCAATGATAATATATGTGAAATTTACTGACATAAGCTACATGATCACATATACAATTAATATTAATACAGGGATGGAAATAAAGAAAAACGATCTGGAAATCGTCAGCAACTCTTCTTTCACGACCTCCGACAACTCCTTCAGATGGGCAGATTTAAAAGGGGTCTTCACACCCTCTCACAGGGGGCTGCTTCGTCAACGTCGGCCACCTCCTCTCCAACTGCTACAAACGTCGACACTCACTGTCCTCTTCAACAGTCCTGGACACAAGCTGCCCTGCAGCCTATCCTACTACTAATGTATCAATGTTATACTGTAACATACATAGGTAAATATCGTTGCCTATCTAGCTTACTCAACAAAGGGGTAATGGGAGGGAAATTGATCTACCTTTACATTCCGGGATCACGACGCCTGTCCCTCAATGGTGTGAGGTTCCCACGCTTCCTGACTCGGTTCTTGACGATCCAGGAACGTTCCACAAGTCCTTAGGTGTCGTAAAGTCTTCTCGTCGTCGCCGAGCCACTCCCGGAGTTTCAGATATCCCAATCCTGGTTCATCCAATGGGCACTGAGCTAATCACTGTATGCACACACTCGTCCCTTCCACAAGGTGTTGTTCCTTGCCCTAGGAACAGTGTCGTCCCTCCAAAGTCCTCAGTGAATTTGACTCGGTCACAGCTAGGCCTGCCCGCCACACTGTCCAGACCCTCGACGACAGACAGCGCCGTCCAGCGTCATCGCCGATCAATTGTTCAACTTTTGGTCGGCGACGATGAATGAACTTGGTTTCTTCTTGCTTCCCAGAAGCACAGGGTCTCCAATAACAGTGGTGGGCTGCGATGGGTAGCTATGACCCACTGAGTAAGACTCCCAGACCCCCCAATCCTCAAGACCTGACTGAAGAACGTCCTTCCACATTCGTAGTCAAGTCAACTCTGGCGTTACCATTGCCGGCGCCGCCAGAGGCACTCGGTGGCGTCACGGCGTGCTCTGATTGGTCGCCCGTGACCTACGTCAGCCACACTTGGCTGGCGCCGTCCACAAAATGGCGGATCTGCAGGTAGGGGGTACCATTTCGTTTGCATCAAGGACGTCACTTCCCCTTTACCTTCACCTACAAATGTAAATTTCTCCCTTATCAGGCAGCCGATCTCGTCGCCACATATATCAACAGACTTCCTGCATCTCAGAGAATCAGTAGGTCTAGTAGATATGACTCATAATAATGGATCAGGGGAGAAATTGGAGGGGGCTCCGTAACAGGATGCATATCTCGTGGCAGAATCATACGACTTAGAGAAAATTGTGAAGTGGGACGACATAAAAAAAAATCTTTCATAAGGGATATTCATCAGCTGTTGACCATGACCCCTTTGGCATTGCTCGCCAAATAGCTAATGCAGTAATGCGTCCTGATGAGACATGCAAAGTATTCGGCAGATGATTAGATAAGCTACATAGCTCACTGAAATCAGCTTTGTCAGGTTCTAGATGGAGAGCAAAGGAAAGCCTCACCATACATAAATTGTGTAGGCTACTGAGGTTTGGTGCCATGCAGCGTCATGCCCCCGAGGTCATACTAAAGGAAATACAAGCTGGGCCAAACAACACTATTTGGGAATTAATGGATGAGATGATAGATTCCACTGAGAAGCTAAAGAGCCGGGACTCTGCACAACACCGCCGTTTTCAGTGCAAACGTTGTCACGCGCTCTTTCCCTAGTAACATTCAGATTCATGCTAGGTCTTCTCCACCCTCACATGGCCCCAAGTCATACTCCAGGACTAACTCTCCTCATTATCCTCCTCACCCGCAAACACCAGAATGCTTTAACTGTGGCAAACCTGGCCACCGTTAGGCGGAATGCACATAAAACAACACTCGTTACTAACCGTTCAGCAGTCTCCGTGGTGTAGTGGTAAGACACTCGCCTGGCGTTCCGCGAGCGCTATGTCATGGGTTCGTATCCTGGCCGGGGAGGATTTACTGGACGCAATTCCTTAACTGTAGCCTCTGTTTAACGCAACAGTAAAATGTGTACTTGGATGAAAAAACGATTCTTCGCGGCAGGGGATCGTATTCCAGGGACCATAGGATTAAGGACTTGCCCGAAACGCTACGCGTACTAGTGGCTGTACAAGAATGTAACAACTCTTGTATATATCTCAAAAAAAAAAAAAACGCATGCCAGATATAACAGTGCAAGCAATATTAGCTATCACAACCGTCCTTATTGCATATTTCACCGCAGACCTGTACATGACATATCAGATTGCCGAGCAGCTCATGCACCATTCTGCACCTAACACCAGCTCCCTGATCATGACACTGTTGACTGTTGAGCTCGCCACGGTTCTAATCAAGCTAACCCGAATAGCCTTGCCAATAACCAACCACATGCGGCAACCACTAACCAGCACCGACCGAGCCTTGCTCGTGCTCCTGCAACCCGACATACTACCCATGTTAGGTTTGCGGAGACTGACAGTCACAACACAGATGGACACAATGACTTGTGGATGACAAACGGGGGTTTCAGCCTTCACGAATAATGCAGACCTGACCTACGGACACCCTGACCAAACCTATGACTCGCAATCGGGGGAAGGCAATAGCAGCCTTTGTAAACAGCATGACATAGGGAAGCGAGACAACATCCCTGAATACTCAGTGCCCACCCATAAGAGGTTTAATATATTAGCAGAGGAGGATACCATACACCACCTACACGCTGACAGTACTCACAGTCATGTGCTCCAGACACAAAATTTTCCTAGACACAGGAGCTAGAGTCATCATCATCAAAGAAGCTGCCTTGAATGACATACACAACAGACTTGTTGTACGCTAGTCATCTGTCTCCAACCTTAGTGAGATTTCAGGAGGAATGACTGCAGTGTTGGGTGAAGCTGACATAGAGTTCATAGTTGATGACAGATCGGTTGCCATGACCTGTTTACTTGTAGATAATATTCGGTTCCCAGGAGACATCCTTCGGTAGTCTCTATGAGACTACCGAATTACTATCGATGCTTACCGTTCAGAAACAACAACTGGTGACACAGTAGTACCTCTTTGTGGTGTGTTCCTCATGGGGACACGAGTTCACCAACCATAGGGACTATATCAGTTACATAAAAGCCAGGAGTGACCAGGATACACGTTACCAGACTCGTCCAAACAAAGCCGCCACTCAATCACTTACTGACACCTGTCCATCACGCAGCCACACAGTCTCACAGGTCGAGGAAGTCAATGGATCTTTGCAGGGGCTCCAGCAGTTGTTCATTACCTTGCCTGGAGTCTAACATCGATCAAGTCAGAGGCATCTTACACCAAGACACAGTCCTACATTCTCACACACTAACAAATGTTATTGTCAAAATTTCTGGTGTACCTGACCTAGATCACGTAATAGCAGACAGTGACACATGTCAAATTAAAGGTACCTACATAGAACCGTCCTTTCGTCAGATGCAGAACAACTCTACTGTTGTTTATGTAGCAAATGTCACCAATGCCAACATTCACCTCACATCAGACACACACATTGTATACTTCACCCATTGTTCGTTACTGTTGCGAGTAGTGGATGAAGTCTCTACTGAACTGATGGTCCTTGCACTCTCTCATCCCAGCAAACAATTTCAAGTTTCCACAACGTTCCTGGAAAGTGATTGAAAGGATTGTAAACGTTTGTTTTCACGAATTAGATAAGTTATTTTGTGGGGAATTAAATAGGTTTCCAAAACTTTTAACCAAAACCTACAAACCTATCCCTAATTTGAAACTTTGTGATCCCTTTTGTACCCTAATTTGAAACTTTGTGACACCCTTTTGTACCTAATTTGAAACTTTGTGACCCCTTTTGTACCCAAATTTGAAACTTTGTGACCCCTTTTGTACCTAATTTGAAACTATGTGACACCTTTTATAAAGTGTTTTAAGTTAAAATGCTCATATATGAATAAAATAAGAAATGTAAAAATATGAAAATATATTTCTACATTTGGAAAAATAAAGCATAATAATAAAGGTTGGTTCATCATTTTTATTCATTTCTCATTTGAATTACTGTACTGGCGTGGTGTGGTGTAGTGACGTGGTGTAGTAGCCTGGTGTAATAGCCTGGTATAGTAGCATTGTGTAGCGATGTAGGTAAGAGCATGGTGTAGTAGCGTGGTGTAGTAGACTGGTGTAGTGGTGTAGTGTGGTGTAGTGATGTGGTGTAGTATCATGGTGTAGTAACCTGGTGTAGTAGCGTGGTGTAGTGGCGTGGTGTAGTAGCCTGGTGTAGAGGCATGGTATAGTGGCATGGTGTAGTGGCGTAGTGTAGTGGCGTGGTGTAGTAGCCTGGTCGTAGTGGTGTGGTGTAGTAGCCTAGTGTAGTGGTGTGGTGTAGTAGCCTGGAGTAGTAGCATGGTGTAGTAGCCTGGTGTAGAGGCATGGTGAAGTGGCCTGGTGTTGTGATGGGTTTAGTAGCCTGGTGTATTGGCATGGTGTAGTGGCCTGATGTAGTGGCATGGTGAAGTGGCTTGGTGTGGTGTAGTAGCCTGGTGAAGTAGCATGGTGTAGTAGCCTGGTGTAGTGGCGTGGTGTAGTAGCCTGGAATAGTGGCGTGCTGTAGTACCATGGTGTAGTAGCCTGGTGTAGTGTCGTGGTATAGTGGTGTGGTGTAATGTAGTAGGGTAGGGTAGTAGCCTGGTGTAGTAGCCTGGTGTAGTACAGTGGTGTAGTAGCCTGGTGTTGTGGCGTGGTGTAGTAGCCTGGTGTAGTGGCGTGGTGTAGTAGCCTGGTATAGTGGTGTGTAGTAGCGTGGTGTAGTAGCCTGGTGTAGTTGCGTTGGGTAGTAGCATGGTGTAGTGGCATGATGTAGTGACGTGGTGTAGAAGCCTGGTGTAATAGCCTGCTGTAGTAGCATGGTGTTGTGATGTGGTGAAGTGATGTAGTGTAGTAGCATGGTGTAGTACCTTGTAGTGGCATTGTGTAGTAGCCTGTTGTTGTAACCTGGTGTAGTGGTGTGGTGTAGCAGCGTGTAGTAGCCGGGTGTAGTGGCGTGTAGAAGCCTGGTGTAGTGGCATGGTGTAGTAGCCTGGTGTGGTGAGGTGATGTAGTGGCGTTGTGTAGTAGCCTCATGCAGTGGCATGGTGTAATAGCCAGGTGTAGTGGTGTGGTGTGGTGTAATGGCATGGTGTAGTAGCCTGGGGTAGCAGCGTGGTGTAGTAGCCTGGTGTAGTGGCATGGTGTAGTAACTTGGGGTAGCACCGTGGTGTAGTAGCCTGGTGTAGTGGTGTGGTGTAGTAGCATGGTGTAGTAGCCTGGTGTAGTGGCGTAGTGAAGTAGCCTGGTGTAGTAGTCTGGTGTAGTGGCGTTGTGAAGTGGCGTGGTGTAGTGGCATGGTGTAGTGGTGTGGTGAAGTAGCCTAAGTAGAACCCTGGTGTAGTGGTGTGGTGTAGTAGCCTGGTGTAATACCGTGGTGTAGTAACCTGGTGTTGTGATGTGGTGTAGTAGCCTGGTGTAGTACAGTGGTGTAGTAGCCTGGTGTTCTTGTGTGGTGTAGTAGCCTGGTGTAGTGGTATAATATAGTTGCGTGGGGTTGTGGCGTGGTGCAGTAGCGAGGTGTAGTGGCGTGCTGTAGCCTGGTGAAGTAGCCTGGTGAAGTAGCCTGGTGTAGTGGTGTGGTGTAGTAGCCTGGTATAGTTGTGTGGTGTAGTAGCGTGGTGTAGTGGCCTGGTGTAGTGGCGTGCAGTAGCCTAGTGTAGTGGCATGGTGTAGTAGCCTGGTGTAGTGGCGTGGTGTAGTAGCCTGGTGTAGTGGCGTGGTGTAGTAGCCTGGTGTAATAGCCTGGTGTAGTAGCATGGTGTAGTGATGTGGTGTAGTAATGTGGTGTAGTAGCATGGTGCAGTGATGTGGTGTAGTAATGTGGTGTAGTAGCATGGTGTAGTAGCGTGTAGTGGCATGGTGTAGTAGCCTGGTGTAGTAGCCTGGTGTAGTGGTGTGGTCTAGTAGTGTGTAGTAACCTGGTGTAGTGGCGTGTAGTAGCCTGGTGTAGTGGCATGGTGTAGTAGCCTGGTGTAGGGGCTTGGTGTAGTGGCGTTGTGTAGTAGCCTGTTGCAGTGGCATAATGTAGTAGCCTGGTGTAGTGGTGTGGTGTAGTCGTGTGGTGTAGTAGCGTGGTGTAGTAGCCTGGTGTAGTGGCATGTAGTAGCCTGGTGTAGTGGCATGGAGTAGTAGCCAGGTGTAGTGGTATGGTGTAGTAGCCTGATGTAGTTGCCTAATGTATTGGTGTGGTGTAGTAGCGTAGTGTAGTAGCCTGGTGTAGTAGTCTGGTGTAGTGGCGTTGTGAAGTGGCGTGGTGTTGTAGCCTGGTGTAGTGGCGTGGTGTAGTAGCATGGTGTACTAGCCTGGTGTAGTTGCCTGGTGTAGTAGCCTGGAATAGTGGTTTGGTGTAGTAGCCTGGTGTAGTTGCCTGGTGTAGTGGTGTTGTGTAGTAGCGTGTTGTAGTATCCTGGTGTAGTGGCGTAGTGTAGTAGCCTGGTGTAGTAGTCTGGTGTAGTTAAGTTGTGAAGTGGCGTGATGTTGTAGCCTGGTGTAGTGGCATGGTGTAGTAGCGTGGTGTACTAGCCTAGTGTAGTTCCCTGTTGTAGTAGCCTGGTGTAGTGGTGTGGTGTAGTAGTGTGGTGTAGTAGCCTGGTATAGTGGCATAGTGTAGTAGCTTGGTGTAGAGGCATAGTGAAGTAGTCTGGTATAGTGGCATGGTGAAGTGCCTTTGTGTAGTAGCCTCGTGTAGTACCCTGGTGTAGAGGTGTGTGCAGTAGTCTGGTGTAGTAGCCTGGTGTAGCAGTCTGGTGTAGTTGCGTGGTGTAGTGGTATGGTGTACTGGTGTGGTGTAGTGACGTGGTGTTGTAGCCTGGTGTAATAGCCTGGTATAGTAGCATGGTGTAGCGATGTGGGTAATAGCATAGTGTAGTAGCCTGGTGTAGTGGTGTGGCTTAGTGATGTGGTGTAGTATCATGGCGTAGGAGCGTTGTGTAGTAGCGTGGTGTAGTACCCTGGTGTAGTAGCATGGAATAGTGGCATCGTATAGTAGGCTGGTGTAGCGGTATGGTGTAGTGGCATGGTGTAGTGGCGTGGTGTAGTGGCGTGGTGTAGTAGCCTGGTCGTAGTAGTGTTGTGTAGTGGTGTGGTGTAGTGGTGTGGTAGCCTGGTGTAGTGGTGTGGTGTAGTAGCCTGGTGTAGTAGCATTGTGTAGTAGCCTGGTGTAGTGGCATGGTGAAGTGGCCTGGTGTTGTGGTGTGGTGTAGTAGCTTGGTGTAGTGGCATGGTGTAGTGGCCTGATGTAGTGGCATGGTGAAGTGGCGTGGTGTGGTGTAGTAGCCTGGTGTAGTGGCGTGGTGTATTGGCATGTCGTGTCCTGGAATAGTGGTGTGTTGTAGTACCATGGTGTAGTAGCCTGGTGTAATGTCGTGGTATAGTGGTGTGGTGTAATGTAGTAGGGTAGGGTAGTAGCCTGGTGTAGTACAGTGTTGTAGTTGCCTGGTGTTGTGGCGTGGTGTAGTAGCCTGGTGTAGTGGCGTGGTTAGTAGCTTGGTGTAGTAACCTGGTGTAGTGGCGTGATGTAGTAGCCTGGTATAGTGGCGTGTAGTAGCGTGGTGTAGTAGCCTGGTGTAGTTTCATTGGGTAGTGGCATGGTGTAGTGGCATGATGTAGTGATGTGGTGTAGTAGCCTTGTGTAATAGCTTGGTGAAGTAGCATGGTGTTGCGATGTGGTGTAGTGATTTAGTGTAGTAACATGGTTATCTTGAGATGATTTCGAGGCTTTAGTGTCCCCGCGGCGCGTTCCCTCGACCAGGCCTCCACCCCCAGGAGCAGCCCGTGACAGCTGACTAACACCCAGGTACCTATTTTACTGCTAGGTAACAGGGGCATAGTGTGAAAGAAACTCTGCCCATTGTTTCTTGCCGGCGCCTGGGATCGAACCCAGGACCACTGGATCACAAGTTCAGTGTGCTGTCCGCTCGGCCGACCGGCTCCCAGTAGTAGCTTGTAGTGGAATGGTGTAGTAGCCTGTTGTAGTAGCCTGGTGTAGTGGTGTGGTGTAGTAGCGTGTAGAAGCCTGGTGTAGTGGCATGGTGTAGTAGCCTGGTGTAGTGACGTGGTGTAGCGGCGTTGTGTAGTAGCCTGATGCAGTGGCATGGTGTAATAGCCTGGAGTAGTGGTGTGGTGTGGTGTAGTAGCATGGTGTAGTAACCTGGTGTAGTGGCATGGTGTAGTAGCCTGGGGTAGCAGCGTTGTGTAGTAGCCTGGTGTAGTGGCATGGTTTAGTAGCCTGGGGTAGCAGCAGTAGTGAAATATACGACTAGAGCGACGCGCACCACCTGCCAGGTGGCACTCAGGTGAGTGCCACCCGACAGGTGGCGCGCAGGTGTCTAGTCCTCAAGGATTTTGGGGGATTTTCCCGGAAGTTTGGCGCGTTTCGGAGGCGTGTGAGCGTCCGGTGTTTGGGTATGTGGTCAGGAAAGAGAGTAAGTCATGTTGATGGGTGCCAGGTGGTGCGCGTCGTCGTCGTCGCAGCGCGGGTGTCTAGTCACAAGGGGTTTTTGGGGAATTTTCCGGAAGTTTGGCGCGTGTCGGACGCGGTCTTGAGTGGTGGGTGAGCAGGTGCAGCCCCTCGCTCTAGTCACAAAGGGAATTTCAGGAAAGATGGGAGTTGTGTGAGAGTAAGTGGTGGAGTAAGAAAATAGAAGGATAAGAGTGGAATAAGAGGAAAGAGTAGTTAGATATGTATGTGTGTTTGTCATAGACTTAATCCTGTGTGACGATGATCGTGAGTAGAGGATGAGAGGGGATCCAACATAGTGGATATGTTGTTTGGGGACGGGGGAGGGAGAGGAGAACCCCCATACCTGAGAGGAACGCCTGGACGTCCATTAGCTCCCCTACAGGAAGTCGTAAGTGGGAGAGGAGGGTAATAGAGAGCACCCTCCTGCGGAAGTATGGCCATTTGTCTTAAAGGGTTTTCGTTGTCTTCAGAGTGGAGCTGTTCGTCCCGCCCCGCTTCCCCATACACTGCGATTCCGGTAAGGGAGGGAGCAAGGTACATACGACAGACCCGCACCTGTCAGTTATCAATCACTTCTCATTTGACCCGGGTCGTTTCCCTCCCCTCACACACACACATATGTGTAAGCTATATCGTAACGTGATCAACATGGTGAGAGCAATAACGAGGGAAAAGTAAACACATTATATAAATTTATTTGTTTATTAAACACTTAAGCGATTTACAACGATAATAATAATAATAATAATAATAAGACTTCTTCTTGGTGGTTTAGCTAGCAGACAGATGGAGAAAGGCTTTTCATTCAGTCCATCGAACCTTCCCACCACGCTAGTCAACCAGCCAATCTGTAGAATGGGTTTAGGTAGTAGACAGATCAATTGGGAGTCATTCATCCACTCCAACAATCCTTCCCGTCACGCTAGTCAATCAGTCAATCTGTAGAAAGGGGAAAAGGTTATAAGTTTCGTTGTTGTCATTGTTGTAAACATAAATACAGACATTATTATGTTCATCATTCAATCCTACATAAAGTATTACTCACCGCACTATCATCCTAGCCAACTTCGTCACACAGCGTTTCACACGCAGCATCACTACTGTTTAAGCAGAATGTTTGCTTACACACGGGCATTTTCATCTGAGCGTAATTGAATTTCAACACTTTTTCATCATTCTTGCGAAATTGACCATATTTAAACGCTTCATCAAAGTGAAGCAGGGCGGTCTCTAACCCTAGTCTGCAAAAATGATATGCAAAATAAACGGCGTAATTCCCACAGAAGTAACTATTCAAGGATTGAATCCTTTTCTTCATAATATATAGGGTATAGTCTTGGAAGTAAGACATAAACTCTTCGAAATATCTTGAATAAGATCCTATTGCAGGATTAGCATAGCTGTCTAGTATAACAATCTCGCTTCTACCTTCATCCTTATTTACATAGAATGTTATCCAATGGCCCATTTTATTACGAGAACCCGACTCCAGAGTGTTCATTATGAACACCACAGGTCTTTTTTTATGTATTTTTATCCATATTTTCCGTACGTCATCAGCTAGGAAACATCCTAGATAGTCTACCCTATCACCTAAATTACTTCTGATAGCCTCATTTATTTCCAAACAATTCATATTAGTATTTTATCCTCGCGTATCGCAAATAACGCGACGATCCGCGTTAATGCTGATCACACCTGTTGTAGACCCGTAAACTAGAATGACTTTATTTCTAGCCACACCGCGTTTAATTAAATTCCAAAGCAATCCGCAGATTACCACTTTTTTCAATCGGGATGGTGTCATCTATATCCTCAGGTTGTAAATTAAAGGCTAGTATGGTTCCACCATTCACATATGTATCATAAGACAATATATTGTCTTTATCGAAGCCTAAGGCTTGTAATGTTGTGTAATACAACTTGGCGCAGTTATGAGGGAAGTCGCACCCAATATTGACAATACTCCTAAAGGCGTTATTCCATCTTCTTCGGTTAGATCAATAGACAACTCCAAAGCTATAGATGATAAATCCACCAGTTGACCATTCACTCCCTTGATGATGAATTCCAGATAGGTGTCTGTAAAGTTATTATTGACCCTAGAATTCACAAGTAATACATCCACCGTTTGTCTGCTTGCAATTGTTGATGCTACCAATCGAGGGGAAAATACTTTAGGAAAGGCTTCACTAACAGCAGCTGTATAGAGTTCTAATGGCACCTGGAGGCCCAGAGCGTTATATCCGGCCATGTTCGCGCTTTAGACAACACCAACCGAGTGAGAAGAAGTTATGACAACACATCATTATATTTCGCTTTAGTAAAACGTTTGATGTTTACTAATTTTTTTGTTTGTTTATTCTTTTTCTGCACTCTTCCGCCTATCATTTGCTTCCCCACTCCTTTCAATGTTTCAATTCCGCGTTTCTTAAGAGATTGTTTGAAAGTTTGTTTGTCATTATTAATGTCGTCTAGTATGTTCTGCCCCAAGCTAAGCGCAGCCGGGGCCAGAGTCCTCATGATAAAGGGCGCTGCTCGACGCGCTATCCCGCTTAAAAAGGAAAATATTCCTCCTCCTCGCATATAACGTCTACTGCTGTTGAAAATCCGTATATCATCAGTCCCACCACCTCTAGGAGGGGTTAACAGAATGTATAATTCCTCAACAGAGGGGGGAATAAAGTGGACACGCATTTCTCCGCTTGTTTCAGACGAATGAGGAGTGGCGGGAAAGCATTGGTGTTATATACCTCCTGCAACGGGGCGTACATGCAAGACTGCTATGGTGCACCCACGTTCATCGAAATGTATTGGGTTACCATCTTGATCCCTAATAGTGATGCTGACGCTGTCTATCATGTTAGTGTTAAGACGCACATATAGTTTTTTATTGATGCTGTTATCACTTCCATTTAGGGAGATTACATCCAAAATATTTACAGACTGGTTTCCATATCTAGTAGAAGAGATTCTATCGCAATAAACACACAGAATATCAACTCCTCCTCTAGGCATTGGCGGGAATAGGCATGTGTTAACTACACTCGAGGCATACTGACGTTTTGCGAATATGTCATATTCTATTTCTGGAACTACGCCCAACACTTTCCCAAAAGCGGTTCCAAATGATAATGTAACTCTACTGATGTTTTTATGCCCCGTTGCAGAGCTAATATTCTCATCACTAATCACAGTAGTGAACTTGTTTCGATTGGAGGAAGAATCATATTTAATAAAATGCGTTCCATATTTAGCTGAAAATTGTTTTAATGACTTTCCTAAAAAACTCAGTTTAGCATTACTTGAAAATATGACCTCTATTTCTGTATTAATCGTGGTATTAATTTCTTTTATAGTTCCGGCTAAAACATCGGATGATAATAAATGCTTTGAATGCGTGTATTTCCCCTCGCTCACTTTCTCATATGTAACGCCTACACGTATATATGCCTCGGGATTATCACGCTTAATAACGTAATGGGAAGTGGGGAGGAGTAATTTTTGTAGACACATTTCATAACTCCTCCTGGGATCTAATTCTAGCTGGTTAAACAATCGATTTTGGAAAGATGCGGGGATGTTATTGGGGAATAAATGCGTATCTGATACGCTGGTGGCGTATATCACGTGAGTGTCCATCGCTCCATCTCCTTAGACTGCTTTTTGTCTAATAAAGCCATCTACACATTACACGCTCATTTATATACACTCACCTGCTAATATACGATCCAGGAAGCATTCCTTTTACTGTGAGGATCAATCTTGACAGTCGCCTTTCTCTTAACAGATGGAGGCTCATACACTTGACTGCTTGCTGTAGTATTACGGAATAAATCTCGCGATGTAGATGTTAGTGTGAAAAACAGTTGAGCAATGGGGAGTTTATCCGGTAAAAAAACAGATTTAAGCACAGTCATTTAATGTATAATGTCATTAATTATATGTATGCCAGATACTGGAGCCAATACATTTCCATTCAGATCCCAACGAACGATTCCAGTAGCATCATAATGGTTTAGCAAGGATCTTGCATATTCGTGATCTCTCACTTTCAACTTCAAATCTATTAAATGTTTTATGGAAGGGTTGGTATGCAACTGAGGAGGAGGTGGTGGTTTGACAGTAAGATGATGAGCAACCGCTTTCACAGTGGGGTAAGCAGGGCTGTGTGCAGCTTTCCGGTTGTCCACTATTTTACGCGGTACGAGATAAAAGGCTTTCATTTTACTTACTGAACAACCGTGTAATTAAACTAGCCGCAATCGGTAAAATAATGGATAAAATACTGCCTCCTCGTTTGCTGGTTAATATCCGTTTCTTAGTTGTCACAGAAGGTTTCTTACAGGCTAGTGACCGAATAAGCAATTTATATTTTTTCAACTTTTTAACGACCTTGTCAGGCACGGGCAATTTTTTTTTTTTAAAGTTATTAAAAATTTCTGATAAACAATTTATATGTGGTTTCTTCAATTTTTCAATCAACTGCTTTCTCGAGGAATACTGAAGTTTTGATAATAGTTGGATCAATTCCTTGTATTTATAAACTAAGGGCTTCTTCATTATAAATGTAATATCTCAGCAGCATCAATCCATTGATCGAATGATCGATCATAACCTGCGTACCTAACTTTATACTGGATTTGCCAGAGACTCTGCGTTGTCCCAATACCTTCTCAATATTAAAGGTTTGAGGCAAATGTGTTGGTGTTAATTCTTGTTTATAGAAGCCACCATCAATTTCTTCCCCATTCAGATCTTTTAGAAAGTATAAAGGGATGTGTTGTCTCCGATCAATACGTGTAACTGTAAAGATCTCGCGGGTGTTCTGCTGCTTAAACCCTTTCTTAAACTTGGAAATGCGATCAGATAGAGTGATGCGTACTGTATCACCAACACTCAATCGAGGAATGACAGCTCTCTTTGATTTGCTCGGGCTTTTATACATTAAATCAAATTGTTTGGCATGTTCGCTGGGCGAGGATAGAGCGTGCACCTCCGCAGGTGTCTTCCCCTTCAATCCTCTGTGTGGGGTTAAATTATATGTTTTCACAATATCTGGTAGAGCCTGCGTGTATTTTAAAGTGTTGTGCGCCGTCATAAACTTGTAAAGTTTACCTTTTAAAGTACGTATGAACCGCTCAGCGATTGAAGCTTTAGTCTCCTGAGAAAATACACTATATAACTGTACATTCCTTGCTGCCAGCATTTTTTTCATAGTGGCGTTATAAAATTCTCCACCTCGATCAGAATTAATTTTGCGCACTCCATGAGAATGAGGTGAATCTAGAATTAAAGCTAGAGCATTAGTGGTGCTTTTCCCATCCTTAGCGCGTAAGGGTACTACTTGGGCGTACCTGGAGAAAATATCTACGCATACGAGTAAATATTTCACTCCATCATTATGTTTGTCCAATAAACTCATCTCGGCCAAGTCTATAGATTGAAATAGTCGTGGTTTAGGGCTTAACACCCGACGCCGAGGGAATTTATGTGGTTGTAAATAATGCAACGTATAGGAGTCAGAGCTTTTCAGATAGTCCTTTACATCGGCTAGAGTTATACTAGAGTTAATTAATTTGGCGGCCTTATACAATCTCTGTACCCCTCCAAGCCCTCCGCTAGATGAGGGGTCGTTATATACTCGTTCCAGTACATCTTTCTTGCTCACCATTGGTAAACTATCTCATAGGGCGGTTCGTGAACAATATTACCGCGTAATGTTATCGTAGATGGAGTGTTCGAGCCCAGATCTACTAGCAAATAGCCGTAGGGCTGGCTAATAACTTGCTTATATAACTCTACAAATTTCTTTGAATCCACTTTCCCAAATATTTGTCGTCCGAGTGTTTCAATTTGTGACAGGTCACGTGATTTAACCAATTTGAAATGAGAAGCATTTAAACTAATATTCCTCGAATATTTACCAGGAAAAAATATATTTTGAGTAATCAATATGACGGAAACCATGAAATGTCTGCCCCTAGTAAACATGTCTGATACGATTTTTGAATTCGCAGACTCTGTAAATAGGTCATCATAGATTACTAAGATATGTGAGTCATTATCTACTCGCTCTTCCACAGGATCAATAATGGTTGAATGCTCGATCAGCTTCCCTTTAATTTGTGGATCTGATCGTAATTCAGAGTAACCTCCTCCGCATATGATTATTGAGGAGAACTTGTGTTGATACTTCCTTACAAGTTTACTGCACAAGTAGGATTTCCCGCTGTTTGAATAACCAGCAATAATAACACGAGATGGTTCTCTGAAAATATCTAGATGTTCCGCATGGATTATATCATAGGAACTGTCCATGATTAATGCTTCGTTAAGACTGCTAAAAACTAAGGAACTGAGGTGGTATTTATACAAACATAGTCATTTACAGGTGTTTATTCACATATTTTATGTACAGCAGCATCATTTTTAAAACTAAACATAGTTCTTACAGTTCACAAACAATAATATTAAACATCATATTTTAAAACTAATCATAGTTCTTACAGTTCACAAACAATAATATTAAACATCCTATTCATTTAGTATAAAAGTTCTAGTCATATGGGGCATCTATCTTAATACTACCTAACAATTGTACAACATAAAATCTAGCGAGGGTTGAATAGTTTCTGAGCTGTTGCATCGCGTTTGCTCCAGGGGCGGAATATTGGGTAGAGTCTCTGTGCTTGCTCTACTTCCTCCTCCTCCATAAACACTTCTTCCAGCTCCTCCTCCTCTCTCACTTCTACATCCATCTCATCATCATCATTGTTATTGGGAATATCAGGATGTCCATACGCTAGGGACTGTGTGGGGCTTAAAATGTAGCGTTTATCGTCAAATGCTGACAATCCTCTGCAGGTACTGCGACATGTACAAATCTTTCCTTGCACGTTGCGTATAGATCTCGACACATACTTGATTGAAGTGTTTGTTTCAAGAGTGTGTTGAAATGAGTCATGTGAGAGTTTCTCTTGTAGATGGTATGGTACGCCCTTACACTTACAAGTGTGCTCCCCATCGTGTGTGGTGAACGAATATGTTTTAGGTCTGAGAGCAATTAACTGGTTAATAATCTTAGAGCCTATTTCAGACTTGAGCAATCCTAGTTCACCTTCTCGCGCTTTAGAGTAGGATGGATGTGTGTCATTAAAATTGCTAAAATCCATACAGTCGAAGAGAGGAGACTTATTCAACTCTTCAAACACATCCTGACAGTCCAGTTTAATGATAAAAGAGTCTGTGTCTGTATATAACAGACTCGCTTTATCCCCATACGCAGGTTTGACAACATCATACCAGAACTCATAGAGTCGCCTCTTAGCAATTTGAAGTATATGATAGCCCAGATAGGTAGGAGTGTTGACTAGGAGAGACTTCTGCTTGATAGTACATATTACACGATCCTTACTTAACAAAAGACTCCGCTTGAAGAATGGGTTTCGAGCATGTTTCAGGAAATGACTACGATCTGTGACCAAATAGTGTTTGTTCCCATATTTAGATACATCTGTGAGACTCTTTCCATATATAGAGTTTGATACAAGTTTGAAAGCCTTTTTTTTTATCGCGCATTTGATACTGGCACGTTCACGAACATTGGTTTCAATGAAGTCTTTAAGGTAACTCTCCTGCTCGAATTCGTAGATGTCATGAACTTTAGCTACTTCTAATCCAATGCGCATGAGCAACTGTAACAAGTCCAGACTAACGAGGTAGTCTTTCTGAGGAAGGTGAGAAGCAATTAATTTAGTGTTGTTTTTAGGCAGACCGCGACTTTCTTCTTTAAGAATATTCTTACTGTAGGGTGAAATGTGTTCCTCAGTAATGCATGTATGTGAAAGAACTAGGGGCAGTTCATCTGTATACCTAGCTACCTCAGGTCGGACCTGCAGTGTATCACACAACACCCAATATCCCTTGGACCTGTCACATGGGATATTCTCCAAACCTTGCTCTAGCAGTACGTCACGCTCATTGTGTGTCAGTTTCCGAATCCCACCACGAGGGAGCAGTTCAGTCATACACGCCCCGTAAAGACTATTAAAATCTAAGTAAATGATGTAGCTACTATCTTCCCCTAGATCTAAGCCTGTGTGCCTGTTCTCCACATTCGTGTACTGTCTCGTCACACTGGTGAACCCACCTCGGAGATTCCGACGAAGTAAATCATATAACATTGGGTCTGACACAACATCAAGTTGAACTTTCGATTTAAGCAAGAACGCATCCCAAGCAAATGAGGGTAAAGAAATGTAGTGTGAAATGTCTAATTTGTAGAGAGCAAGCATGGTGTCTCGCCAGACTGTGAACACATCGGCTAGCAATCCTGTGTCCACTTTGAGGTAAAGGAGCAGATACTCCCCTATGTTACGACATTTAGCCAAATCAAAAATTTCTAAGGCTTGTTTATAATCTGTTTCTGACAACTCTTCGTCTTTTAGTGTATTGTAAAACTTATCACGAGAAGGGAGTTGTGGTTCATCTAACACAGACATAGAGGATAAATAATCATAGCAGAATGATTGTTTACCCGTGAGCAGTTTTGGGATGGCCACTTTATTTACCCCTTTTAACATAGCCAAAGTGAATGTGGTAGGTTTCCCACTATCGATGTGATCCTTGGCTATTCTTCCTAGCGAGCCGTTGAGAAGGGCTAAACTATCCAAAAATCTTAAGTTGTTCACATCAACTTTCATAAATTTAAATCCATCCTTAGCTAATATATCTATTTCACTCCCTTGTCTATCTCTCATCTCGTTTAGGATTACTCCTAAATCATAGGAAGCGTTGTGTGAAAATGTGTATAGGAACTTGTATGAATTTATACATTGCAAATTACATCTATCACAGTAAGCTGCTTGATAATTGTGGAATCTTACTGTGTGGTCGTGATGACGGACTTTGATTACATCTTCTCCGTTAAAAGGTTCATCACAGAGTTCACAGGTTGTTTTTGTCTCAAATAGTGCCTGCTGTTGCTGGGACATGTGAAGTTCATAGGATGCTAACCCCTTCTTGATTCTAGCCCATGACGCTTCTAGCGTGGTTACAAAGCGATTGACCGCATCTTTACCCAAATAAGTATCTTTCTCAACAATATTCTTCTGTCTGTCAATGATAATGTACGCATACGCCACTGCGTTGTGACGTGATTCTATCATTCCCTTAGGGTTCGAGCGGTCTAACATGCACTCAAAGTCATAAAAGCACATGTGACTAGGACCATATTCCCGTCCATAGTTACGGAAAGTAATCTTCCTCTCTGGTGGGTAGATTTTGAGAGTCTGATGTACTTTGCATGTACTTTCATGACTCTGCATGCTATCTGCTGGGAGTGATATCAAACAACAATGACAGAAGCTGTGTTGCCTTGGGATTAGATCTGGATTGTTGCTCATATTACGTACATATTGGTTAAAATCCTTAATTAATACTAAATGTTGAGCTTCCAACATCAGCAATGGTATGACATCTGTATATCCTCCTCTTCCCTTCCTAGCTAGTGTAATGTAGTGTCGTCGTTGTTGTCGTCTAGCGTTTTCATCTCTTTCTAGCGAATAGATGAATATACTGACTTTATTCATTTTCTCTACCTTGTGAATATCCTCGAATGTTACTGCAGAATTGACATCTGCTGGCCATTTCAGGTGTCTGAGACACCAACTAGCATTCACAGATCTAGCGCGGATATTACCTAGTCGCATCCCCTTAGCTAAACATTTATAAGCAGCAACACACTGCATAAGTCAAATATCAGCCTATCCCTCTGGATTGAAAACCAATTTTTTCCCCCGCAAGCCTTCAGGTTAGTCTACATGCGAGCCTAATCTTATTGGATGTTCAATCTGACCACAGTTAATGTAAAACCCGGTGAGCCGCTCAACCAAGACATTGGACCCCTCCTTCGCTTCCAGATACTGGGATATTTTCCCTGTCAATTCGTCAGCCCAAAAATCAATAAGAGTTTCTACTTCCTCTAGAGTAATTCTTTGCCCCTCACCTCGTATGGGAAAGCCATCGTTATTTATAGGATCCAATAGATTATCCTCCCCGTCTTGTTGTACATTTAAATTTCGCACAATTAGAGTGATGTCTGGGTAAATTAGGAGGAATGGGTGTTGCGGAGAGAAAAGGGCGCGTATCTCATTAATGAAAAAATCCCGGTATGTTCTCAGATAGAGTCCTGGGGAGGTGTTAACATGTTCTGGTATGGAGAATGAATGCCGGACATAACTGCCGTTATAGTTATCAATTCGATCCAGCAGCTGAGGTTGAATTTCTAGGGCAGGTGGGGGAGAGGGAGAGAGAGGTGGTGATGGGAGAGGGCTGGGAGGGGTGGGGGGTGGTGATAATCCCCCTCCGAGATGAATGGGTGAGACCGCAGGGTCAGCTATTACGCCAGACGGTGCTAACAAGACAGAATTGACAGACGCTTGCGAGTCAAGGTCACGGTCTGCTGAGCTGTCGTCTGACTCATGGCTATTCTCAATGTCTGTGATGCCTCTGTTAATGATACGGATCTCACCACTGCTGCTGCTGTTGCTGCTGCTGATGCTGTTACTGTCGCTGATTGATTGGGGTATGGGGCTGGGGGAGGAACGGGGGGTTGAGTGAGCGCGTGAACGAGTCCTCCCCTCCCTGTGAGAGCCGGAAGTGGGCACTGTCTGCCCTGCTGTGTCACTCTCACAGCCACTGCTGCTGCTGCTGCTGGATGTCAAATCTATGCACAGCGGTGTGTCGTCTGTAAAAAAAAGAAAAACATATTATCTCTAGAAAGCATATATATCTCTAGAAAGAATGAATGCATATATATATATATATATATATATATATATATATATATATATATATATATATATATATATATATATATATATATATATATATATATATACAGGCATACCTCAGAATAAGAGTTTAATCCGTTCCTGGAGACGCCTCGCCTTCCGAAAACTCGCATTCCGAAGTTAATTTCCCCATAAGAAATAAAGGGAAATGAATTAATCCGTTCCTGACTACCCCAAAAACCCCATATCAAACTAAATTTTTATACCTAATTCATCTAAATAAACCTACAAAACTGTGTTCCAGTTATTACTTACCTTGCTGTCGAGTGCTGTAGGCGTATGGAAGATGGTGAGGAGGGGGAGGAGGAGAGGAGTTACTGTTTGGAAGGGGAGTCCCCTTCCATAATCACATCACATAACCCCATGCCTTGTAACACTATGGATACCACTTCTCTTTCTAAATTTTTCAAACCAGCCCCTGCTTGCCTTAAACTCTTTCTTATCTGCATCACTCGTTGCAGGGGTATTCTTTAGAAGGTCTTCGTGCAACACCCTGGCTTTCTCACAAATAATGGCCTCCGAAACACTATCACCCCTCAACTCCTTGTCGTGTATCCAAATTAATAACAACTTTTCCACTTCTTCAAGTATTTGTGGTCTTTGTGCCGTTAATGTTCTTACTCCTTTTGCCACTTTAGCACCCATAATCTTATTTTTCTTCTTAAGTATAGTGCATATTGTTGATGTGGCTTTGTTGTACTGCCTACAAAGTTCAACAACACGTGTACCGTTCTCATGCTTCCGAATGATCTCTTGTTTCTCCTCTAATGTCATCCTCACATGAGCTTTCTGGCCTTTATCCTTACCACTGGCTTTCTTGGGACCCATGGTGAGATATATAATAACAAATTGTATAGACAAATCACCAAAAATCCAACAAAACACTGAAAATCCGCGAGAAGAATTGATGTGGGGGTAGTCACTGAGCGCGAGACAATAATAAACTGAGGGGCGGCGGGGCGGAGGGGCGACGAACGCGCTAGGTCGGCTGTACGCGTATCAACAAACTCGCGTCCAAACTCGCCTCCCGAAGTAACCCTCGCCTTCTGAGACAAATTTTTGGAGTAAATACACCTCGCCTTCCGAAAACCTCGCATACAGGGACAATCGCATTCCGAGGTACCACTGTATATATATATATATATATATATATATATATATATTATGAGGTTAGGGAACAGACTAGTGGGAATTAATATGTTTAGGAAATAAACTGAAATAAGCCAGTATTAACTTACTTATGTCATGGTGAAGGGGTTGGGCAGGTGAGTGGGTATGAATCCGTAATATTGTGTTAACGGGATGAGATATGGTCTCGTAGCTCACCATCTGGCGGCGTGGCTGAGCCTGATGAAGGGGCTGTGACTGCCCGCGAGTGAGATCTGCTCTCCTTAGCTCAGTGTGTGAGGAATGGGGTATAGGCTCAATGGCGTCGATCTGTTCCCTCCGTCGATTGAGGTATGGATTAAAACCTGAAATGGAACAAATGATATTCAGCACGGGTGAATGGGGAAAAAAATATGTTTATTATGCATGTGTGTTCGCTTGCAAGTGGATGAAATACAGATATGAGAAGTGTATTTTATATGCTACCTACGTTTATGTGAAGTTTCATTCCAGCGATGACCTCCTCGCTGGGCAGGTGAGCAATAAGGACACTTCACGGTTTTGTAAACTGAAATTGGAAAGAACATATTTAACTGTGTGGAATGTAATAGCCCGAATGAGTAAATATTCTCACACTATAGTAGTTTACACGCGATATTTCACCTGTGGATGCCATAAAATGAACTGTGGAATATTAAATAATAATAACACTCACGGTTATCACAGAAAATCTGCTGACATCGCTTGCATTTGATGTCGTAATGTCCTAGGGGCGGTTTTTCACAGCTTGCGCATTGCAGCCGACACAGTTGATTTGCTGATGGAATATAAAACACTCCGCATTTCATGCAGGCTGTAGAGCTTCGCCTTTCCATGACATGGAGCTGTATGACGAGTGTGTAGCGGATGAAGTCTCGCAGGGAACTGGCGGCCCGTTTGTGTGTGAGGGGAGTGAAATGCCCGGGTCAAATGAGAAGTGATTGATGGCTGACAGGTGTGGGTCTGTCGTATGTAGCTCGCTCCCCTCCTTACCGGAATCACAGTGTAAGGGGAACCGTGGCGGGATGAACAACAACTCCAAGTCTGGTCTTAAGACAACGAAAACCCTTTAAGGGAATGACCCACTTCCACAGGAGGGTGCTCTCTTACCCTCCTCTCCCACTTACGACTTCCTGTAGGGGGGAAGCTAATGGATGTCCAGGCCTTCCTCTCAGGTATGGGGGTTCTCCCTCCCCCCTCTCCAAACAACATATCCAATATGTCAGATCCCCTCTCATCCTCTACTCACGATCATCGTCACACAGGATTAAGTCTATGACAAACACACATACATATCTAACTACTCTTTCCTCTTATTCCACTCTTATCCTTCTATTTTCTTACTCCACCACTTACTCTCACACAACTCACATCTTTCCTGAAATTCCCTTTGTGACTAGAGCGAGGGGGCTGCACCTGCTCACCCACCACTCAAGACCGCGTCCGACACGCGCCAAACTTCCGGGAAATTCCCCAAAAACCCCTTGTGACTAGACACCCGCGCTGCGACGACGACGACGCGCACCACCTGGCACCCATCAACATGAGTTACTCTCTTTCCTGACCACATACCCAAACACCGGACGCTCACACGCCTCCGAAACGCGCTAAACTTCCGGGAAAATCCCCCAAAACCCTTGAGGACTAGACACCTGCGCGCCACCTGTCGGGTGGCACTCACCTGAGTGCCACCTGGCAGGTGGTGCGCGTCGCTCTAGTCGTATATTTCACTACTAGCGGCATGGTGTAGTAGCCTGGTGTAGTGGTGTGGTGTAGTAGCATGGTGTAGTAGCCTGGTGTAGTGGCGTAGTGAAGAAGCCTGGTGTAGTAGTCTGGTGTAGTGGCATTGTGAAGTGGCGTGGTGTAGTAGCCTGGTGTAGTTCCCTGGTGTAGTGGAGTTGTGCAGTAGCCTGGCGTAGTGGCATTGTGTAGTGGCGTGGTGTAGTGGCATAGTGTAGTGGTGTGGTGAAGTAGCCTAAGTAGAACCCTGGTGTAGTGGTGTGGTGTAGTAGCCTGGTGTAATACCGTGGTTTAGTAACCTGGTGTTGTGGTGTGGTGTAGTAGCCTGGTGTAGTACAGTGGTGTAGTAACCTGGTGTTCTTGTGTGGTGTAGTAGCCTGGTGTAGTGGTATAATGTAGTTGCGTGGGGTTGTGGAGTGGTGTAGTAGCGAGGTGTAGTGGCGTGCTGTAGCCTGGTGAAGTAGCCTGGTGAAGTAGCCTGGTGTAGTGGCATGGTATAGTAGCCTGGTATAGTGGTGTGGTGTAGTGGCGTGTAGTAGCCTAGTGTAGTGGCATGGTGTAGAAGCCTGGTGTAGTGGCGTGGTGTAGTAGCCTGGTGTAGTGGCGTGGTGTAGTGATGTAGTGTAGTAATGTGGTGTAGTAGCATGGTGTAATGATGTGGTGTAGTAATGTGGTGTAGTAGCATGGTGTAGTAGCGTGTAGTGGCATGGTGTAGTAGCCTGGTGTAGTAGCCTGGTGTAGTGGTGTGGTCTAGTAGTGTGTAGTAACCTGGTGTGGTGGCGTGTAGTAGCCTGGTGTAGTGGCATGGTGTAGTAGCCTGGTGTAGGGGCTTGGTGTTGTGGCGTTGTATAGTAGCCTGTTGTAGTGGCATAATGTAGTAGCCTGGTGTAGTGGTGTGGTGTAGTCGTGTGGTGTAGTAGCGTGGTGTAGTAGCCTGGTGTAGTGGCATGTAGTAGCCTGGTGTAGTGGCATGGAGTAGTAGCCAGGTGTAGTGGTATGGTGTAGTTGCCTAATGTATTGGTGTGGTGTAGTAGCCTGGTGAAGTAGCGTAGTGTAGTAGCCTGGTGTAGTAGTCTGGTGTAGTGGCGTTGTGAAGTGGCGTGGTGTTCTAGCCTGGTGTAATGGCGTGGTGTAGTAGCATGGTGTACTATCCAGGTGTAAATGCCTGGTGTAGTAGCCTGGAGTAGTGGTTTGGTGTAGTAGCCTGGTGTAGTTGCCTGGTGTAGTGGTGTTGTGTAGTAGCGTGGTGTAGTATCCTGGTGTAGTGGCGTAGTCTAGTAGCCTGGTGTAGTAGTCTGGTGTAGTTAAGTTGTGAAGTGGCGTGATGTAGTAGCCTGGTGTAGTGGCGTGGTGTAGTAGCGTGGTGCACTAGCCTGGTGTAGTTCCCTGTTGTAGTAGCCTGGTGTAGTGGTGTGGTGTAGTAGTGTGGTGTAGTAGCCTGGTATAGTGGCATAGTGTAGTAGCTTGGTGTAGAGGCATGGTGAAGTGCCTTTGTGTAGTAGCCTCGTGTAGTACCCTGGTGTAGTGGTGTGGTGCAGTAGTCTGGTGTAGTAGCGTGGTGTAGCAGTCTGATGTAGTTGCGTGGTGTAGTGACATGGTGTACTGGTGTGGTGTAGTGTAGTAGCCTGGTATAGTAGCATGGTGTAGCGATGTGGGTAATAGCATAGTGTAGTAGCCTGGTGTAGTAGCCTGGTGTAGTGGTGTGGCGTAGTGATGTGGTGTAGTATCATGGTGTAGGAGCGTGGTGTAGTAGCGTGGTGTAGTACCCTGGTGTAGTAGCATGGTGTAGTGGCATGGTGTTGTAGCCTGGTGTAGTGGCATGGTGTAGTGGCATGGTGTATTGGCGTGGTGTAGTGAAGTGGTGTAGTAGCCTGGTCGTAGTAGTGTTGTGTAGTGGTGTGGTGTAGTGGTGTGGTGTAGTAGCCTGGTGTAGTGGTGTGGTGTAGTAGCCTGGTGTAGTGGCATGGTGAAGTGGCCTGGTGTTGTGGTGTGGTGTAGTAGCTTGGTGTAGTGGCATGGTGTAGTGGCCTGATGTAGTGGCATGGTGTATTGGCCTGATGTAGTGGCATGGTGAAGTGGCGTGGTGTGGTGTAGTACCTGGTGAAGTTGCGTGGTGTAGTAGCCTGGTGTAGTGGCGTGGTGTATTGGCATGTTGCTGCCTGGAATAGTGGTGTGATGTAGTACCATGGTGTAGTAGCCTGGTGTAGTGTCGTGGTATAGTGTTGTGGTGTAATGTAGTAGGATAGGGTAGTAGCCTGGTGTAGTACAGTGGTGTAGTAGCCTGGTGTTGTGGCATGGTGTAGTAGCCTGGTGTAGTGGCGTGATGAGTAGCTTGGTGTAGTAACCTGGTGTAGTGGCGTGGTGTAGTAGCCTGGTATAGTGGCGTGTAGTAGCGTGGTGTAGTAGCCTGGTGTAGTTTCGTTGGGTAGTGGCATGGTGTAGTGGCATGATGTAGTGATGTGGTGTAGTAGCCTTGTGTAATAGCCTGGTGTAGCGGCATGGTGTTGTGATGTGGTGTAGTGATTTAGTGTAGTAACATGGTTATCTTGAGATGATTTCGAGGCTTTAGTGTCCCCGCGGCCCGTTCCTCGACCAGGCCTCCACCCCCAGGAAGCAGCCTGTGACAGCTGACTAACACCCAGGTACCCATTTTACTGCTAGGTAACAGGGGCATAGGGTGAAAGAAACTCTGCCCATTGTTTCTTGCCGGCGCCTGGGATCGAACCCAGGACCACAGGATCACAAGTCCAGTGTGCTGTCCGCTCGGCCGACCGGCTCCCAGTAGTAGCTTGTAGTGGCATGGTGTAGTAGCCTGTTGTAGTAGCCTGGTGTAGTGGTGTGGTGTAGTAGCGTGTAGAAGCCTGGTGTAGTGGCATGGTGTAGTAGCCTGGTGTAGTGACGTGGTGTAGCGGCGTTGTGTAGTAGCCTGATGCGGTGGCATGGTGAAATTGCCTGGTGTAGTGGTGTGGTGTGGTGTAGTAGCATGGTGTAGTAACCTGGTGTCGTAGCCTGGTGTAGTGGTGTGGTGTAGTAGCATGGTGTAGTAGCCTGGTGTAGTGGCGTAGTGAAGTAGCCTGGTGTAGTGGCGTAGTGAATTAGCCTGGTGTAGTAGTCTGGTGTAGTAGCATTGTGAAGTGCCGTGGTGTAGTATCCTGGTGTAGTTACCTGGTGTAGTGGTGTTGTGCAGAAGCCTGGTGTAGTGGCATTGTGTAGTGGCGTGGTGTAGTGGCATGGTGTAGTGGTAGGGTGAAGTAGCCTAAGTAGAACCCTGGTGTAGTGGTGTGGTGTAGTAGCCTGGTGTAATACCGTGGTGTAGTAACCTGGTGTTGTGGTGTGGTGTAGTAGCCTGGTGTAGTACAGTGGTTTAGTAGCCTGGTGTTCTTGTGTGGTGTAGTAGCCTGGTGTTCTTGTGTGGTGTAGTAGCCTGGTGTAGTGGTATAATGTAGTTGCGTGGGGTTGTGGCGTGGTGTAGTAGCGAGGTGTAGTGGCGTGCTGAAGCCTGGTGAAGTAGCCTGGTGAAGTAGCCTGGTGTAGTGGCATGGTGTAGTAGCCTGGTATAGTGGTGTGGTGTAGTAGCATGGTGTAGTGGCCTGGTGTAGTGGCGTGTAGTAGCCTAGTGTAGTGGCATGGTGTAGAAGCCTGGTGTAGTGGCGTGGTGTAGTAGCCTGGTGAAGTGGCGTTGTGTAATATAAGCATGGTGTAGTGATGTGGAGTAGTAATGTGGTGTAGTAGCATGGTGTAGTGATGTGGTGTAGTAATGTGGTGTAGTAGCATGGTGTAGTAGCGTGTAGTGGCATGGTGTAGTAGCCTGGTGTAGTGGTGTGGTCTAGTAGTGTGTAGTAACCTGGTGTAGTGGCGTGTAGTAGCCTGGTGTAGTGGCATGGTGTAGTAGCCTGGTGTAGGGGCTTGGTGTAGTGGCGTTGTGTAGTAGACTGTTGCAGTGGCATAATGTAGTAGCCTGGTGTAGTGGTGTGGTGTAGTCGTGTGGTGTAGTAGCGTGGTGAAGTAGCCTGGTGTAGTGGCATGTAGTAGCCTGGTGTAGTGGCATGGAGTAGTAGCCAGGTGTAGTGGTATGGTGTAGTAGCCTGATGTAGTTGCCTTATGTATTGGTGTGGTGTAGTAGCGTAGTGTAGTAGGCTGGTGTAGTAGTCTGGTGTAGTGGCGTTGTGAAGTGGCGTGGTGTTGTAGCCTGGTGTAGTGGCGTAGTGTAGTAGCCTGGTGTAGTAGTCTGGTGTAGTTAAGTTGTGAAGTGGCGTGATGTAGTAGCCTGGTATAGTGGCGTGGTGTAGTAGCGTGGTGTACTAGCCTGGTGGAGTTCCCTGTTGTAGTAGCCTGGTGTAGTGGTGTGGTGTAGTAGTGTGGTGTAGTAGCCTGGTATAGTAGCATAGTGTAGTAGCCTGGTGTAGAGGCATGGAGAAGTAGTCTGGTATAGTGGCATGGTGAAGTGCCTTTGTGTAGTAGCCTCGTGTAGTACCCTGGTGGAGTGGTGTGGTGCAGTAGCCTGGTGTAGTAGCGTGGTGTAGCAGTCTGGTGTAGTTGCGTGGTGTAATGACATGGTGTACTGGTGCGGTGTAGTGTAGTAGCCTGGTGTAATAGCCTGGTATAGTAACATGGTGTAGCGATGTGGGTATAAGCATAGTGTAGTAGCCTGGTGTAGTAGCCTGGTGTAGTGGTGTGGTGTAGTATTATGGTGAAGGAGCGTGGTGTAGTAGTGTGGTGTAGTACCCTGGTGTAGTAGCATGGTGTAGTAGCATGGTGTAGTAGCCTGGTGTAGTGGCATGGTGTAGTGGCATGGTGTATTGGCGTGGTGTAGTGGCGAGGTGTAGTAGCCTGGTCGTAGTAGTGTTGTGTAGTGGAGTGGTGTAGTGGTGTGGTGTAGTAGCCTGGTGTAGTAGTGTGGTGTAGTAGCCTGGTGTAGTGGCATGGTGAAGTGGCCTGGTGTTGTGGTGTGGTGTAGTAGCTTGGTGTAGTGGCATGGTGTAGTGGCCTGATGTAGTGGCATGGTGTAGTGGCCTGATGTAGTGGCATGGTGAAGTGGTGTGGTGTGGTGTAGTAGCCTGGTGAAGTTGCGTGGTGCAGTAGCCTGGTGTAGTGGCGTGGTATAGTGTTGTGGTGTAATGTAGTAGGGTAGGGTAGTAGCTTGGTGTTGTGGCGTGGTGTAGTAGCCTGGTGTAGTGGCGTGGTGAGTAGCTTGGTGTAGTAACCTGGTGTAGTGGCGTGGTGTAGTAGCCTGGTGTAGTGGTTTGGTGTAGTAGCGTGTAGAAGCCTGGTGTAGTGGCATGGTGTAGTAGCCTGGTGTAGTGACGTGGTGTAGCGGCGTTGTGTAGTAGCCTGATGCAGTGGCATGGTGTAATTGCCTGGTGTAGTGGTGTGGTGTGGTGTAGTAGCAAGGTGTAGTAACCTGGTGTCGTAGCCTGGTGTAGTGGTATGGTGTAGTAGCATGGTGTAGTAGCCTGGTGTAGTGGCGTAGTGAAGTAGCCTGGTGTAGTGGCGTAGTGAAGTAGCCTGGTGAAGTAGTCTGGTGTAGTGGCATTGTGAAGTGCCGTGGTGTAGTATCCTGGTGTAGTTACCTGGTGTAGTGGTGTTGTGCAGAAGCCTGGTGTAGTGGCATTATGTAGTGGCGTGGTGTAGTGGCATGGTGTAGTGGTAGGGTGAAGTAGCCTAAGTAGAACCCTGGTGTAGTGGTGTGGTGTAGTAGCCTGGTGTAATACCGTGGTGTAGTAACCTGGTGTTGTGGTGTGGTGTAGTAGCCTGGTGTAGTACAGTGGTTTAGTAGCCTGGTGTTCTTGTGTGGTGTAGTTGCCTGGTGTAGTGGTATAATGTAGTTGCGTGGGGTTGTGGCGTGGTGTAGTAGCGAGGTGTAGTGGCGTGCTGAAGCCTGGTGAAGTAGCCTGGTGTAGTGGCATGGTGTAGTAGCCTGGTATAGTGGTGTGGTGTAGTAGCGTGGTGTAGTGGCCTGGTGTAGTGGCGTGTAGTAGCCTAGTGTAGTGGCATAGTGTAGAAGCCTGGTGTAGTGGCGTGGTGTAGTAGCCTGGTGAAGTGGCGTTGTGTAATATAAGCATGGTGTAGTGATGTGGAGTAGTAATGTGGTGTAGTAGCATGGTGTAGTGATGTGGTGTAGTAATGTGGTGTAGTAGCATGGTGTAGTAGCGTGTAGTGGCATGGTGTAGTAGCCTGGTGTAGTAGCCTGGTGTAGTGGTGTGGTCTAGTAGTGTGTAGTAACCTGGTGTAGTGGCGTGTAGTAGCCTGGTGTAGTGGCGTTGTGTAGTAGACTGTTGCAGTGGCATAATGTAGTAGCCTGGTTTAGTGGTGTGGTGTAGTCGTGTGGTGTAGTAGCGTGGTGAAGTAGCCTGGTGTAGTGGCATGTAGTAGCCTGGTGTAGTGGCATGGAGTAGTAGCCAGGTGTAGTGGTATGGTGTAGTAGCCTGATGTAGTTGCCTAATGTATTGGTGTGGTGTAGTAGCGTAGTGTAGTAGCCTGGTGTAGTAGTCTGGTGTAGTGGCGTTGTGAAGTGGCGTGGTGTTGTAGCCTGGTGTAGTGGCGTGGTGTAGTAGCATGGTGTACTAGCCTGGTGTAGTTGCCTGGTGTAGTGGTGTTGTGTAGTAGCGTGGTGTAGTATCCTGGTGTAGTGGCGTAGTGTAGTAACCTGGTGTAGTAGTCTGGTGTAGTTAAGTTGTGAAGTGGCGTGATGTAGTAGCCTGGTGTAGTGGCGTGGTGTAGTAGCCTGGTGTAGTAGCATGGTGTAGTAGTCTGGTATAGTGGCTTGGTGTAGTGGTGTGCTGTAGTGGCGTGGTGTAGTGGCATGGTGTAGTGGCATGTAGTAGCCTGGAATAGTGGCGTCCTGTAGTACCAGGGTGTAGTAGCCTGGAATAGTGGCGTCCTGTAGTACCAGGGTGTAGTAGCCTGGTGTAGGTGCGTGGGGTAGTAGCCTGGTGTAGTAGCCTGGTGTAGTACCATGGTGTAGTAGCCTGGTGTAGTGGCATGGTGTAGTAGCCTGGTGTAGTAGCCTGATGTAGTACCATGGTGTAGTAGCCTGGTGTTGTGGCATGGTGTAGTAGCCTGGTGTAGTAGCATGGTGTAGTAGCCTGGTGTTGTGGCCTGGTGTAATAACCTGGTGTAGTGGTGTGGTGTAGTTGCCTGATGTGGAACCATGGTGTAGTGGTGTGGTGTAGTAGACTGATATAGTACCCTGGTGTAGTGGTGTGGTGTAGTAGCCTGATGTAGTAGCCTGGTGTAGTGGTATGGTGTAGTAGCCTGATGTAGTACCTTGGTGTAGTGGCATTGTGTAGTAGCCTGGTGTAATAGTGTAGTGGTGGTGTAGAAGAAGTTGTAGTAGTGTAGTGGTGGTGTAGTAGTTGTAGTAGTAGTAGTAGTAGTAGTGTAGTGGCATCAGTGGTGTTGGAGGTGGCGGTGGTGGAGTTGTGGGTGGCGGCGGTGGTGTTGGGGGTGGCGGCGATGGTGTTGTAGGTGGCGGCGGTGGTGTGGGGGTGGCGGCGATGGTGCTGGGGGTGGGGGCGGTGGTGCTGGAGGTGGTGACATTGCTCTCGAGGTTGGTGGCGGTGGTGTCGGGGGTGGCGGCGGTGGTATTGGAGGTGGGGGCGGTGGTGTAGGGATTGACAGCGGTGGTGGTGGTGGTGGCAGCGGTGTTGTTGGTGGTGGCGGCAGTGGTGTGAAGGTGGTGGCGGTGGTGTTGGAGGCGTCCGCGGTGGTGTTGGGAGTGTCGATAGTGGAGTTGGGGGTGGTGGCGGTGGTGTTGGAGGAGGCGGCGGTAGTGTGGGGGTACGGCGGTGGTGTTGAAGGTGGCGGCGGTGGTGTTGGAGGAGGCGGCGGTAGTGTGGGGGTACGGCGGTGGTGTTGAAGGTGGCGGCGGTGGTGTTGGAGGTGGCGGCGGTGGTGTTGAAGGTGGCGGCGGTGGTGTTGAAGGTGGCGGCGGTGGTGTTGAAGGTGGCGGCGGTGGTGTTGGAGGTGGCGGCGGTGGTGTTGGAGGTGGCAAAAGTGGTGTTGGGGGTGGCGGCGGTGGTGTTGGGGGTGGAATTGGTGGTGTTGGGGGTGGCGAAAGTGGTGTTGTGGGTGGCGGCGGTGGTGTTGGAGGTGGCGGCGGTGGTGTGGGGGTGGCGAAAGTGGTGTTGGGGTGGCGGCGGTTGTGTTGGTGGTGGCGGCAGTGGTGTGGGGGTGGCGGCAGTGGTGTTGGAGGTGGCGGCGGTAGTGTGGGGGTGGCGGCTGTGGTGTGGGGGTGGCAGCGGTGGTGATGGAGGTGGCGGCAGTGGTGTGGGGTTGTGTAGTGGCATGTAGGAGCAGCGACCACATGTTCACAAGACAAGGCCTACAGGCAGACTGCCGCCCCTGGGGGGGTAGTGGCGGAAACCAAAATCTCAAACTATACCTCAACCCTATATCATCTGAATTCAGTAATATTTCCATATTTTTTTAAATTTTTAAACCCGCAATAATAATAATGCATTGACATGTCTTATTTCCTTGCTGCATATTTACGACTTTTTTAATATTTACAACATTTTGTTTCATAATTTCAAAGTTCTCCTGAGTGTTCAGACACTGTCAGGTCACGGCGACACGGTGCTCACGTGTACCCAGGCGACACCCTCAACCAGCTACACTCACACCCGGTTACACCCAGACATGACTAAATCCACACACGACTACACCCTCAATTGGCTACGCCAACGCACGACTACACCTCCACACTTTCTACACCTACCACCAGCTACACTCACACCCGGCTACACCCACACTGGACTACACCTACACACGACTACACTCACACCCGGCTACACCCACACTCGACTACACCTACACACGACTACACCCATACATGACTACACCCACACACGACAACAGCCACACACGACTACACCCACACACGACTACACCCGCACACGACTACACCTTCACACGACTACACCCACAAACAACTACACCCACACACGAATATGCCCACACACGACTACACCCACACACGACTTCCCACACACACGACTACACCCACACACGACTACACCCACACACGACTACACCTACACACGACTCCGCCCACTCACGACTACACCCACACACGATTACACCCACACATAATTACATCCACACACAACTACGCCCACACACAACTACGCCCACACACAACTATGCCCACACACGATTACGCCCACATACAACTAAGCCCACACACAACTATACCCACACACGACTACGCCCACATACGACTACACCCACATACAACTACACCCACACACGACTACACCTACACATGACTATGCCCACACACAACTACACCCATACACGACTACGCCCACACACGATTACGCCCACATACGACTAAGCCCACACACAACTACGCCCACACACGACTACGCCCACATACGACTACGCCCACACATGACTACTTTTTTCTGATCATAGAATAACTAAATGTATTTTGAAGGTTTCATTCAGCCATTAAATATCATTCACAATTTATTAATGATTTTTACAATAAACACTATAAATTTTATATTTAAACATGTAAAAACTATTTGTAATACATTAGGATCAAAATAGTTCTAGAAAAGCCATTTATTATAAAACCTATGTGTTTGGATTTTTTATTAAAAGTTTCTCAAATGCTCTCCTGCACCATTCTTAATGCAAGATATTCCTAAACCCATGGGAGAAGATATGTGAAAGTTTTCGAAACGTTTTGTGTTTGCTGCAATACGACAAATTGAAATCAGTTAGCAGTCTCACCTGAGCATCTTGGTCCCACTGACTTCCCAGACGCCCAACCCCACCCATCCTCATCAAACACTGTTTGACAGCAGAACAACTTGGGATGACACACCTCATCACTCACAAAATTCCTCTAGTTCCAAAATGGGACAAAAAATGCTACAATCTTCATTGTCCGTAATTCCATGTGAGAGGTTCACAGTGTTATAGACGGGAAGATAAATATGACACTACTGGAATTTTTTTAGAGGAAGGCAGAAACAGAGTAGAAAATATAAGAGAGAGGAACAGTCAGATGGAACCACTACAGGATTACAGAGGGGAAGGGAGATACCCACAAGACTACAATACAAATTATCAACAAGCACACAGGTGCTACACCACACAACACCCATCCTACTACCAAAACTGGACGAATCACTTCCAAAACAACACACCCTTGACCTGGTTAGAGTGGGGGGGAAAACTACCAAAGCCCACCAAAAGTGACACACAATGTGGGAAATCATTCATATTTGCAAACATACAAGGCTTGAAACCAAAATCAAGAAATAAAGTTAAGTTCATAAATGGCCTCCTAATAGAATCGAACTCAATATTTGGTGCATTTGTAGAAACCCACACAAAAGACCACATGGATAGTGAAATCTGGATTCTGAATTATAATCTATATAGATGTGACAGAGTAATTAGGTCAAGTGGAGGAGTAGGTCTGTATATTAAAGAGGAGATGGCATGCACAGAGCTCCTGAACTCGTCCAATAAGGTAGTAGAGGTACTTGGAATCACGGAAGAAAAAGTGAATGTACTTATTATTTTAATATACAAACCGCCAGATGCATCAGTTGAGGAATTCACTGAACACATACACAAAATAGATAATATCCTTGATAACCTAGCAAACCCAGTACCAGATATCATCTTCCTTGGAGACTTCAATCTACCCAGTTTAAAATGGAAAATAGTAAACAATAACATTATAGCAGGAAGTCAACCTGGAAATAACCAACCACAGGTCAGAGAACTACTGAGACTCTGTGACAAATTCTCGCTCAGTCAGCAGATTACAGAACCAACTAGGAACGTAAACACGCTGGACCTGATATTCACGAACAATGAAGAGCTAATCAGAGACATTACTGTCTCAGACACTATGTATTCGGACCACAAGCTCATTGAAGTGCAAACTAACATAAATAACGGTAGTAGGCCCAAGAGAAACAACAAGCGAGAAGGGCTGTTCAATAAATTTAATTTTAATAATAAGAGGAGAGACTGGGAGAAAATAAACATGGAACTTACAAACATTCATTTGGAAAATGTTCTAAGAAATAAAAAAACTGACTTTTGAAGCATATGAAGTCTGTCTGAAACATGTTCCTTTGAGGAAAGCCAGAAAGAGGTCCAATGTAGAAAGAGAACGCAGACGACATTACAAAAGGAGGAAGAAATTAATGGAGATGCTTCAACAGACACGACTCTCCATACAAAGAAGAAATAATTTAAACAGGGAGATTGAAGAAATCGAACAGAGACTGAAGCATTTCTATCAGACTGAAGAAAGGCAACTGGAACAGAAAGCAATTCAAGAAATAAAGAAAAACTCAAAATATTTCTTCACATATGCTAAATCAAAAGCGAAAACCACTGCCAGTATTGGACCTATTCATATTAGTGAAGGTTCATACACTGAGGATGGTCAGCATGAAAGTGGAGGATTCGGACATTTTCTTTATGAATGATACTCAAACATCTGTAAAAATAACTGATATCAACACGAGCGTGGCAGATTTTGAAAGAGAAATTGACAATATGCCCATGCACTCAGCCCCGGGTCCAGACTCATGGAATTCAATATTTATAAAGAAATGCAAAGTGCCGGTAGCATAGACACTCAGTATAGTGTGGAGGAAGAGCTTGAACACAGGGGAGATACCAGATGCACTTAAAGTAGCAGACATTGCCCCTCTTCACAAGGGTGGTAGCAAAGCATTGACAAAGAATTATAGACCAGTTGCACTAACGTCCTACATAATAAAAGTATTTGAGAGAGTGATCAGGAGTCAGGTCACTAGATTCATAGAATCCAATGACCTCCACAATCCAGGCCAACATGGATTTAGAGCAGGAAGATAATGCCTCCCACAGCTACTTGACCACTATGACAAAATCAGAGGCATTAGAGGAAAAACATAATGCAGATGTCGTATACACAGATTTTGCAAAGGCATTCGACAAATGTGACTATGGAGTGATTGCACACAAAATGAGGTCAATGGGTATAACTGGTAAAGTAGGATGCTGAATACTCAATTTCCTGTCGAACAGAATACATAGAGTAACAGTCAATCAAGTAAAATCGAGCCCGAGTGCAGTTAAAAGCTCTGTACCTCAAGGTACAGTCCTTGCACCACTGGTGTTTCTTATTCTCATATCAGATATAGGCAAAAACGCAAGTCACAGCTTCGTGTCATCCTTTGCAGATGTTACAAAAATCAGCATGAAAATTACCTCTGCTGAAGACATTGATAAACTACAAACACATATTAACAAAGTTTTCGATTGGGCAGCAGAAAATAACATGATGTTTAACGGTGATAAATTCCAGGTACTCAGATACGGCAAAAATGAGGATCTTAAACATAATACAGGGTACGAAACACAATCGAATCTGCCCATAGTAGAAAACAGCATGTCAAGAATTTGGGAAAAATGATGTCCGACGACCTAACGTTTAGGGAGCATAACCAAGCAAGTATTGCGTCAGCCAGAAAAATGATAGGATGGATTACGAGAACCTTCAAGTCCAGAGATCCCATCACACTGGTTGTACTCTTCAAATCACTTGTGTTGTCCCGTCTTGAGTACTGCTCAGTACTCACTTTTCCCTTCAGAGCAGGAGAGATTGCTGAAATTGAGGGAATACAGAGAACATATACTGCACGCATAGACGAGATAAAGCACCTAAATTTTTGGGATCGTCTCAAAGCTCTCCAAATGTACTCACTAGAAAGGAGACGAGAGAGATATAAAATAATATACACATTGAAAATACTGGAGGGACAGGTCCTAAATCTGCACAGTAAAATAAGAACGTACTGGAGTGAACGACATGGAATAAAATGCAGAATAGAACCAGTGAAGAGCAGAGGTGCTATGGGCACAATCAGAGAACACTGTATGAACATCAGAGGTCCCCGGTTGTTCAACGTCCTACCAGCGAGCATCAGAAATATTACAGGAACAACCATGGACATCTTCAAGAGGAAACTAAACTGTTTCCTTCAAGGAGTGCCGGACCAACTGGGCTGTGGTGGGTATGTGGGCCTGTGGGCCGCTCCAAGCAACAGCCTGGTGGACCAAACTCTCACAAGTCAAGTCTGGCCTTGGGCCGGGCTTGGGGAGTAGAAGAACTCCCAGAACCTCATCAACCAGGTATCAACCATGCACTCGACCAATTTATGTACCCGCATATAGATTGCCTCATTCACAACGAGCTGTTGCAGACCGACATATTGACGAGGTGTTACACAGAGGTGTTACTGAAGAAAGTACCTCTCCATGGAATGCTCCATTGACCTCAGAAAGCATGAAGGATGGCTCTTGGCGTCCCGTCGTTGATTTCAGAAAACGTAACCAAGTGACGATACCTGATAGGTTTCCACTTCCCGTGCTCACTGACGTATTACAGAACATATGCCAGAATAAGTTTTTTTCTACTCCTGATCTATTGCAAGTATTTTGGCAAATACCACTTGTCCAAGAAAGCCGAGAACTGACAGCGTTTTCAGTTCCTAACAGTCATTACCAGTACACCAGCACGCCTTTCGGCTTATGCAGCAGACCTATACCCTTCTCCAGACTTATAACAAACTTGTTCTGGCGAATGATAAGTAATACCCTCATGGTTTACCTCGACGACCTCATAATCATATCTAAGGATGTACCGACCCACCTTCAAAGTTTAGAATTTGCTCTTCAGAAACTATCTGAAGCTAATTTGAAGATCAAACTTATCAAATGTGACTTCATGAAAAAGGAGATAAAGTTTCTAGGCCATAAAGTCATCTAACACGGCATCACCACTCTTAACTCAAAGATAGACACTGTGAAGAAGTATCCTGCCCCTCATAATGTTGATGCTATACAAAACTTCATAGGCCTAACAGGATTCTACCGCCATTTCATCGCTGGCTATTCAGTGATTGAGTCTTTTCTCACTCACTTCCTTAAGAAAGACGTCCTATTCGCCAGGACAGCTGATCAGGAGAAAGCGTTTGAAACACTTAAAGAGGCTTAGATATCTGCTCCCATTCTCAAGTTCCCAGACTTCTCCACATCGTTTGTCATAGTCACCGACGCCAGTAATATTGAATTAGGAGCCGTACTAACACAGATTAGCGACAGAAAAAAAATGCCATTGCATATGCAAGCAGAGTTCTCTCCAAAGCAGAAAAGAATTGCTCTACAACAGAACGAGAAGCTTTAGCTGTAGTGTGAGCTCTCAAACATTTCAGAGACATCATCTACAACTGCCCTGTCCATGTACTGACGGAAAAAAAGAACCCATTAAGTAAGTTTGCCCGTTGGTCGCTCACAATACAAGAGTTCTTACCCACGTTTGGATACTTACCTGGCAGACATAATGTAGTTGCCGATGCCCTCTCCCAGTACGTCTCTTACAGTTAAGTCTCCTTTGCCGCTCAAGGAACTAGTACTCGTAAACCACATACTCCACATGAAGGTTATGCTTGGCTCTCCTGCCAGAATGATACATCAACCTGTTAAACCTGCGTCGATAGTACCTACCATGTTGAAACGTGTCCATGAAGCCCCACACAGTGCACATCCTGGCAAGGACTGCACCGTAAAGCAGGCTTGCCTCGAGTACTATTAGCCCAAAATTGCAAAACAGATTGAACTTCACGTGGATTATTGTCTAACCTGCCTAGCTAAAAGAACCCATGTTGCTGGCCTGAACCTAATTCAGACTTAACCTACGAATAATGCACCTTGGGACCGTGTTTCTATGGACTTGTTAACGAACTTTGCTGAAATTTTCAAAGGTAATAAACATCTTGTTGCGGTGGATAACTTCTTTGGATTCGGTGAACTGGTTCCGATTCCAAACAAAACTGCATAACGCATTTCATGATAACATAATTTGCAGGTATGGTCCACCAAGGGCTATACTCGCTGCATGGTCCACCTAGGGTTATACTCTCTGTATGGTCCACTTAGGGTTATACTCTCTGTATGGTCCACCTAGGGTTATACTCTCTGTATAACTTATAACTATATAATAATTGCTAAATGGACTCTCGGCCATTGTCAATATACTATAGTGACAACGGCCCTGAATTCAACAATTCTGTTATGGAACAACTGGCTAAACTGTACAAAAATAAAAAGTGCAATATAATGCCTTATCAACAGGCTAGCAATGGTCTTGCTGAAAAAACAAATAAGAAATTAACAGTCAATAACGCATTCAGAGTAACAGTCAATCGTCCAAAGCTCGATAAACTCCTCTGTCAACTCCTCAATAGGAGATAAACCTCACTTTGTGCTTTTTGGGACAGACATGAGATTCCCTAACGCTCTCATATCCTCACCGCCTGTGTCACTACAACTATGATGATTATGTTAAAGTCAAACAAAGAGACACTCAATTGGTATTCCAGAGAGTCAAGGAATACCTATCTAAAGCTACTGACGATTTCACTAGGTTACAAAACACTCATGCTAAAGCAACAAAAATAGGACCTGGATCTTTAGTAATGATCCTCAACCAGCGAATAGATGGTCCCATATACACGCTGACTGAGAAGTTTCTTGGATCTTACAGAGTTCTCGAGCATATCACAGGTAACAAGTACAAGCTGGAAAACCTTGCTACAGGTGAACATGTAAATGAACATCTCAGTCACATGAAATTAGCCCGACTGACTGTTGACCAAGACAGCCCAGTACCTGTCAATGACCATGTAATGACTGACCCTACCACCGTGACACCCACTCTGGTCGAAGACACGAACAATGGTACCGCATCACCTGGTACTCATACTTACAACTTTCGGTCCAAACCAGTTATTTTGACAGTACACCAACAACAGTCGGATGATACATGCTTGTGTGACTGTGGTGTTCCAGTCTGTAAAGGACAATGGATACGTTATATCAGCTCCCCACTTTCTGACTGTCAGTATGTAGCAGAAGATGACTATATTCGTGAAGAACTAGCCCCTAACATTCATAGTTTTTATGTTGACCAGAGCACACAGTAGAAGTTGAAGGGACGACGACGTTTCGGTCCGTCCTGGACCATTCTCAAGTCGAGAATTATCAAATGTGACTTCATGAAAAAGGAGATAAAGTTTCTAGGCCATAAAGTCATCTAACACGGCATCACCACTCTTAACTCAAAGATAGACACTGTGAAGAAGTATCTTGCCCCTCATAATGTTGATGCTATACAAAACTTCATAGGCCTAACAGGATTCTACCGCCATTTCATCGCTGGCTATTCAGTGATTGAGTCTTTTCTCACTCACTTCCTTAAGAAAGACGTCCTATTCGCCAGGATAGCTGATCAGGAGAAAGCGTTTGAAACACTTAAAGAGGCTTAGATATCTGCTCCCATTCTCAAGTTCCCAGACTTCTCCACATCGTTTGTCATAGTCACCGACGCCAGAAATATTGGATTAGGAGCCGAACTAACATAGACTAGCGACAGAAAAAAAATGCCATTGCATATGCAAGCACAGTTCTCTCCAAAGCAGAAAAGAATTACTCTACAACAGAACGAGAAGCTTTAGCTGTAGTGTGAGCTCTCAAACATTTCAGAGACATCATCTACAACTACCCTGTCCATGTACTGACTGAAAAAAAGAACCCAATAAGTAAGTTTGCCCGTTGGTCGCTCACAATACAAGAGTTCTTACCCACGGTTCTTACACAATCGACTTGAGAATGGTCCAGGACGGACCGAAACGTCGTCGTCCCTTCAACTTCTAGTGTGTGGTCTGGTCAACATACTTCAGCCACGTTATTGTGACTCATTGCCTGCATAGTTTTTATGTCTAGCTGTAAGTGTGCTTACCATATTATAAACTAAGTAACCCGTTTATGCCAACTAACTTCTACCCCTTTTCCACTAGTTCTAGTTAATTTTTTTACGAGAGAGCTCGTCCTGATAGAGTACCCAACCATTGTATATGTTAGACACTTTTATGTACCATTCCGCAGCATATCCGTTGAGATTTGCTGAGAAAGTTAAACTGATTAATGCCTTTCTCAGTGGATTTTATACATCTGTTCTTTTTCCTTTGTCTCAAATGTATATAATATGATACCTACATAGCTCACCTTAATTCATAGTTTCAATCTTATGACTTCTCTTACATTCACTGTTTAGGTCCGGGTGTTTTTGCCGCGTCCCTGCACTCCATATTTTAGTAGACCGTCACTTATACTATGTACTATATCGTGCCTTTGTCAACGTCTACCGATTATAATCTGCTTAACAGGTAACACTGAGGGTGTGCATCTTGATCCTTGCACACAACTTCTGGTCCACTGCCTCTACCTGTAGATGGACCTACTGCCTCCAGTATGATCAGACGTTTTAACTAGTTAGTCATGATGCTCCATGGATAACTTAATTTTAGAATTATATTTATGCAATGTACTCTTTATTCAAGCATGTCCGAGACAGGGTTGTGGATGTCTCAGAGCTTGTTTACAGCCACCATAGGTAAATAATCCTATACATAAATGTTAGTTAGGTATACAACCAAGAAGTTCTTCTAACAGATTGTTGAGGACGACGATGATAGTGTGCTAAGCGGAGTTGGACGCCCAGGGTATGGTGGGCGCCATCTTCTTATATCTACTCAGAACCTCTCAGAACTAGGTGATCCTTGTGTGCTTGCCCGAGGGACAGCCGAGGGCCACACTCCATAATCAGATTGGCATTAGCCCTCGCCCAGCAGAGACATTCACAATAGCTAGTACGTGGCCCTGCATAAAATTTATAACGTTACTAGCAGCCGCTGAGCCACAGTAACCTTCCCTGTCCCCCAGTCCTCCCCCACCATTCCCCCCTCATCCGTCTCCTCGGCCTTACAACTATTCCCCACTCCACTGTCCCCTCGTCCTCCCCAACATTCCCCACTGCACCATCTCCTCTTCCTTCCCACCATGCCCCACTTCCCTGTCCCTTTGTCTTCCCCACCATCCCAAGCTCCCCGGTCTCATCGTCCTTCCTCACCATTACCCCCTTCCTTGTCCCCTCATCCTCCCCATCATCTCTCACTTCCGTCCCCTCGTCATCCACACCATTCCCTACTCCCTCGTCCGATGCCTTCCCAAATGGTCTGATGTTCCCATCAGAAAATTGGGAACATCAAGTCAGCTGATGTTCCCATCACTGATATATAAGAAAACAGTTAAAAATGAAATGAAAATATGAAACAATAAAAAAAAAACTATGTTCACGAAGTGAATGGTATGGTAAACAACACTGCTCAATTCCAACGGAATTCACAAAAAATCATTAAATCAAAATGAAAATAAATAAAAATCTATGAAAATTCAATTTATCAATGCAATCAGACACACTGAAATGAAATTGTAACATATTTAATATAGCATGTGTGTTGCTCATACATGCAACAGATGGCGCTGTTTTTCAAGAAAAGCATAGTTTTATCTGTCACAGGTGTGGCATCTATACTTGTGCCTGATCAACCAGGCTGTGACTCATACGTCAGGCTGCGAGCAGCCGTGTCCAACAGCCTGGTTGATCAGTCCAGCAACCAGGAAGCCTGGTCGACGACCGGGCCGCGGGGACGCTAAGCCCCGGAAGCACCTCAAGGTATACTTACAAAATGAACGGTATGGTAAACAACACAGCTCAGTTCAACACAATGTCACACAAAATAATTAAATAAAATATAAAATAAATCAAAATCTGTGAAAATAAAATTTATCAATGCAATCAGAAACAATGAAATGGAATTCGTGACATATTTAGTATAGTGTGTATACACCTCAAATGATATGGTGGAAGTGCTGTTAGTCAAAATAGAGATCCTAAATGTAGTTGTTGTCCTTGTATATAAGTCACCAGAGGCAAACCCTCAGCAGTTTAAAGACCAACTGATGAAAATAGAACACTGCTTGGAAAACCTCACAAATCCAGCTCCGAACATCATCCTGCTTGGGGACTTTAACCTACGGCACCTGAAATGGAAGCACCTGGCTAATACAGTAATATCAGAAAGAATACCAGGAAGTAGCCTAAATGAACAGGCACATGCAAATGACCTGCTACGGATGTGCGACAGGTTTGCCTTAAAGCAGCAAATAGTAGAACCAACTAGGAAGGAGAACACGCTGGACCTCATTTTCACTAATAATGATGAATTGATCAGGAACATAATGATTACAAATACCTGTTACTCAGATCACAACTTAATTGATGTTATGACAACCATGGGAAATAGACCTTCAAAACCAGTCCAGATTCCCGGTGGAGAAGATTTCAGCAAATTCAACTTCAATAATAAACAGATAAACTGGGAGGAAATAAACCAGGACTTCACAGAAATAAACTAGGAAGAACAGCTAGAATATGCAAACCTGAACCAGTGCCTGGAAAAAATAAGCTCAGTAGCACGAGAAATATGTTCAAACCGCATACCCCTAACAAAAAAGAGAAAGAGATGCAGATTGGAACGGGAACGTCGTTTTCCTATATAGGCGAAGAAAACGATACGCGGAACAACTTGAAAGTCGCACCCTATCTCAAGAACGGCGAAGAAGGTTAGGTAGAGAAATAGAAACAATTGAACTCAAGCTACAAGAATCATACAAAACCCAGGAGAGGCAAAGAGAGCAAAAGGCCATCAGTGAAATAGAGAGAAATCCGAAATATTTTTTCTCCTATGCAAAATCTAGATCAAAAACCACATCTAGTATCGAGCCCCTGCGAAAGGGAGATGGAACTTTCACCGATGACAACAAAGAAACGAGCGAGTTACTGAGGAACCAGTATAACTCTGTTTTCAGAGAGCCACTAAACGCACTAAAGATTGATAACCCAAATGAATTTTTCATGGATATGATACCAACATCAAATCATATATCAGACGTCACCCTATCCCCATTTGATTTTGAAGAAGCCATAAACAGTATGCCTATGCACTCTGCACCAGGCCCAGATTCTTGAAACTCCATATTCATCAAGAACTGTAGAAAGCCACTATCGCAGACCCTTCACATTCTGTGGAGACAAAGCCTAGATACTGGCGTTATCCCTGACATACTAAAAACAGCAGAGATAGCACCACTCCATAAAGGAGGAAATAAGGCAGAGGCAAAAAATTTCAGACCGATAGCACTAACATCGCACATCATAACAAATTTTGAGAGAGTGCTAAGAAGTAAGATCACAAAATACATGGAATCACAGCATCTCCATAACCCCGGACTACATGGTTTCAGAACAAATAAAACTCAGATGTAATTTACACAGATTTCGCAAAAGCTTTTGATAAATGTGACCATGGTGTTATTACACATAAAATGTGTTCAACAGGAATTACTGCAAAAAAAGGCAGATGGATCTACAATTTCCTGACTAACAGAACCCAATGTGTAATAGTCAACAAAATAAAATCCAGCCCATCAACCGTGAAGAGCTCAGTCCCTCAGGGTACTGTGCTTGCTCCAGTTCTTTTTCTCATCCTCATATCAAACATAGACAAGAACACAACCTATAGCACTGTATCATCCTTTGCAGATGACACTAGGATTTTCATGAGAGTAGGCAACATAGAGGACACAGCAAACCTCTAATTAGATGTAGATCAGGTCTTTCTATGGGTATAGAAAATAATATGGTGTTTAACGAAGATAAGTTCCAGCTTATGCGCTACGGAAAAATGAAAATATAAAAACAGAAACCACGTACAAAACTCAGGCAAATTATAACATAGAACGAAAAGGCAATGCAAAGTTGTTGTTGTTTAAGATTCGCTATCTGGAACAAAAAGTTCCAAGTAGCACGGACTATATTGAGCCCGTAGCGGATCTTGGTGTACTCATGTCGGAAGACCGTACCTTTAAAGAACACAATAAAGTAGCCGTAACAACTGCAAGAAAAACGACAGGTTGGATAACAAGAACTTTTCACACTAGAGATGCTATACCGATGATGATACTTTTCAAAACGCTTGTGCTCTCTAGAGTGGAGTACTGCTGCACAATGATAGCCCCTTTCAAAGCTGGAGAAATTGCTGACCAGTAGAGCATGCAGAGATCCTTTACTACTGGAATCCACTCAGTAAAACATCTAAATTACTGGGACCAACTAAAGAGCCTAAATCTGTACTTCCTTGAGCGCAGGCGGGAGAGATACATAATAAGTTACACATGGAAAATAACTGAAGGGCTGGTCCCAAACCTGCACACAGAAATAACATCACATGAGACCAGAAGACATGGCAGGATGCGCAGAATACCCCTGTTGAAAAGCAGAGGTGCAACAGTTACTCTGAGAGAGAACTCTGTCAACATCAGAGGCCCGTAACTGTTCAACACGCTTCCACTACACATAAGGAGCATAATTGGCAGACCCCTCACAGTGTTCAAGAGAGAACTGGATAAGCACCTCCAAAGGATACCTGATCAGCCAGGCTGTGACTCATACGTCAGGCTGCGAGCAGCCGCGTCCAACAGCCTGGTCGATCAGTCCAGCAACCAGGAAGCCTGGAGCCTGGTCGACGACCGGGCCGCAGGGACGCTAAGCCCCGGAAGCATCTCACGGTTTCCGCAAGGTGCGTGCATGTTGCTATTATGTGCAACAGATGGCGCTGTTTCGTCAAAAACGCATGTTTTTACCTGTCACAGGGGTGGCATCTATGTAGTAGGTATATAAAAAGACGCGCCTTTTCGAATGCAACGTTGTGTCAAGATTTCAAAGCAATCGGTGAAGAACTTTCGGAGATTACCGCATGTGTTGTTCTTACGTCCAACAGATGGCGCTGTTTTTAACAAAAAGTCAGTTTTTCCTGTCTCAGGTGAGGCATGTATATAGTAAATATATAAAAAGATGCGTCTATTCGAAAGCAACGTTGTGTCAAAATTTCAAAGCAATCAATAAAGAGGTTTCGAAAATTTCCCTCACATGAAAAACTCAGTTTTTCATGTGAGGGAAATGCGCATGTTTTTATATACCTACTATATAGATGCCACACCTGTGACAAGTAAAAACATGTTTTTTTTTCAAAAACAGCGCCATCTGTTGCATGTAATAGCAACACACACACTATACAAAATATGTTTTTAATGTTCATAGATTTCGATTTATTTCAATTTTTATGGAATTATTTTGAGTGACATTTTTATGGAATTGAGCTGTGTTGTTTACCTTACCATTCATTTCGTAAGTATATTTATAGATGCAACACCTGTGACAGGTAAAAACCTTTTTTTTAAGAAACAGTGCCATATGTTACACGTTAGAGCCACACACTCTATACTAAGTATGGTACAATTCTATTTCAGTGTTTTTGATTGCATTGACAAATTTAATTTTCATGCATGTCAATTTATTTTCATTTTGATTTAATTATTTGTTGTGACTTTGCGTTGGAACAAAGCTGTGTTGTTTATCATTCCATTTATTTTGTGAGTATAAGTATACATGCCACTTCTGTTACAGGTAAAAACATAATTTAAAAAAAAACAGCACACGTTGCACGTAAGAACAACTTACGCTATACTAAATATGTTTCGATTCCATTCAATGTTTCTGATTTCATGATAAATTGAATTATCATTTCGATTTCGATTTTTTTTCATTTTGATTTAATTATTTTGTGTGACATTGCATTGGAATTGAGCTTTGTTGTTTACCATACAGTTCATTTCGTGAGTATAGTTTATTTGTTTATTTTTTCACTGTGTTTCATTTCGTTTTTAATTGTTTTTCTTATATATCAGTTATGGGAACATGAGATGATTTGATGTTCCCAATTTTCTGATGGGAACATCACATCATTTGGGAATGTATCGAACTAGGGAGTGGGGAGGATAAGGGGACGGGAGTGGGGGATGGTGGGGACGATGAGGGGAATTAGGATTGGGTAATGGTGGGGAGGATGAGGGGATGGGGGATTTAGGGATGATGGGGACGATGGGACAGGGGAATGGAGATTGGTGGGGGAGGACAAGGGGACAGGGGAGGGAGGAAATGGTAGAGAGGACGAGGGGATGGGAGAGAGAGGGAGATGGGAGAGAGGACGAGGGGACGGTGGAGTTGGGAATGGTTAGAAGGACGAGGGAAGGCGGGGAGGACATAGGGAAGGGGGAGGGAGAAAATGGTGGGGAGAACGAGAGGACGGGGAAGTGGGGAATGGTTGGAAGGACGAGAGGACGGGGGAGTGTGGAATGGGTGGGAGGACGAGGGGACAGGGGAGGGGGGGAATGGTGGGGAGGACTAAAAGTCAGGGGGAGGGTTACTGTTGCTCAGTAACGTACATGCATTGCTGAGCCGCAGCAATGCGGGCCCGGGTACAGCTAGTAGATAATAAAAAAGAAAAGGCCCACAGCTGTTTGGTACTCCGTTCCTTCCCACTACCAAGAAAGCTACAACTACAACCAACAACCATTAATATCCAGCCTCTCATCTGTCAATCACCTGATGTACAGGTTCATGAGCCGGTTGGGATCTATCATATATACTCTTGAACCTGTGTATGGAGTCAGCCTCCACCATATCACTTCCTAATGCATTCCATTTGTCAATTACTCTGACACTAAAAAAGTTCTTTCTGATATCTCTGTGGCACTCAATTTCCACCTATGTCCCTTAATGTGTGCTCCCCTTGTGATAAATAGCCTGTCTTTATCTACCCTATCAATTCCTATAAGAATCATGTATGTGGGGATCATGTTCCCCTTAACTCTTCTGTCTTCCAGCGAAGTGAGATTTATTTCCCGTAGTCTCTCCTCATAGTTCATACCCCTCGGTTCGGATACTAGTCTGGTGGTAAACTTTTGAACGTTTTTCAGTTTAGTCTTATGCTTGACTAGATATGGACTCCATGCTGGAAATGCATACTCCAAGACTGGTCTGACATATGTGGAATACAAAGTTCTGAATGATTCCTTACACAAGTTTCTTATGTTGGCCAGCCTGGCATATGCCGCTCATGTTATTCTCTTGATATGGGCATCAGGAGACAGATCTGGTGTGATATCAACCTCCAAGTCTTTCTCTCCTTCTGACTCTTGAAGAATTTCATCTCCCTAATGATACCTTGTATATGGCCTCCTGGTCCCTACACCTATCTTCATTACATTACATTTGCTTGAGATAGACTCTAACAACCATTTGTTTGACCATTCTATCAGTTTGTCCTGGTCTTCTTGAATCATCAAGCTGTCCTCCTCTGTCTTAATCCTTCTCACAGTTTTGGAATCGTCAGCAAACATTGAGAGGAATGAGTCTATACCCTCCGGGAGATCATTTTCGTATATCAGAAACAGAATAGGTCTGAGTACAAAGTCCTGTGGGACTCCACTGGTGACTCCATGCTGACCTGAGGTCTCACCCCTCAGTGTAACTCTCCTGCCAGTTTCTCCAGCTTATGTACCAGCCTCTTATGGGGTACTGTGTCAAAGACTTTCCGACAGTCCAAGAAAATGAAGTCCACCAATTCTTCTCTTTTTTGCTTAATCTTTGTCACCTGATCGTAAAATTCTATTAAGCCAGTGAGGCAAGATTTACCCTTCCTGACCCCATGTCAGTGGTTTGTCACGAAGTTCCTTCTCTCAAGATGTGTTACTAGGTTTTTTTCTCATGATATTCTCCATCACCTTCCATGGTATGCAAGTTGAGGACACTGGCCTGTACTTCAGTACCTTTTGCCTGTCGCCCTTTTTGTATATTGGGACTACATTAGCCGTCTTCCATATTTCTGGTAGGTCTTCCGTCTCCAGTGACCCACTAAACTCTTTCAGCACACTCTTTCAGTGCCCATGGTGAACCAATCCTTCTGGAGCAATAGCCTTACTCACGTCCAGATCCAACAGGTGTGTCTTGACATCATTTCTTGTAATTTCGAACCCTTCCAAGGCCGTCTGGTTTACTGCCACCTCTCCTAACGCAGTGACCTCACCTCGTTCTGTTGAGAAGACCTCCTGGAACCTCTTGTTGTGTTCTTCACACATCTCTTTGTCTTTCTCTGTATACCTGTTCTCACCCGTTCTAAGTTTCATCACTTGTTCTTTCACTGTTGTTTTCCTCCTGATGTGACTGTGGAGTAGCTTTGGTTCGGTCTTGGCTTTATTTGCTATAGCATTTTCATACTTTTTCTCTGCTTCTCTTCTTGCAATAACATACTCATTCCTGGTTCTCTCGTATCTCGCTCTGATTCTGGTGTTCTGTTATTTCGGACGTTAATTCTACGTCTTTTTGTTCAGCTCCTTTGCTTCCATACATGCCCTAATAAACCACGATTTCTTCTTTTGCTTCACGGATTTTTCCTTTTCGGCTGGGATAGACATGTTTACTGCCTCCTGACACTTTCGCGTGACATCGTCCATCATGTCTTGTACGAACTTAGCTCTGAGTTCTGTGTCCCATGGTATATCCATAAGGAAACTTCTCATATCCTCATAATTTCACTTTCGGTACGCCAGTCCTTTGTTTCCTAGTTATTTTTGGGGGAGAGATAAATCCTAGCTCTACCAGGTACTCAAAGATCAATACACCGTGATCTCTCATTCCCAAGGGGGCTTCCAACTTAACTTCCCATATATCCCACTCATTTAGGGTAAATATCATATCAAGCATAGCTGGTTCATCCTTTCCTCTCATTCTTGTCGTCCCTTGATGTGTTGACTTAGAATGTTTCTTGTTGCCACATCCATCAGCTTAGCTCTCCCGGTGTCTAGTCTGCCTTGTGGGTCTCTGATCTCCCAATCTATCTTCCCGTGGTTGAAGTCTCCCATGATTAGCAGTTCAGATCCATTCCTGCTAGCCACAGAAGCTGCCCTCTATATTATATTAATTTAATGGTGGCCATGTTGTTTCTATCATATTCCTGTCTGGGTCGTCTGTCATTAGGTGGGGGTTATATGACTACGGCTATAAGTTTTTGTCCTCCAATTGCTATGGTACCTGTTATGTAGTCACAAGTGAAACCTTCACTTGGTGGAAGTAGTCACTTTTGTACTCACCTAGTTGTGCCTGCGGGGGTTGAGCTATGGCTATTTGGTCCCGTTTCTCAACTGATGTACAGATTCCTGAACCTACTGGGTTCTATCATATCTTCATTTGAAACTATGTAAGGAGTCAGCCTCCACCATATCACTGCCTAATGCATTCCACTTGTTTACTACTCTGACACTGAAAAAGTTCTCTCTAATGTTCCTAAGGCTCATTTGAGTACTTAGTCTCCACCTGTGTCCCCCTTGTTCGTGTACCACCCGTGTTAAAAAGTTTATCCTTATCTACCCAGTCAATTCCTATGAAAACTTTGTAGGTAGTGATCCTGTCGCCTCATACTCTTCTGTTTTCCAGTGTCGTGAGGTGCATTTCACGCAGCCTTTCCTCCTAAGTCATGCCTCTTAGTTCTTGGACCAGCGTATTGGCATACCTCTGAACTTTTTCCAGCTTCGTCTTGTGCTTGACAAGGTACGGGCTCCATGCTGGGGCCGCATACTCCAGGATTGGTCTAACATATGAGGAGTACAAGGTTCTGAATGATTCCTTACTCAGGTTCCTGAAGACTTCTGATGTTAGCCAGCCTCGCATATGCAACAGATGTAATTCTTTTGATGTGGACTTCAGGAGACAAGTTTTGTGTGATATCAACTCCTAGATCTTTCTCTCTGTCCGTTTCATGAAGTACATCATTTCCTATTCGGTATCCTATGTCTGGCCTCCTGTTTCCACTGCCTAGTTTCATGACCTTGAATTTACTAGGGTTGAACTTTAGTAGCCATTTGTTGGACCATTCATTCAGTCTGTCTAGGTCATCTTGTAGCCTCCTACTATCATCCTCTGTTTTAATCCTCCTCACCATCCTCTGTTTTAATCCTCTTTTGCATCATCAGCAAACAATGAGAGGAACGATTCTATACCCTCTGGGAGATTATTTACATATATCAGGAACAGTATAGGTCCAAGGATTGAACCCTGTGGATCTCCACTGGTGACGTCTCGCCAATCTGAGGCCTCACCCCTCAGACTGCCACGCTGTCTTCTGTTGCTTAGGTACTCCCTCATCCAATGGAATACCTTCCCTTTCACTTCTACCTGCATCTTCAGCTTTTTCACTAGCCTCTTGTGTGGTACTGTGTCTAAGGCTTTCTGGCAATCCAAGAAAATGCAGTCTACCTACCACTCTCTTTCTTTACTGATTTTTATTGCCTGGTCATAGAATTCAATTAATCCTGTGAGGCAGGACATACCATCCCTGAACCCATGTTGATGCTGTGTTACAAAGTTCTTTAGCTCCAAATGTTTCACAAGTTTTTTTTCGCAAAATCTTCTCTATCAGCTTGCATAGTATGCAAGTTCGGGACACTGGCCTGTAGTTCAGTGCTTCCTGTCTATCCCCATTCTTGTATATCGGGACTATATTAGCAGTCTTTCACATTTTTGGCAGTTCCCCCTGTTACCAGTGATCTGTTATACACTATGGAGAGTGTCAGGCACAGTGCTTCTGCTCCTTATTTCAGTATCAATCGGGAGATTCCATCCGGGCCTATAGCCTATGTCACATCCAACTCTAGCAAGAGATTCCTTACATCCCCACTGGAAGTCTCAAACTCTTCTAGTGGTTCCTGGTTAACTATTCCCTCTCATATCTCTGGAACTTCCCCTTGCATGTGAAGACTTCCTGGAATTTATTATTCAGTTCCTCGCACACTTCCTTGTCATTTATAGTGAATCTGTCTGCCCCTATCCACAATTTCATTTCCTGTTCCTTTACTGTTGTTTTTCTCCTGATGAGGCTGTGCAGCAATTTAGGTTGAGTCTTTGCCTTGCTTGCGATGTCATTTTCGTATTGTCTTTCTGCCTCTCTTCTCATCCTGACATATTCATTCCTGGCATTCTGGTATCTTTCTCTGCTCTCCAGTGTCCTGTTATTCCTATAGTTTCTCCATGCCCTTTTACTTTGCTGCTTAGCTAGCCTACATCTCTGATTAAACCATGGGTTTCTCATTTTCATATCTTTGTTTTCCTTTTGGACTGGGACAAACTTGTTTGCTGCGTCCTTGCACTTCTGCGTGATGTAATCCATCGTATCTTGGGCCGTCTTTCCCCTGAGCTCTGTTTCCCATGCTATAACTGCTAGGAATTTTCTTATCCCCTCAGAGTTTCTCTTTCGGTATGCTAACCTTTTGGTTTCGGTATCCCTCCTCGAGTTCAATAACCCTTCTTCAATCAAGTACTCAAACACCAGTACACTGTGGTCGCTCATTCCTACTGGGTCCCCAAAAGCGATTTCTCTTATGTCGGAGTCGTTCAGAGTGAAGACTAGGACGAGTCTCGCTGGTTCGTCATTGCCTCTCATCCTTGTGGGTTCTCCAACATGCTGGGTTAAAAAGTTTCTTGTCACCACCTGCAATAGTTTGGCTCTCCACGTATCCTCGCCTCCATGCGGTTCCTTGTTCTCCCAGTCAATCCTTCCGTGATTGAAGTCTCCATGATGAGGAGGTGGGATCTATTTCTACAGGCAGCAGAGGCTGCCCTCTCAATTATAGTGTTAACTGCCATGTTGTTGTTTTCATACTCTTGACTGGGTCTTCTGTCATTTGTTGGAGGGTTATATATTACTGCTACTACTATTCTTGGTCGTCCCATTGTCATGGTTATCTTCTTGATGTTATCTTGAGATGATTTCGGGGCTTCTAGTGTCCCTGCGGCCCGGTCCTCGACCAGGCCTCAACCACCAGGAAGCAGCCCGTGACAGCTAACTAACACCCAGGTACCTAATTTACTGCTAGGTAACAGGGGCATAGGGTGAAAGAAACTCTGCCCATTGTTTCTCGCCGGCGCCTGGGATCGAACCCAGGACCACAGGATCACAAGTCCCGCGTCTTGTCCGCTCGGCCGACCGGCACCCCTGCTAAGCTATGGTGCCTGCTATGTTGTCTCTGAACTCCTCACAGCCCGGGATGGCCATCTCCTTAAAACTCCATTCCCTTCTCATGAGTAGGGCCAATCCGCCTCCTCCCCTACCTTCCCTCTCTTTCCATATTACTGTGTACTCCTGGGGAAACACGGCATTCGTTATGATTCCAGAGAGTTTTGTTTCAGTGAGTCCGATTGCATCTGGGTTCACTTCTTGTGCTCTTTCCCTTAGTTCACTTGTCTTGCTTGTGATCCCATCTACGTTCGAGTACATCACCCTGAAACTGACTCTCTTCTGCTTCTCCTCTGGGGGGGGACCTTTGGGATCAGGGGTGAATGGGAGCTGGGGGGACCTAGCACGGGGAGACTGGTGGAGGAGGGAGGGCTTGGGGGGGTGGGGGAGAGGGGGAGGGTAAGGGTGGGTGGATAAGAGGGGGAGGGTAAGAGGGGGAGGGAAGGGGGGGAGAGGGAGAGGGTTGGGGGGGAGAGTGAGAGGGGGAGGGTTGAAGGGGTGAGAGAGGGAGGGTTGGGGAAGCATGGGGGGAGGAGAGGCTTTGGGGGATAGGGGAGATGGGGGGGCTTGGGGGGGGTGAAAAGGGTGGAGGGCTTGGGGGGCGTGGGGGAAAAAGGAGGGCTGAGGTGGGTGAGGAAGAGGGGAGGGTTTAGGGGAGTGGGGGAGAGGGAAAAACTTAGGTGGGGTAGGGGAGAGTGGGGGGCTTAAGGGGGCGGGGGAGAAGGGAGGGCTTGGGGGTGGGAGAGACGGGAAGGCATGTGGGAGAAGGGAGGGCTTGGGGAATGGGGGAGAAGGGAGGTCCTGGGGAAAGGGGTAAGTGGGAGGAGGGGGGTAAGTGGGAGGAGGGGGCTTTACCATAGGTGGGTACTTAGTGGGGGGCTGACAGGGGATGGGGCAGGTTGGGTGTCTGTTGGGTAGAATGTGGGTGTGGTGCCCCAATCCCTGTGGCTGTGGCACTGTTTGAGGAGGGTTCTCCACTTCCCTCTGGGATTGTTGGGTTCTGGGTTGTGGTACTCTGAATCCTTTCTCTCTCCCTGCGCTCCTTCCTCACGTCTGCTGCCTGTATTCTGTCTTCCCTTGTCATATCCCTCTGCAGGAATACTTTTTTGAACTTCGGAACATTTACTAGACCGCTCTTCCTTGCTAACAGTTCCTCTTTCGTGATTTCGCTCATGAATACCACCTTTATCATTCAGTCCCTGTCCTTGTTGAACTTTCCAAGCCTGAAAACCTTTCCTACATTTTGGTCAGTTCCCTCCATCCTTACCTCTTTAAGGATCTCGGTAACTGCGTTTTTGTCCTAGTCTCTCTGCTCCTTTGGGCTGGTCCCTGTTTGCTCTTTAATGCCTGCTACTACTACTGCTCTTTTTCTCTCTATCAGCCGGCTAGTACATCTAGCTGCTTCCTGAGTGGAAGCCACTTCCATGGCAACTTTCTTAACTGCAGACCTAACTTCAGGGCTCTTTTTAAGCATTTCAGCAAATGAGAGCTGGGTTGTGGTGGTCCCCTCCACAGTAGCATTCCCACCTCTCTGAGGAACGGTTTGTGTCTGGTATTGTGGAAGAGTCTCCTTTAGGCATCTTATCTCCTCCTTTGCTGCCCTTAGATCATCTTGCAGGTTGGCTACTGTCTCCCTCATTACCCTCAATCCTTCACTGAATTCATTCCGCATTTGCTGGAGTACATCCTTTATCCAGTCTTCCTGTTCTCCCCCATCCTCTGTGTTTGTTCCAGCTGCGATTGTCCTCCTGCGTTTGCCAGCCCGAGTTCGTATCCCTTCCATGATTTCCCTATGAGTGTGTGTGTGTGTGAGAGAGAGAGAGAGAGAGAGAGAGAGAGAGAGAGAGAGAGAGAGAGAGAGAGAGAGAGAGAGAGAGAGAGAGAGAGAGAGAGAGAGAGAGAGAGAGAGAGAGAGAGAGAGAGAGAGAGAGAGAGAGAGAGAGAGAGAGAGAGAGAGAGAGAGAGATAGAGAGAGAGAGAGAGACAGAGAGAGACAGAGAGAGAGAGGGGGAGGGAGAGAGAGGGGGGAGGGAGAGAGAGAGGGGAGGGAGAGAGTGGAGGGAGAGAGGGGAGGGAGAGAGAGGGGGGGGACGGAGAGAGAGGGGGAGGGAGAGAGAGAGAGAGAGAGAGAGAGAGAGAGAGAGAGAGAGAGAGAGAGAGAGAGAGAGAGAGGAGGTGTGTGAGTGTATGGGGGGGAGGTGGAAGGTGGAAGTGAGGGAGGGGGATGGAGAGGGTGTGTGGGGGTAGATTAGTGTGGGAGGGTTCAGAGAGAGGTCGTGTGTGTGTGTGTGCATGTGTGTGTACTCACCTAGTTGTACTCACCTAGTTGTGTTTGCGGGGGTTGAGCTCTGGCTCTTTGGTCCCGTCTCTCAACCGTCAATCAACAGGTGTACAGATTCCTGAGCCTATTGGGCTCTGTCATATCTACACTTGAAACTGTGTATGGAGTCAGCCTCCACCACATCACCCCCTAATGCATTCCATTTGTCAACCACTCTGACACTAAAAAAGTTCTTTCTAATATCTCTGTGGCTCATTAGGGCACTCAGTTTCCACCTGTGTCCCCTTGTGCGTGTTCCCCTTGTGTTAAATAGACTGTCTTTATCTACTCTATCAATCCCCTTCAGAATCTTGAATGTGGTGATCATGTCCCCCCTAACTCTTCTGTCTTCCAGCGAAGTGAGGTTTAATTCCCGTAGTCTCTCCTCGTAGCTCATACCTCTCAGCTCGGGTACTAGTCTGGTGGCAAACCTTTGAACCTTTTCCAGTTTAGTCTTATCCTTGACTAGATATGGACTCCATGCTGGGGCTGCATACTCCAGGATTGGCCTGACATATGTGGTATACAAAGTTCTGAATGATTCTTTACACAAGTTTCTGAATGCCGTTCGTATGTTGGCCAGCCTGGCATATGCCGCTGATGTTATCCGCTTGATATGTGCTGCAGGAGACAGGTCTGGCGTGATATCAACCCCCAAGTCTTTTTCCTCCTCTGACTCCTGAAGAATTTCCTCTCCCAGATGATACCTTGTATCTGGCCTCCTGCTCCCTACACCTATCTTCATTACATTACATTTGGTTGGGTTAAACTCTAACAACCATTTGTTCGACCATTCCTTCAGCTTGTCTAGGTCTTCTTGAAGCCTCAAACAGTCCTCTTCTGTTTTAATCCTTCTCATAATTTTAGCATCGTCCGCAAACATTGAGAGAAATGAATCGATACCCTCCGGGAGATCATTTACATATATCAGAAACAAGATAGGACCGAGTACAGAGCCCTGTGGGACTCCACTGGTGACTTCACGCCAATCGGAGGTCTCACCCCTCACCGTAACTCTCTGCTTCCTATTGCTTAGATACTCCCTTATCCACTGGAGCACCTTACCAGCTACACCTGCCTGTCTCTCCAGCTTATGTACCAGCCTCTTATGCGGTACTGTGTCAAAGGCTTTCCGACAATCCAAGAAAATGCAGTCCGCCCAGCCCTCTCTTTCTTGCTTAATCTGTGTCACCTGATCGTAGAATTCTATCAAGCCTGTAAGGCAAGATTTACCCTCCCTGAATCCTTGTTGGCGATTTGTCACGAAGTCCCTTCTCTCCAGATGTGTTACCAGGTTTTTTCTCACGATCTTCTCCATCACCTTGCATGGTATACAAGTCAAGGACACTGGCCTGTAGTTCAGTGCCTCTTGTCTGTCGCCCTTTTTGTATATTGGGACCACATTCGCCGTCTTCCATATTTCTGGTAGGTCTCCCGTCTCTAGTGATTTACTATACACTATGGAGAGTGGCAAGCAAAGTGCCTCTGCACACTCTTTCAGTACCCATGGTGAGATCCCATCTGGACCAACGGCCTTTCTAACATCCAGATCCAGCAGGTGTCTCTTGACCTCCTCTCTCGTAATTTCGAACTCCTCCAAGGCCGCCTGGTTTACCTCCCTTTCTCCTAGCACAGTGACCTCACCCTGTTCTATTGTGAAGACCTCCTGGAACCTCTTGTTGAGTTCCTCACACACCTCTCTGTCATTCTCTGTATACCTGTCCTCGCCTGTTCTAAGTTTCAATACCTGTTCTTTCACTGTTGTTTTCCTTCTGATGTGACTGTGGAGTAGCTTTGGTTCGGTCTTGGCTTTGTTTGCTATATCATTTTCAAAAATTTTCTCTGCTTCTCTTCTCACCCTGACGTACTCATTCCTGGTTCTCTGGTATCTCTCCCTGCTTTCTGGTGTTCTGTTATTCCGGAAGTTCCTCCACGCCTTCTTGTTCAGTTTTTTCGCTTCCATACATGCCCTATTATACCATGGATTCTTTTGTTGCTTCTCGGATTTTTCCCTTTGGGCCGGGATGAACCTGTTTACTGCCTCCTGACACTTTTGGGTAACATAGTCCATCATACCCTGTACAGACTTGTCTCTGAGGTCTGTGTCCCAAGGTATTTCACTTAGGAAACTTCTCATCTGTTCATAATTCCCCTTTCGGTATGCCAGCCTTTTGATTCCTAGTTCTTTTTGGGGGGAGATAAGTCCTAGCTCTACCAGGTACTCAAAGTTCAATACACTGTGGTCACTCATTCCCAAGGGCGCTTCCATCTTAACTTCCCTTATATCCCATTCATTTAGGGTAAATATCAAATCAAGCATTGCTGGTTCATCTTCTCCTCTCATTCTTGTTGGCTCTTTGGTATGCTGGCTTAGAAAGTTTCTTGTTGCCACGTCCAGCAGCTTAGCTCTCCATGTTTCTGGTCCTCCATGCGGGTCTCTGTTCTTCCAATCTATCTTCCCATGGTTGAAGTCTCCCATAATTAGTAGTCCAGATCCATTCCTGCTAGCAACAGAAGCTGCTCTTTCTATTATGTTAATGGTGGCCATGTTGTTTCTATCATATTCCTGTCTAGGTCTTCTGTCATTTGGTGGTGGATTATATATGACTGCGACTATAATTTTTTTCCCTCCATTTGTTACAGTACCTGCTATGTAGTCACTGAAACCTTCACAGCCCTGAATATCCATCTCCTCAAAATCCCAGCCTTTTCTTACCAGCAGAGCTACACCACCCCCACCTCTTCCTTCCCTCTCTTTCCGCATAACATAATAGTCCTGTGGAAACACTGCATTTGTTATTGTTTTCGTGATCTTTGTTTCTGTGAGGGCTATTATGTCTGGGTTTTCCTCTAGTACCAGTTCTCCAAGCTCATTTGCTTTATTTGTAATTCCATCTATGTTAGTGTACATCGCTTTGAGGCTCACTTTCTTCTGTCCCTTCTCAAATCGCCTCCTTGGTGAGTGTTCTGCTGGTGGGGGAGGCTGTTCCATGGGTGTGAGGACCTGTGAGGTGGGTAACAGGATCTCAGAGGATACTGGAATGAGGGGCGGGGGATCCAGTGAAGGGGGAGGGACAGGGAGGGTATGGGGTGAAAGGGGAGGGAGGACGGGAAGGAAAGGGGGGGAGGGAGGCCTCGGGAGGAGGGGAGGGGTAGAAGGGTGGGGATTGGGTGTGGGGGGAGGGAGATTTGGCTGAACTTTTGAGTGGGGGCAGGGAGGGTTTGGGGTAGGGGGGTTTTCTATGCAGAGGAGGGAGGCGGGGTTGTCCTCCCTTCTGGTGTTACTGGGTAGCTGGTTGTGGGTTCCCCCCTCGCCTCTGGGGGTGTTGTGTTGGGAGCTGTGACTTCCTGGTTTTCCCCTCTCGCCCTGCGCCTCTTCCTTGCTTCTGCCGCCACGGCTCTCTCCTCCCTTGTCATGTCTCGCTGGAGGAATACATTTTTTAATTTTCCCACGTTTTTCAGGGAGCTCTTCCTTGATAGGATCCTCTCCTTTGTGTTCTCGTTTGCAAACACTATCTTTATCATTCGGTCTCGGTCTTTGTTGTACCGGCCTAGCCTGAAAACCTTCTCAATGCTATGCTCGGCCCCTTCCATGTCTAGTGCCTTTAGTACTTCATTCACTGCTGCTTTGTCCTTGACATTCCACTCTGTCCTATTGGTTCCTTCCTGTTCCCTAATACCCACAGCAACCACTGATCTTTTCCTTTCCAGCAGTTGGCTAGTGGAGCCAGTTGTGTGTGTGTGTGTGTGTGTGTGTGTGTGTGTGTGTGTGTGTGTGTGTGTGTGTGTGTGTGTGTGTGTGTGTGTGTGTGTGTTAAGGCTTGAATGGTTGGCAAATTCTATTTGTTCAACAGAATACATGATGGTATACATCGCTCATGAATGTACATTCTTAAGATGTCTGATCTCTAAATGCAGAAAATATAGTACTTAGTACTTAAGAAATTATCCTTATTTCACAATTTTATTACAATATTTGTAATAAGAAAAGTGATTTTTTTTAATTTAATTTATTTAAAAGTTTTTAAAATTATGACTTTTTTCTGTTTCATCCTCGGTTAAGACTTGCGGGACAAGGGGACATTGCCATTCCTTCACACTGCGGCCAGATGGAGCGCCAGTCCTCTTCATATGATAAGTCTGCTGATGGACTACAGTGCTGAGATTAACACTGTTGACCCCGAAGGTTGGTGTTCCAGTAATGTTCATATTATCTCTAAATTGTGGGTTCAGCAGGAGACCCCCAACCATCTCTTTAATTAATCCACTGACAGAGTTAACACTAATGTTATTGGCTATTATAAGTGGACGTAGCTCGATCATTTTGGTCAATTTGTCTCGATCATTTGTTATAATTTATCCAAGTTACCTGTTATTCTTGTGGCACTTTGCCAAGGAGATAGTTTGACAATGGATGTTCAGTGCAAACTTGAGATTAATATATTGGAAAGAAAATATATAAATTTGGCAAAACGTTGCCGATATTGATTGAATATTGACCTATATGTGGGGAAAATCTTCCAACATATAGTTTACTATAATCATGAATTAATTAGTAAATCTAGATAAATATTTGACATAAGGGGACTGTATAAATTGAATAATTAGTTAGATTATTCCACTTCCTCGCTTTTGGAAGTTAGATCTAATACTGCTAAATCTACCTATTATATATAATATATTGCATAATTTCAATAATAAAATTTATGAGGATACAAGGGGTTATGGAGTTAGTAAACTATTTACAATATCATAACAAAGTAATGATCAGCTTAGCTGTCAAGTAGATAATGTGAAGTGCGTCTGACAGTCTTCAGATAGCAGAAAAATCTTGTCTCAACGTGATGGCATCATGGACATGTAGTTCTCCAGTCAAGATGATCCTCTCTCGTCACCTTAATTCCACTCTGTGAAATGCATACAACGTAATTTCTATTGAACTACAGTTACATTAACAAATATCCATTGAAGGAATTAACCGCTTCACAGAATTACACTTACTAAGTTTATTTGATAATCCAACGTCTTAAAAGTTGGATAATCTATCGCTGTAATTATGGCCATAAAGAATGATAAGATTACTCATCCAACTGGACGTGGTGTCCTCGATGCTAGGTGAAGCAGGCAGCAACATCAGGGACTCATTAATGCACGGATGATCCCCCATATTTTGCGATGCTAAATGGCGAGTTTCTCGGAACACCAGCCAAGATGGCATCTACTCAGCAAGAGGTGATAAGCGCATTCCCTAGCTTCCTATTGTGCATAATCTCTACATACAAGTCACAATATTTTACTCTGTCTTACTATCTAATAAGACATTGCAGACGTTATTTTACGTCGTAATAATGCACTTCAGGTATAAACAGTCAGTTTTCCGCTGTTTATATTATTGAACCAAAGTGTCGTTATATGAACAACACATATGCATAGGTAATATTCAGTTCGTGACTTTATCCTGCCAGAATCAGCTGATGGCGGCTGTGGAAAATTCTACCTAGAAAAAGGAGGCATAATTTGTTTTAATGAATTAAATAAATTTCCAGTCTAAATTACCTAGTAAATTAAACAAAGATTAGACTGGGTTTAATTCGATATATAAAAATAGTTTGTTCTCATAGGAACTGGGTGACTGATGCAATCTCGGCCATGAATAATAGGAAGAATTTGGCGGCACTATGCTTCTTGTTAGTAATGTTAGTAAATTTAATTTCCTTGCACAATAAATTTATCTCATCGTACTAGGGGCTAGTATTTGGGGTGTGGGAAATGTCGGACAATATAAGCATGGGAGTGAACCATGTGTTAAGTGGAAGTAACAAGTTTCAACCAGTAGAGCAAGAGCTTGGGAGCCGCTAATAAGCTTCATGTGATTGTAAATCTTTGCATGTGAAAAGTTGTGGTCGTGTCAACACAGGTTTGATAGCGTGTGAAGAATGCTCTGCTAATAACAATTAATGAATAAAGTATTCTGCACTAACCAGTAATACGAAAATATAAATTTTCAGGTAAAATTTTTATTTTACCTTACGTTTGTTAGGTAAAACGTGAGGTGTTAAGATAGTGATTACTTGTGGCAGTCATGTTCACTAACTCACATTGCTATTTAAATCGAGGCAGACACCTCTATGTCCAGTGCCAAATAAATTGAATTATCCTCAGCAGAAGCGGTGAGCTTTACTTAGGTCAAGCTGCCTCGCTGTTGCCACGGCTGCCCTGATGACTTGTATATATATATATATATATATATATATATATATATATATATATATATATATATATATATATATATATATATATATATATATCGTACCTAGTAGCCAGAACGCACTTCTCAGCTTACTATGCAAGGCCCGATTTGCCTAATAAGCCAAGTTTTCATGAAATAATATATTTTCTATAATTTTTTTTCTTATGAAATGATAAAGCTACCCATTTCATTATGTATGAGGTCATTTTTTTTTTATTGGAGTTAAAATTAACGTAGATATATGACCGAACCTAACCAACCCTACCTAACCTAACCTAACCTATCTTTATAGGTTAGGTTAGGTTAGGTAGCCGAAAAAGTTAGGTTAGGTTAGGTTAGGTAGCAATTAAATTATTATAAATTAAAATATTATATATTAATCGGGCCTACTATACAAGGCCCGATTTGCCTAATAGGCCGAGTGATTTTATTAATTTTCAATAAATTGTTTCCATTTAGTATATTTGAATTATTATTATTATATTATGTTAGGAACATAATTTATTGACTTAGTTATAATAGTTTAGGTTAGGTAGGGTTGGTTAGGTTCAGTCTACGTTAGTTTTAACTCAAATTTAAACAAATTAACTGATACATAATGAAATGGACAGATTTATCATTTCATATTAAAATTTTGAGAAAATCATATAAGTTTAGGAAAACTTAGCTTATTTGCCAAATCGGGCCTTGCATTGTAAGCGAAGTACGACGTTGTGGCTAGTAGGTACATATGTATACATATATGTCGTACCTAGTAGCCAGAATGCACTTCTAGGCCTACTATGCAAGGCCCGATTTGCCTAATAAGCCGAGTGACTTTGTTTATTTTCAAAATATTGTTTTCAACTGATTTCTTTGAAATAATATTAATATATTATATGAAGAACATAAATAATTGACTTGGTTAAGTTAGTTTAGGTTAGGTGGGGTTGGTTAGGTTCTGTCGTGTATCTGCATTAATTTTAACTCAAATTAAATATCCCCAACTCATACATAATTAAATGGATTGGTTAATCATTTCATAAGAAAAAACTTCGAAAAAAATATGAATTCAGGAAACCTTGGCTTACTTGGCAAATCGGGCCTTGCATAGTAGGCCGAGTACTGCGTTCTGCCTACTAGGTACATATATATATATATATATATATATATATATATATATATATATATATATATATATATATATATATATATATATATATATATATATATACATGTCGCTGAGAGCACGGTCGACATAAGCGACATAAGCACGGGCGACATTCTCAGCCACAGCTCAGAATGGAAGCAAGTCGACGAAGAACTCTGTAGGGTAAGGCAGGTCCTAGTCAACAACGGCTTCTCCAATGGTTTCGTCAAAGACATCATAAGAAGGAAAGTGAAACGCCATGCAACCTCTGAAGAGACAACTAACACAACACCTATACCCCCTATTAGACTATTTTACAGGAACTTCTTTTCCAGAGTTCATAAAACGAAGGAAAGGGCCCTGAAAGATATTGTTAATAGAAACGTTATCCCTACAGACAAAAATCAGAGGATACAACTGACGATTTACTATAAAACCAGAAAAACGGCCAGCCTACTCATGAGAAACTCTCCAGACACAAAGCAGAACGCTTTAAAAGAGACCAACGTCGTCTATGCCTTCAAATGCCCTCTTGGGGACTGTAAGCTCCAAAAAACCCAGTATATAGGCAAGACAACAACATCTCTTTCCAGGCGTTTAACGATGCATAAGCAACAGGGCTCCATTAAGGAACATATAATCTCTTCCCACAAACAAACCATCACCAGAGAAATCTTAGCAAACAACACAGAAATCATCGATAGATACAGCGATAGCAGGCGGCTTGACGTCTGCGAGGCACTACATATCAAGAAGTCAACACCAGCAATCAACAGCTAATTAATGCACAACTATATTCTACCCACTTCAAGACTCCGCTCCAATATAGAAGCGTCAAGAAATATGGACCAATAGGCTTTCTACAATTACTTCCATTCATCACTCATTGTTTCGTGTTCTGTCTTGTGTTTGAATTTAATACCCATTCAATACCCATTGTTTCGTGTTCTGTCTTGTGTTTGAATTGAATACCCATTCAATACCCATTGTTTCGTGTTCTGTCTTGTGTTGGAATTTAATACCCATTGAATTCCCATTGTTGAAAGTTCGTTTTTCACCTCATCCACCTCACCCAAATGTAGATATAAACCTCGAAGATGTGTAAAGCTCTATTCAGTTTCAGTTGTGTGTTTGTAAACTAAAGTCTTTGAAAATGTAATAAGTTTTACGAAACGCGCTCAAGTGTCGCGTCAGACTAGAAATAAAAATGAATTTTGGAGAATTGATCTTTGAATTACCATCAACAGTGAAAAGAAACATAAGAAACATAGAGAAAAATGGTGTTAGAATTATTAATCTTACTTTTTCGGTCATATTTAGTAATATATGTCTACAGGAAAGACTGCTACCAAAATATACTAATATATATATATATATATATATATATATATATATATATATATATATATATATATATATATATATATATATTTATATATAATAACATAATATAATAATAATAATTCAAATATACTAAATGGAAACAATTTATTGAAAATTAAGAAAATCACTCTGACTATTAGGCAAATCGGGACTTGCATAGTAGGCCGAGAAGTTAAGAAGTAAAGCTATCCATTTCATTATGTATGAGTTAATTTGCTTATTTTAGTGTTCCACTGCGCTAGGCATAGTTCCTGGTGTCAGCTAGGGTTGATTGATGCATTTTTCAGACCTGTATTTGATGTATCATACCCAGTTGTTGAGAAGCTGGATATAGTATCAGAGTGTGTGATATTAGTAGAGTGTTTTATTTATTACTGTTGTGGAAGGTTCTTAATGCCAGTAAACTGAACTATTTGTTGCTAGCCTTTTAATCCCCTAGAACCTTGATTGGTATGTCACCAGGCTATATGTTCCAGTTATGCTGACGGTTACTCTCTTAAGATATTAATATGGGAGTCTTTTATCTCCTCGACCTTAACAGAAGCCGTTGTTGACTAGGACCTGACTTTCTCTACAGAGTTCTTCATCGACTTGCCTCCAATCTGAGCTGTGGCTGAGAGCCACATGGCTGAAGATATTGTCCGTCGAATACGCAAGGAAAATTAAAATATGAACATGGATTTCACAGCAGAAATCTACATCGAAGCGCTGATAATGACGAAGATTTGAGCTTAGAAATCGCTTGATTGAGAACAAAGTTCTCAATCAATTGGAAATGCCGTCACCGAATCGATCTGCTGCAGCTTCGTTCGATTTAGAATTGCGTCGTGAACAAGGTTACAACACGAGTGATCTGTTGTCAAATGTGCAATCAGACATTCCTAATCTAACACTTGAGCGAAAAGGCATTTATAATCAAATAATTCTAACTTTCAATAACGGGCTTAGAGAAATCTTAGATGCGCCAGGAAGAACTGGTAAAACCTTCCTAATTAGATTGATTCTGGCAGTATTTCGATCCCAAAATGGCATAGCCTTAGGTCTTGCATCGTCCAGAAAAACTGTAACATTGCTACCAGGTGGAAGAACTGCTACCTCGAATTTGAAATTGCCATTGAACATGCAATTCATTGAAACTCCCACGTGCAACATTTCCAAAGCATCTGGCACACGAACTTAACAATATTATTCAGTCTCACATTCAAAGCGAGGCAGTCACATTCAAGTTCGTCGATACTGTTAAGGAAGCAGATGAAGCAGTTAATTATCCAACAGAATTTTTGAATTCACTCGATCTGCCAGGGATACCATCACATGTATGGCAATTGAAAATCGGAGTGCCGATTATCATGTTGGAAAATATCAAACAGCCATAACTTTGCAACACGACGCGGCTTGCAGTAAAAAAATTAATCAGCGACGATTAATCGTCGCTGATTCGACAGCGTAGAAGCAATAGTCGTGACAGGACTTCTCAAAGGTGGAGATGTCCTTATTCCTCGCATCTCTATGATTCTAACAGATATGCCATTTCAGTTAAGAGATTGTAATTTCCAATTCGATTGGCGTTTGCAATCACCATCAATAAAGCTCATGGCTAATCTTTAGAATTGTGCAGTTTATATCTAGACACGGATAGCTTCTCACATGGACAATTACATTTTGAGTGTTCTAAAGTCGGCAAACCAGACACTCTCTATATCTCCACAGATAATCGAACAAGAAAAAATTTTGTAAACCCACAAGCATTGTAAAATTAAACATATTAGAAACGGGCCCTTTCTTTTTTCTTTCTTTCTAACATAACTAAATAAATAATTTATGTTCCTAATATAATATAATAATAATATTTAAAATAAACCAATAGGAAACATTTTATTGAAAATAAAGAAAATAAATCGGCCTATTAGGCAAATTGGGACTTGCCTAGTAGACCGAGAAGTGCGTTCTAGCTACTAGGTACGACATATGTTTATATATATATATATATATATATATATATATATATATATATATATATATATATATATATATATATATATATATACAGGACACATTCACCAGTGTTTAGTGACAAAAGGAAATTATCCAAGTGTTAAGTGCCACCCCAACCGTCCCTCCCCCACCCCCTGAGATTAGTGCCTCCCCCCAGTGAGTTTAGCGTCTCCCGCTCCCCCACTTCCCTTGTGTAGTGTCTCCCCCCCCCCCCCCGCAGTGAGGTGCAGTATCTTCCGCTCCCCCGCCCCTACCTCCCACGATCAGGTGGTCGCGCCTTCCCCTCCCCGCCCCCCCCCCCCCTCCCAGACCGGGCCCAGAGCAGCCTCCCACCCCTCACCAAACGCCTCAACGAGCCCACCCACCCCAGACATCTGCCCAGACATGACGCATGGTATAGGGGACAACTTCGTCCCCCCCTTCCCCAGCCTAAGGGGTCACTTCATCTAAGGGGATGGCAGAAGAGGCCGCTCCCAGCCAACTCACCCCTCCGGAAGCCAATCAAAGGAGAGACACATGCAGTGAGGGCAACTTCAGCATCAACTCGGTCTCCAGAGTCATACGCCAGCATGGTGACTGTCCTGGGTCAGGGAGGCCTCCCGTGGGAGGAGGCAGCACTCAGGAGCCTGTTGCACCAGTACAAATCGCAACAGATTACATTGCAATAGACGACCTGCTAGAGGCAATTAAAGCAACGTCAACCAGGACACTCACCCACATCCCAAAGGCCTCTCGCCCATTTGCTGCAGGGAAATACACGGAACTCAGTGGAAAAGTCAACAGAGGGTCAAATAACCTTGATGCGCCTGATACCATCAAAGCCTGGCACAATCTGTTACTTTTTGGCAGTGTATGCTTTGGTGTACCAGACAGAGGAGGCAAGACACTGGCCTCATCCGTCAATAAAGCAATTAGGGATTTTCCTAGGGCTGACAACTTAGTTTGCCTCCCCAAACACACCAAACACCGCCGAGGCAGACCAAGTACGACAATCAGAGACAACAGAAAATTAGGTGCCCAAGCCAACAAGAAAATTGAAGAGAGCACAACAGTCGGGGCACTCAGGTTGATCACAAGTGTGGACAAAATTTTGCCCAGGGATGAAACCACAGCCCATGCACTGAGAGAAAAACACCCCCTCTGGGCCGTAGGTGGACCTTCCCCGCAGGTCAGGGTCCCCCCTAACCAGGAACCTCTCGTCCTCCGGGAGTTGTAGGTTTATAAAGCTATCGTTTCATTTCCCCCGGTCTCCTCAGGAGGCTACACAGGCGTAAGATCTCAACATGTGAAGGAAATGGTGAACCCTGTTCTTGGACCAGCTGCAGAAGCGCTCCTGACAGAAATCACAACGTTTGTCAACAACTGCCTCGCCGGGTTAATCCCTGATGAAATCAAACAATTCTTCTTTGGTGCATCCGTATGTGCCCTGAAAATAATGGGGGAGGGATAAGACTCATTGCCGTTGGGAATAACCTTCGCCGCCTAGTTGCAAGGGCTGCTGTCAGAAGTATCCGATCGGAAGCAGCCACCATGCTGCAACCCAACCAGCTGGGGTTTGGAGTCCCCCAAGGCTGTGAAGCAGCGGCCCATGCTGCACGAGCCTACATTAGCTCTCTTACTGAAGACCAGGTAGTAGTAAAATTAGATTTTAAAAACGCTTTCAACTCGGTCAAAAGGGAAGCAGTCCTCACTGCAGTCCAGAAACATTGCCCAAGCATTCTCCCGTTTGTGTCAGCAGGCTACAGCAAAGACTCAACCCTCCTGTTTGGCAAACATGAAGTCACCTCAGCAGAGGGAATTCAACAAGGAGACCCACTTGCACCCTTCCTCTTTTGCATAGCGGTTCGAGAAATTACAACCAGACTATCCAGTGAGCTCAACATCTGGTTCCTGGATGATGGCACTCTTGCAGGCACACAAGACTCTCTGCTGGAAGACCTGCAGCTGGTGAAGACACGGGGGGAGACCATGAGTCTCGTTCTTAACCCCTCCAAGTGCGAAATTATTGCATCCAGTGAGGTAATTATTAGAGCAGTGAAATCAGTTATACCAGAAGCCTCAGTCATTAAACCCACCGACAGCACACTACTTGGAGCACCTCTGGGCCACAATGCCATTGCTACAGTCCTTGACGAAAATTTTAGACCTAAAGTGGATGGAAGCGAGAATAGGGGACTTGGACTCTCATGATGCCCTCTACCTTCTCACAAAGTGCCTTACCTTGCCCAGGCTAACATACTTCTTAAGGTGTGCACTCACTTTTGGCAACCCACTTCTAAATCAATATGATGAGCTCCTCAGGTCAATATTCAGGAAGGCGCTCAACCTAGATTTAGATGACAGTCAGTGGGATCAAGCAACACAACCAGTGAAATTTGGGGGGATAGGCATACGAAAGGCAACTGAGGTAGCACTTCCAGCATTCTTATCCTCATGTACAGCAGCCAACGAATTCGTAGAGCAGATCCTACCAGAACGTATGAGAGAGACACCGGGAACTCATGATCAAACGTTCATCGAAGCAGCAAGACAATGGGACACCATTGCACACCCTCAACCCCGACCACAAGTCCCAAAAGACCACAAGCAGGCCCACTGGGATAGCCCCATAATGGAAAAGACTGTCACGGCAATGACTGACAACGCAGATGCTGAAAACAAAGCCCGCCTCCTAGCGGTAACAGCACCCCACGCCGGAGATTTTTTATTTGCTATGCCCAATGCTGCCCTGGGAACTTGCCTCAGTCATGACGCTCTCCGCATTGGAGTTGCCCTTCACCTAGCCGCCCCCATCCTCAACGAACATAGGTACATCTGCGGAACTGCGATGCCAGACCAATATGGTCGTCATAGTCTGGTATTTCGTAAATCACAAGGAAAGATTGCAAGACATGAAGAAGTAAACGACATCATCAAGAGGAGCCTCGCCACAGCCCGCTGCCCGGCACAAAGAGAACCACACTTATCCAGACATAACGACCCTCAGAAGCGCCCAGATGGGGTCACCTTGCTTCCTTGGAAGGATGGTAAGCAAGTGGTGTGGGATTACACGTGCACTGCCACACTGGCCAGTACCTACCTCCACTACAGGACACGTGAAAGCGGTGGTGCTGCTTCTTTCAGGGAATCGCAGAAAATTATTAAATACAGAAGTTTGGCACACTGCTACAGCTTTGTTCCGATCGGCTCGGAGACCCTCAGTTCGTGGGGAAAATGAGCATTGAAGTTCCTGAAGGAATTGGAGGACAAATTGATCAGCGCTACAAAAGACCAGAGAGCAAAAAGTTTCTTGTTCCAGCGCCTCAGTGTTGCGATCCAGAGGGGAAATGCCTGCTGCGTCTTGGGCACTAGTCCAACATCAGAGGAATTCGAAGAAGTGTTTGACTTGCAACAATTATCGAATCTATCTGTGACATTCACCAATGTTGCCCATTGTCGTGTTTTTCAAGAGATCCAAAAGCTTTAAGCACCTTTTTGCATTATTATTTTTGTATCAACTCATGAATATCTTGTAATCATCAAATACATAATAAAGCACAAAAAAGCGGGAAAGGGGTGGTAGGAGAAAAGCACACAGAAATTGTATTGGAGGTTATCTAAACATTCCCTCTAATGCGTTATGTGTGGTTTCCAACATACCTGCAGTATATAGCCTTGAAACCGGCCATATACTGCAGGTATGTTGACGACATTTTTACACAGGTACCTGATGTCAGACATCTGCAGAAGCTGAAGGAGGCATTTGAGCAGAATTCTGTGTTGCGTTTCACTTACGAGATGGAGAAGGATGGGAAGCTGCCCTTTCTAGATGTAACAGTCATGAAAAAGAAGCGGAGTTTTCTACACTGCAGTTTACACTAACGAAACAAACATAGGAATGTGTCTGAATGCCGACAGTGACTGCCCGGACAGGTACAAGAGGAGTGTTCTTAACGCTTATGTCGACCGTGCCCTCAGCCACAGCTCAGAATGGAAGCAAGTCGACGAAGAACTCTGTAGGGTAAGGCAGGTCCTAGTCAACAACGGCTTCTCCAATGGTTTCGTGGAAGACATCATAAGAAGGAAAGTGAAACGCCATGCAACCTCTGAAGAGACAACTAACACAACACGTATACCCCCTATAAGACTATTTTACAGGAACTTCTTTTCCACAGCCCATAAAACGGAGGAAAGGGTCCTGAAAGATATTGTCAGTAAAAACGTTATCCCTACAGACAAAAATCAGAAGATACAACTGACGATTTACTATAAAACCAGAAAAACGGCCAGCCTACTCATGAGAAACTCTCCAGACACATAGCAGAACGCTTTAAAAGAGACCAACGTCGTCTATGCCTTCAAATGCCCTCTTGGGGACTGTAAGCCTCAAAAAACCCAGAATATAGGCAAGACAACAACATCTCTTTCCAGGCGTTTAACGATGGATAAGCAACAGGGCTCCATTAAGGAACATATAATCTCTTCCCACAAACAAACCATCACCAGAGAAATCTTAGCAAACAACACAGAAATCATCGATAGATACAGCGATAGCAGGCGGCTTGACGTCTGCGAGGCACTACACATCAAGAAGTCAACACCAGCAACCAACAGCCAATTAATGCACAACTATATTCTACCCACTTCAAGACTCCGCTCCAACATAGAAGCATTAAGAAATATGGACCAATAGGCTTTCTACAATTACTTCCATTCAATACCCATTGTTTCGTGTTCTGTCTTGTGTTTGAATTTAATGCCCATTCAATACCCATTGTTGAAAGTTTGTTTTCACCTCATCCACCTCACCCAAATGTAGATATAAACTCGAAGATGTGTAAGCTATATTCAGTTTCAGTTGTGTGTTTGTAAACTAAAGTCATTGAAAATGTAATAAGTTTTACGAAACGCGCTCAAGTGTCGCGTCAGACTAGAAATAAAAATGAATTTTGGAGAACTGATTTTTGAATTACCTCCAACAGTGAAAAGAAATGTACGAAAGATTGAGAAAATTCGTGTTAGAATTATTAATCTTACTTTTTCGGTCATATTTAATAATATATGTCTACAGGAAAGACTGCTACCAATATATACTAATATATATATATATATATATATATTAGTATATTTTGGTAGCAGTCTTTCCTGTAGACATATATTATTAAATATGACCGAAAAAGTAAGATTAATAATTCTAACACGAATTTTCTCAATCTTTCGTACATTTCTTTTCACTGTTGGAGGTAATTCAAAAATCAGTTCTCCAAAATTCATTTTTATTTCTAGTCTGACGCGACACTTGAGCGCGTTTCGTAAAACTTATTACATTTTCAAAGACTTTAGCTTACACATACACAACTGAATAGAACTTACACATCTTCGATTTGTTTATATCTACATTTGAGTGAAGTGGATGGGGTGAGGTGGTATTAATAGGGTATTAAATTCCTAAACACAAGACAGAACACGAAACATTGGGTATTGAATGGAAGTGATTTGTAGAAAGCCTATTGGTCCATATTTCTTGATGCTTCTATATTGGAGCAGAGTCTTGAGGTGGGTAGAATATAGTTGTGCATTAATTGGCTGTTGATTGCTGGTGTTGACTTCTTGATGTGTAGAGCCTCGCAGACGTCAAGCCGCCTGCTATCGCTGTATATATCGATGATTTCTGTGTTGTTTACTATGATTTCTCTGGCGATGGCTTGGTTGTGGGAAGAGATTATATGTTCCTTAATGGAGCCCTGTTGCTTATGCATAAGCAACAGGGCTCCATTAAGGAACATATAAACTCTTCCCACAACCAAACCATCACCATAGAAATCCTAGTAAACAACACAGAAATCATCGATAGATACAGCGATAGCAGGCGGCTTGACGTCTGCGAGGCTCTACACATCAAGAAGTCAACACCAGCAATCAACAGCCAATTAATGCACAACTATATTCTACCCACCTCAAGACTCCGTTCTAATATAGAAGCATCAAGAAATATGGACCAATAGGCTTTCTACAAATCACTTCTATTCAATACCCATTGTTTCGTGTTCTGTCTTGTGTTTAGCAATTTAATACCCTATTAATACCACCTCACCCCATCCACCTCACTCAAATGTAGATATAAACAAATGGAAGATGTGTAAGTTCTATTCAGTTGTGTATGTGTAAGCTAAAGTCTTTGAAAATGTAATAAGTTTTACGAAACGCGCTCAAGTGTCGCGTCAGACTAGAAATAAAAATGAATTTTGGAGAATTGATTTTTGAATTACCACCAACAGTGAAAAGAAACGTACGAAAGATCGAGAAAATTCGTGTTAGAATTATTAATCTTACTTTTTCGGTAATATTTAATAATATATATATATATATATATATATATATATATATATATATATATATATTGTGACGGGAAAGTGTTGGAGTGTAGATGTTCGGCAGTCCTCCAATGGCAGGTGTCAATGCCTGGTCACACTTACAAAAAAAAGATAGACTGCTTGCCTGTTGTCTGTGGTAAGTGAGAGGGAGGAACACGTAAAACACAAAGTATGAACAATGAAACTTTCATATATTTAATTTAAACATAAATAAAAATAATGACAAATCTTGGGTAAATGAATAGTGTAATTAAATAAAAAAGACAAATGCAAAAACACAATACATAAAATTGTATAATGGTGAAAAGGTGCTGAGAATATTAACTATGGCTGAGACCTCCTTAAGTATACAAAAGCCAGAGAGCTTAGTATGCCAAAGAGAAATGTCAACTCTAAGAGCACAAAGAATATTCTGAAGTTGATGGCTGGTCCAGGCTCAGATGTCAACTCAGGTAGACGGCGCTGAGGTGCAGTGTGCAGGTGCGCGGTCGGCGAGTCACCAATCAGGAGCAGGCAGGCAGGGATGGGTAGTTGGCTGGTTGACGACAAGCCGGCATGGAGGGTGTGTGGAGTAAGGGGGGTTTAGGGTACGTTTTGCCTCCTGGTCAAAACGTTTTGTGCTACCGTTGAACGTATCTTGAATGTAGCATCTTATACTTGTATATTGGACGTAACATTAGGTAGGGAAGAGCAGGCTCAATCTCTCTTGACAGAGATTATCGTCACAACTCTCCCCCGAAGCCTGCAGTTCCGGGTGAAGTTACGTCTTCAGCAGGTAGAGTGGTAGGTGGAGCAGCCTCTACCTCATAGACTCTGGAGAGGGCGTCTGCTATGATGTTGTCAGAACCCTTGATGTAGAGATCTCCAGGTTGAAATTCTGTAGATATCAAGCCCATCGTAGAAGCCGTCGATTGTTGAATTGGGCTTGCTGCAGGAAGCGTAGGGGATTGTGGTCCGAGTAGATGGTGGTAGACCGAGCACTTTGCAGGTACGATTCGAAGTGCTGCAAGTTCAGGACGATGGAGAGTAGCTATCTTTCGATCGTGCTGTAGTTCCTAGTAGCTGTAGTAGCTAACAGGTAGAATCTCCTCGCCTCGTTGTTGCATCAGGACACCCCCGATGCCGGTACCACTGGCGTCGACTTGGAGGATGAAAGGCTTCGTGATATCTGGCGAGGCGAGAATAGGATTAGAACATGGCAAAGGAGCACTATTATAGTCCTGTAAATTGGGATGAAGATCAGGTAGGTTTTCCGATTTGGAAAGCACCGACTCAGTGTTAGTGCTTTCGGGAGAACCAGGGAAGGTTTTACTGTTAAGGTATGGACCTTTAAATGTAGAGACTGATACCAACACAGTGGGGGGAGTACCTTGATACTGCTTCAGGAGGTTGACGTGGCACAACTGGGTCTTCCGCCGCCTATCTGGAGTCTGAAGAACGTAGTTGTGGTTGTTTCTGCACTCCTTGATGCGGTAAGGTCCTGAAAACTTGTTTTGCAATGGAGAACCTGGGATAGGAAAATATGCCAACACGAAGTCTCCTGGTTTAAATTTCCTTAATTTGCTGCTTTGGTCAAAATGAGTCTTCATCCTCTACTGTGCTTTCAATAGATTGTCATTAGCAAATTTACGTACTCTCTCTAGAATGTGTTTTAGGTTTTGAAGAAACTGGGGCACACTGTGAGGGTCACTGAAGGTGGCATTACGTAGAGAATCTTTGAAAGCTTTGAGAGGAGTATGGCACTTACGTCCGTAGAGCATCTCATAAGGAGATACTCCTAGAGACTCATTGGGGAGACTTCTGAAAATGCACATAATGAGATCAAGTTGTTTATCCCAGTCCTTCAAGGTGTCATTGCAGAATTTCTTTAGGAGTGCTTTAATAGTCTGATGACTACGTTCAAGAGAACCCTGTGAAGCAGGATGATAGGGGCTGGACAGTACCTGTGTGATGTTGAACTCCTCCAGTGTCTTCTTGAAGAGATCACTGGTGAAGTTGGTGCCACAGTCACTTTGAACCTCTCTTGGAAATCCATACTAGGTGAAGATCTTCAATAAATGTTTCACCACAGTAGCAGCCGTAATGTTCTTTACTGGAACTGCTATGGGGAATCTGGTGGTAGGACACATGATAGTTAATATATAAGCGTTGCCAGAACCGGTCCGGGGTAAAGGACCAACACAGTCTATGATGAGTCTGTGGAAAGGTTCCGCAGGCACCTGGATGGGTTTTAGTGGAGCCTGGGGAATAGAGATGTTAGGTTTATCTGCCATCTGACATGTATGACACTGTTGTACGTATTTTTTAAAGTCTTTTACCATACTGGCCAGTCGTAGTCTTGTCTGATTCTGTGGTAGGTTTTGTTAAAACCATAGTGAGAAAGAGCTCCGTGGGCCAGGTGTAGAATATCGGGCCGTAGGCTGGTGGGAATCACTAGTTGTTCGACATTGGCCCAATCGTCATCCTCCTTCAGCTTGCTGGGTCTGTATCTGCGGTAAAGGAACTCATTCTCTAGGAAGAACCCAGGGATACTGTCAGGTTGAGTCTCAGCCTGGAAGAATAATGGTGTTAATGATTGATCCTCCCTCTGTAACTTACGGAACTCCAACGTGGTAAGATTCGGGGGTAGATTCTGAGGGTCTTGAGGGACAGCTGTAGCAGTAGAAGTCAGCTGGTTGCGGTCGTGCAGCTTGTGCACGGGTGGTCACCTAAAACCGGAGGAGAAACTTCATCACTCTCTTGGAACCTCTGCTGAAACATACTCAAAGATGGGATTATCCATTACAGAGGTACACACCTGGGATTTGTCCATGATGATCAGGTTGGTACGGTTGCAGATTCTTCTGCCAAGTCGTTGCCCAGGAGAAGTTGCACTCCAGGCATGGGAAAAGGCTTTTCCCTGATGGCGACTTGGACTTCTCCGGTCACGAAGGGACAATCCAGGTGGACTCTGGCGAGAGGATAAGGAGTGGTAGCAGTGAGGTCAGTGATGAAGGACAGTTTCTCCGGTGTAGGCGATATTGGGTACAGCCGACTTCAAAATAGTCGATTGAAGAGCCGCTGTGTCCCTCAAGATCTTCAATTTGAAATGTTCCTCCGGATTTGAACCGTTGGCAGAGACTGTTCCAGTATACAGGTGTTTACTGAAAAGAGAAAGATCATTAACATGAACACCAACATTCATTACAGGCTTACCGGACTTAGGAGGAGTCTGCTTGGGTTTAGGTGATTCGGTGTTTCCTTTGTATTGAGACTTACCACATTTAACTATTGTATGTCCATAGAGTCTACAATACTTACAGTACAATTGCGAGCCAGCTTGATCGGTACTCACTTTCTCGTAACTGTACCACGACTTCTTACTGGAAGATGGTTCTGGTGTCAGCCGGTGGATGAGGCTGTAAGTGTCAGCCGACTTAGCACACTTTAGGTAGTCGGTTTCTTCTTTATCTGCTAAATATAGACGGACAGGAGGCGGCACACGCCTCAAGAATTCTTCAACTAGCATGAGGTTGACGAGTTCTGCAAAGGTAGAGACATGTGCTGCTTCCAGCCATTTCATAAAATATATCCTTTTGGTATTAGCAAATTCGAGAAAGGTAGTGGTACTTGCCTTCAGGTGGTCACGGAATTTCCTTCGATAACTTTCGGTGGAGAGAAGGTAGGCGTCCAACACTGCTTGTTTCAGAGTCTGGTAGTCATTCTCAGACGCCAAAGTACTGAGTGTAACTGCAGCTCTACCTGTAAGATGTACTCTGAGAAGGGTTGCCCATTGGTCGGCAGGCCAACTAAGTTGATTAGCAAGGGTTTCAAAGGTGGTGAAAAACACATCAACTTCTGTTTCTACGAATGGTGGCATTAACTTACTTGCATGTGATATATTGAAACTGACGGGAAGATTGGCGGTAGCTTGCTGGCGTCGAGCGAGGTGTGAAGTTTCCAACGCGAATTCTCGTTGACGACATTCCATAGCCAAAGTTGCTTGTTGTTTGTCATGTTCGTGTTGCATCTCCAATTGGCGTTGTTTTGTTTCAAGCTGTACTCGTTCCCGCTCACGGAGTATTGCAACCTCACGTTCCTTGAGGGCGATTTCACGTTCTTGTTCTTCCTTTCTTATGGCAGCTGCTACCCTTTGTGGCTCGAGGGCTTCCCTTTGCATGGCAGCTGCTTCCCTTTGCTGCTCGCGTTCGATCTTGGCCAGCTCTAGTTTGAGTTTCATCGTTGCCAAATCAGTTTTATCTGCAATAAAGTAAGTTTCGTGAGTTTCAGAGTCTATCTTACCTTCCTCTAAGAGATGATCCAGTAACAGGTTATGTATTTCATTTTTGTTGGCTTGGTAGGGAACTTCTAGTTGATACTCATGTGCAAGAGTTTGTAATTCAGTCCTCTTGGCACGACTTAAAGTCCCTATTGCACCTGCTGGATCTGCACGGAAAGCTTGGAGACGAAACATGGTGAAATTAGCAAATAAATGCACAACGAATATACTGTTGTGATATGGTGAATGTCAGAAACAGGACAACGTGGCAACTGGTACCTATCCTGTGGAATCGTTAACAATTTATGTTAATTTCAAGACGATAAATGATTAATAAATCAAGGTCGCAGGAAATCTTGTACCCGGTACTCAATGTAAGAGGATAAGGGCAAGAAAATCCTACTAAATAAGCGAAACTGAGTTTCTAAAACAAATGAAACAGTTAATTGCCTCAAAAGTGAATTAGGTAGTCCAAGAATGTAGGCATACCTTGCTGAGTCTCTATAGGACATAAGCAAGTTTTTCCCACTGAAATTAATATGATACTTACAGAATTAGCGAACTTTTGTGCTCTGAAAAAGAAGGCTAATTCCCTACCAATGTAAATATCATCATCTCTGACCGACGTGTAGGGGTGCGAGGTGTCAACTGGTGACGAGAACTGCTGCTGAGGTCCCAATTCAGCAACTAAAGTTCGTGCGAGAGGAACTATGGCCCTCTTTCACCTCCTACCGTCAGATTGCAGAAGATTAGGTGCTCTTGACCCGGGGACAGACCACAGTACCAGGGTACCAATATGATGATCTGCCGAAAATATGAGAAATATCCTAGGGACAAAAGATGGTAAACACGAGTAATAACACGGAGGGAGAGATGACCAATTAAGAGAATGGCCGAGGCCTACAGTCACCACGCAATCCAAAGTAGTCTCACCTTCACCATATGCTACTCTCGGAATGCACAATACACACAGCACCATATGAAAATAAAATTGAATATTGAAAATAGTGAAAAGTTACTTTACCAAAGCCAAATACGCTTACCACAAATTTACAATTTGGTGCCAGTACCTGAGTGAAGCTCCGTAGACAGGCCCCCATGTAATGTAACGGTAAAGCGTTGGTGTTCGGCTGTTTCAAAAGCTGGGGGCAGGGCCTCGTCACATAACAAAAAATAAGAGAAGTTTGTCCTTTCGTCTGTGGTAAGGTAATGGGAAGACACACAAAACACAAGTATATAAACAATGAAATTTTAATTACTCTAGAAAACAAGACATGAATAAAGGCAATCTCATAAAATGCAGGACAAGTCAACAAACAAAACAACATGAATAATCACTGGCAATGAAAAGTTACTCTAAGACAAGTAAGTTATAGTGATAGCAATATAAATTAAAGAAGTGAGGTGCTGAAATAATGGCTTCAAGCTGCCACCTCCCTTAGTACACGAAAGCCAAGGCTTAGTCTACTAGCGAGAGATGTCAACTCCTAGGAGCACAGAGATATTCTGACGAGTAGGGCGTGCTGCTGCCCAGACGTCGACTTTTGGTGGTGGCGTGAGTGCAGGTGTGGCGAGACACCAGCTAATCAGCAACAGGCAGGCGGAGTATGAGCAGTTTGCTGGTTACGGCGGCTGTAGCAGGTGTCGGGGTGTGCATGGTACGATTTGCTTCCTGGGCAAAACGTTTGGCGATACTGGTGGACGTATCTTCTATATAGTATCTTGTACTTTAAAGACGTAATGATGTAGGGAAGAGCAGGCTCAATCTCTCTTGAAAGAGATTATTGTCACAATATATATATATATATATATATATATATATATATATATATATATATATATATATATATATATATATATATATATATGTATATTTTGTGACGATAATCTATTTCAAGAGAGATTGAGCCTGCTCTTCCCTACATCATTACGTCTTTTATATATATATATATATATATATATATATATATATATATATATATATATATATATATATATATATATATATATATATATATATATATATATATAGACCCCGCCACACCGCACCTGCACGGGGGGTGGGCCGGGGCTCCTCTAGCACTCGGCTGCTAGGTGCTCAGAAGGCAGAATACACGGCCCCTCCGACTCCTGAGATTCACCGGAATCTCCTTGGTCCCACAGGAGAGGACCAGCAATGCCCACCACCGCAGGTCTTTGCTTCCACCACTGAAAGGGGTGCCACTGATTCACCCTGGAAGCCCTTCAGTCAACCATGGAAAACCTGCTATCAGCAGTTCCGTCCTAGACCCGTGGAGGAGTGAAGGAAGACTCAGGCTTACCTTATAACAATATATTCCCCTGAGTTTTCCCTGCCAGACAAAAAGGTGGCAGGAACTCCTTTCCCGCCTGCCTCCTCTATCTTCTTCTTAACAAGGTCGCCAGCTGGGTTAGCATAGCTGCACCCCAGCGATGCAGTTCAGTGGGTGTATTCTATACTGTTTGTTGCCAGAGTGTTGCTACTCCCATAGATCTGCTATTGGACTGTCGGCCCAGGGTACTCTCCCATAAAAGTCTGTGTGGCTTTACCTCTCTCCAGCCACTACGTTACCTGTTTCCACCAGTCAGGCTCTGATACTAGCCGGATGGCTAAGGGTACACTCTTATATAAGTTTGTGCTGCTTTATCACTCTCCAGACGATAAGAACTTCTATAGAGAACGCGAAGTTCTCTAGGTGGTACTATGATAACCCTCTTGTATGCTCATAGAGAAATATTATAATGGAGGCACACATAAACACAATGGTAAAATGTGTGAATTTACTGACACAAATTACATGATCACACATACAATCACAAGCAATACATGAAAATGAAAATAAGGATAATAAATCTGGAGATCGTCAGCAACTCTTCTTCCACGACCTCCAACCACTCCTTCAACTGGGCAGATTAGACAGGAGTCACACACTGTCTCACAGAAGGGCCTCTTCACCACGTCGGCACCTCTTCTTCAACTGTCCTGCCGTCCACACACACTGTCCTCTCCAACAGTCCTGGACACAAGCTGCCCTGCAGCCTATTCTACTACTAAAGTATTAATGTTATACTGCCACATACATAAGTAAATATCGTGGCGTATCTGGCCTACTCACACAAGGGGTAATGGGAGGGAAAATTGATCTACCTTACATTCCTGGTTCACGACGCCTGTCCCTCGATGGTGTGAGGTTCCCACGCTTCCTGAGTCGATCCTTGACGATCCAGGAACGTTCCACAGGTCCTCAGGTGACGTGAAGCCTTCACGTCGTCGCCGTTCCAAATCCCAGAGATTCAGCTATCCCAATCCATGTTCACCAATGGGCACTGAGCTAATCATTATATTCACACACTCGTCCCTTCCACAAGGCGTTGATCCTCGTCCTAGGAACGGTGTCATCCCTCCAAAATCCTCAGTGAATGTGATCCAGTCACAGCTAGGCCTGCTCGCTGCACCTTCCAGACCTCAACGTCCAGCTGCGCCGCCCAGCGTCGTCGCCGACTATTTTCCTAGTTTGGCATTCCTCTGCTCAATGAACTTGGTTTCTTTTTGCTTCCCAGAAACGCAGGGTCTCCAATAACTTATGGTGAGCTGCGATGGCTAGTTTAATCCACTGAATAAGGCTTGTAGAGCCTCAAATCCTCGAGAGCTGACCGAGGCGCGTCCTCTCACCTCCACAGTCAGGTCAACTCTGACGTTGGCGCCGCCCGGGGCACTCGGGGACGTCACGGCAGGCTCTGATTGGTCACCCGCGACCTAAGTCGGCCAATCCGCGATCGGCTAGTGTCCCTTACAAAACGTCATATCTGCAGTAGGGGATACTCTTTCATTTATATCATGGCGACACTTCTCCCTTACCTACAACTTATAATGTAAAATTCTCCCTTATCTGGCGGCCGGTCTGGTCGCCACATATATCAACAGGCTCTCTGTACCTCAGAGAATCAGTAGGGAGAGCTGATATGACTCTTAAAGCAGGCAATCAAAAGAAATAGGAGAGGGCACCGTAACATACCCCTCCCCTTAAAATAAGAGTCATATCGGTTAGTAAATCCGGGAGAGGGCATCTGCTACCACATTCTCAATTCCTTTATGTGCCTGATTTCCAGCCAGTACTCCTGTAACAGTAGGACCCATCTTGTCAGCCTTTGGTTCGAGTTCTTCTTCCTGTGCACGAACGTCAAGGGGTTATGATCGGTGAACACTCGCATCGGTCTAGTACCTCCACCCACATAGACGTCGAAATGCTTCAGTGCCAGGATGAGGGCTAAGGCTTCCTTTTCCACTGTACTATAAGCCCTCTGTTACTTTTCGAACTTCTTCGAGTAGAATGCCACTGGACAGTGGACTCCGTCCTTCTCTTGAGCCAACATGGCCCCTATCCCCACGTCGCTAGCGTCGACGTACAAGATAAAGTCTGACTCAAAGTTGGGCGAAATCAGCACTGGCGCTTCGGTTAATAACTTCTTAGTCTTCTCGAAGGACTCCTGGCATGCTTCCCCCCACTTCCATTTAATGTTCTTAGATAGCAATTCAGTCAGAGGGTGTGCCACTGTCGAGAAGTTCTTGCAAAATCCTCTATAGTATCCAATCATCCCTAGATATCGTAACAATTCTTTTCTCGTCCTGGGATTCGGATATTCTTTGATTGCCATCACTTTCTGGTCTACTGGAGTCACTTCCCCTTGACCCACGACGAAACCTAAGTATTGTAATCGGGCCTTCCCGAAGTCGCTCTTGGCCAGATTAACTGTCAGGTTCGCTTCTTCCAACCGTTGGAACAACTCCGTCAGTCGATTCATGTGTTGTTTCCAGCTATCGGCGTACACCACTATATCATCTATATACACGGCGCAGCCTTCCATCCCTCTTAGCACTTCGTTCATCATCCTCTGAAAACAATTTCCGCTGTTCTTCATACCAAACGGAAGAACTTTGTACTGGTACAATCCGTCTGGAGTAGCAAACGCTGAGATCCTTCTTGCACTCGGAGACAAAGGGATTTGATATTACCCTTTCAGCAGGTCGACCTTGGTGACAAACCTTGCGTTTCCTACTTGGTCGACGCAATCACTTATTCGGGGCATTGGGTGAGAATCTGACACGGTTATGGCATTCACTTTATGATAGTCGGTGCAAAAACGACATGATCCTTCACTCTTCTTGACCAGCACACAGGGCGAGCTCCACTCACCGTTGGTGGCCTCAGCGAGATCATTCGCTAGCAGATATTCCACCTCCTGTCGCATGATCTTCCTCTTCTCAGGACTCACCCGATAATCACTCTGCTTGATTGGCCTTCCTCCCACACGTCCACCTCGTGCACCACACTTTTGTGCCGTCGGGGCACATCTGTGAAGAGCGACTTGTTCCTCCTCACTAGGGTCACTAGTTCTCTTCTCTTTCATTTATCCAGATGACGCAGCCTGTCTTCTAGGTGTGTCAAACTTTCTGTATTTGACAGGCGCATACCATCGGCACGGGCCCACTTTCTTTCTTCTGCTGCCAACACTTGGTTCATCTCCATACACAGAACCAATTTCCCTTCTTGCGACTGTGTTGCTCCCTTTACTCCCTCGCTCTCTTGCTCCTCTGGGAAGTATGGCTTCAACCGATTGATGTGACATGCCTGTGTCTTGTTGGGGCGATTCGGCTTGCTGATCTCATAACTTACAGGACCCACGTCCTGTAAGTTTCTAAGTTTGGCATTCCTCTGCTCAATGAACTTGGTTCTTTTTTGCTTCCCAGAAACGCAGGGTCTTCAATAACCTATGGTGAGCTGCGAAGGCTAGTTTAATCCATTGAATAAGGCTTGTAGAGCCTCAAATCCTCGAGAGCTGACCGAGGCGCGTCCTCTCACCTCCACAGTCAGGTCAACTCTGACGTTGGCGCCACCAGGGGCACTCGGTGACGTCACGGCAGGCTCTGATTGGTCGCCCGCGACCTATGTCGGCCAATCCGCGATCAGCTAGTGTCCCTTACAAAACGTCATATCTGCAGTAGGGGATACTCTTATTTATATCATTGTGCCACTTCTCCCTTACCTACAACTTATAATGTAAAATTCTCCCTTATCTGGTGGCCGGTCTAGTCGCCACATATATCAACAGACTCCCAGTACCTCAGAGAATCAGTAGGGAGAGCTGATATGACTCTTAAAGCAGGCAAATGAAAGAAATAGGAGAGGGCACCGTAACAATATATATATATATATATATATATATATATATATATATATATATATATATATATATATATATATATATATAGATAACTGAAAACTCACACCCCAGAAGTGACTCGAACCCATACTCCCAGGAGCAACGCAACTGGTATGTACAAGACGCCTTAATCCACTTGACCATCACGACCGGACAAAATGAGGTGATAGCCGAGGCTATTTGAACCACCCCAACGCCGGCACTCGGATAGTAATCTTGGGCATAGCATTTTACCAAATCACCTCATTCTTTGGGGCACACGTGAGGAACACAAATGCGAGGAACACCACACGTGAGGAACACTTCTGGGGTGTGAGTTTTCAGTTGCATATTGTCTTGGGGACCATTCAGGCTTGTTCGCATTTGTGTTGATTCAGGAATCAACCATGCAGTTGTGTTGACTGCATGATTCAGGAACTCTTAAAGCTCTTCTAAGGTCATTGGTTGCTCCACATTCCAGAAGATAGTGAAGTAATGGCTTTTCTGTGACAGTTTGACAGAAGATGCACTCTCTCTGTCGGGGTTCACCAATCTCCCAGTTGCATCTGTAACCTAGACGTAGTCTATATAGCCTAACTGCTATTTCCCTGTGGATTCCTTTTGGGATATTTAACCTTTCTAATTTGGTTGCCTGAAGATACCATGTTGCAGATGGCGAACCTTCAGCTATTCTCTGGTGCAGGTAGGCTTTGTTGAGATGTGAGAGTTTTTTGGTGATGATGTTTTTTATGTTCTCTAGGCTGGGTTGAATTGTTTTATGTAACCACTCGTCACTGGATGACGAGTTGCCACTCGTCACTGGATGACGAGTTGCCAATTTAGCAATTTCATCAGCTTTTTCATTTAATGGGATTCCAATATGGGATGGGATCCAGTTTAAAGTTATGTTGAGTCCTTTGCCTTTAGCGACTGCTCCAAGATACAAAATGGTTGTAATTATTTCCACATTATCTTTCCACTGTTTTTGTCCTAGTATTTGAAGTGCAGCTTTTGAGTCTGTGTGTATGATTGCATTTTGAGTGTTTTGTGCAATCACATATGCGAATGCCTGTTGTATGGCAAACAGCTCAGTTTGGGTTGATGATACTAGTGATATAAATTATATAAATTCATTAGCTAACCTCTTCCTCTCCAAAACTCTAAGCCTCTACAACCTTCATTGTCCCCTTCTTACCAAGCAAGTAACTGACAAAAGATTAAACAATCCATGGCTCACAAGTGGCATTCTCAACTCAATCAACAAGAAACATGAATATGAAAAGAAAGTTAGGATTGGCCTAGTTTCAAAGGAAGTAGCTAAAAGGTACTCATCAATGCTTACCAGTATCATAAGAAAGGCAAAACTTGCATATTATGTGAATAAATTCAATGAAGCAAAAGGCAACATGAAAAGTGTGATAGATTTGTGAGTGCAGGTGCGGTATAATCGATCACTGATCTGACTGCCTGTACATAGTATGTGCGAAGGACTTGCAGATTGGCTCTTCCAGAAAGGGAGGTTAGCGACCTGAGGATTGCCGTCCAGGCCGCAGTTCGCTCTCTCAGCATTAAAATTCATGTATGTGTCCAGGATGATTCCTAGATACTGATAGGTGTCGACCCATTCTATTGGTTGACCCTGTACTGTGAGTTGGATGTTGGGCTTCGCTATTTTTATGGGCATGGCCTTTGACTTTGAGGGGTTGAGTTTGATCCCAATGTAAGCGTTGTATACATGTACACTTGCCCCCACGAAGGATGTAACCTTCAATGTAAGTACATAGGTATGACGTCGACCAAGCTGACGAGGCGTTTGGCATGCCATCTTCAATCCGGTGCCCCCAGGAATCACATGAGACAAGCCCATGACATTACTCTAACAAGAGAAATGTTGAACAAGAATACCTGCATAATAGACAAAACCCAAGATGCAAGAAGATTACAAATTC